>NC_091436.1:20440029-20750470 GCF_964237555.1 Oryctolagus cuniculus | reverse complement strand
CTCTGCCCTGCCATTTGCCAAAGATATTTTCTGATATATGTTTTGAACTTCCTGTGATCTTTTGCTGTGAGTTTTCCTTCATTTATCTTCTTTCATATTGATGACCGTGTTTCTGTGTTTTTGTGTGTAACACATCTTTAAGCAGGGCTGAACGAGTGGTGACAAATTCTTTCAATTTCTGTTTGTTGTGAAAGCTCTTTATTTCACCTTCATTCACAAATGAGAGCTTAGCAGGATATAATATTCTAGGCTGCCAATTTTTCTTAGTACCTGGCCTGTATTTCGCCATTCCCTCCTAGCTTGTAGGGTTTCTGATGAGAAGTCAGCTGTGAGTCTGATTGGAGATCCTCTGAGAGTAATCTGACGTTTCTCTCTTGCACATTTTAGGATCTTTTCTTTATGTTTCACTGCAGTGAGTTTAATTACAATGTGTCTTGGTGAGGATCTCTTTTGATCATGTTTTTTAGGGGTTCTATGAGCTTCCTCTACTAGTATGTCTCTGTCCTTCTCCAAACCTGGGAAATTTTCTGCTAATATCTCACTAAAAAGACCTTCTAATCCTTTCTCTCTCTCCATGCCTTCAGGAACTCCTAGAACCCGAATGTTAGGTTTTTTAATAGTATCCTGAAGATTGCCAACAATATTTTTTAGATTTCTAATTTCCTCTTCTTCTCTTTGGTTTGATTGTATATTTTCCCGTGCTCTGTCTTCTAAATCTGATATTCTCTCTTCTGCTTCACCCATTCTGTTTTTAAGGTTCTCTAATGTGTTTGTCATTTGATCTATTGAATTCATTTCATTATGATTTCTCGTCACTTTCACAGTTTCATGTTCTACTAGTTGTTTCATTTCATTTTGATTCTTCCTTAATGTTTCATTTTCACGAGAGAGATTTTCTATCTTGTCCATTAAGGATTTCTGTAGTTCAAGAATTTGTTTTTGAGAACTTCTTAATGTTCTTATCAATTTTTTGAGATCCGCTTCTTGCATTTCTTCTATCTCATCATCTTCATAATTTTGAATTGGGGTGTCTTTTTCATTTGGGGGCATCATAGTGGCTTCCTTGTTCTTTTTACCTCGGCTTTTGTGTTTGTTTGGCATATTGGATATATTCTTTGGTTTTTTCTCATTATACTGTGACTCTAGATTAAGTGGACTGTCTGGTTTTGATGGATCCTTAGAGGCTGTGATGGGTGTGGCCAGAGAGTTCTGTTTGGTTCTACAGGGTTAAGGATGTGCCAAAGGTGATTCACCCTGATACCCTGATTGTTCTCTTGCTTCTTGCTCTTGCTTTTTTTTTTTTTTTTTTTTTTTTTTTTTTTTTTGTCTCAGGAAGTAATTCCACACAGCTGAGTGGAATTGAGAGTAGTTGATGCATGAAATCTGGCCCCTGTGGGTATTCGTTTGCTTACCAGAGTCAGGTTTTTCTGCTTGGCTAACGAGGGGCACCCGCTTTACATATGCAAAATAGTGCACACTGCTTTACCTATGTAAAATGGTGCCTGCCCTTTGTCTTGCTCAGCTTTGTAAGGGAGTGGAGAGAGAGGTTAAATGTCCGTGCTGGTTCCCCTTATTTATTCGATTTTTTCTCTCCTCCAGCCAGCCTGGTGAACTTTCCCCATTGGGGTTTCAGGCCTCGTTCTCTGCAGGCTCTTTCTGCCTTTCCCCGCCAATGTATTGGGTTACCGAGAGGTTTTTGTCTCACCTCCCCTTCCAGTGGTGGCGCGCAGACTCTGCAGCTCTGGCGGCTCCAGCGGCTGGGCTTCCACGCAGTGGGCGACCTTGCTCTCCCTGTAGGTCCTCCGAGTCACAGCCACTAGATCCGGAAGAGTTTCCTCTGCAGTTTTTCCCTGATCCTTTTCCTGAGGCTACCATAACTCCACTTTTATTAAACTATCTTTTCCCAGACTATCGGTGCGCGCCTTCACTATTCCGCCATCTTGGCTCAGAATAGTGAATCTTAAAAAGTGGGGATTGAACAGTGAGTGATCTGATTGTGTGCAAGTTCTTGGTTGGTCCACAGTGCTTGTGGCCTTCCTTTGATTGGTGAGTGATAAGAGATCAGTATGTTTCTTTTATAATGACAGAGCAGGCTGTCTGGAGCCTGTGGATATGTCAGTATTATTTTGACCAGGGTTTGTAGTTCTATGAAACTCTCAGAGTAGAGTCTAGCATTAGTAACAACAAAGGTGATAACTAAATTCTGAGTCTTTGTGACTTTGGGTCTTGTAGGGTGGGAAGGCCTGACCCTTGAGCGATTCTTTAATAATTTAGTGAGTTAATCTGTAGCAGAGAGTTGACTTGCAGTCACCAAACTGAAGAGTGAGGAACTGAAAGCAGAGAAAGGGAAACTGGGGCATGATAAAATCTACATCAAAGATATTAGAAGTAGGAACTTGATTTCAAAATGACCTCTGAAGAATTACCACCTTTAGAGAGAGTGTCTCTTTGTTTTGGAACCTAAAAGCAAACATTATTACAGTTAAATACAACAGTCTAGTCACATTCGGAGAATCACATCTAGGAGACTTGCTCTCTTTCATCATAACATTTACTATGGCAAATACCAGCTATTACAATCTTTCTCTGTATATAACTGCCGAGTAAATATTTTAGGGTTTAAGCTATATAGTCTCTGTTGCAACTACTTATCACTATGTTCTAATAACATTTTATTGGACTTTAAATTTCTTACAATTTTCATGCCTTGAAACACTGTTCTTTTGTGGATTTTTCCTTGCTTTTGTTCTTATACTTCCCATGATATCTTTATCTTTAAGAAAAAGCTTTTGGATTTTGTTTGTGTTTCTTTTCTTTATGGTGCTGGTATTTGTTTTCAAGTGAATTAGAAGGTAAGGTGATCTTTTACATTTAATTTTATATATGGAACTAAAACTGTAGATGAATTACCTATATTACAACATGGAAAAACACAGGCTATAATAAAAACCCAGAGTACATTTGTGAATTTCTGGTTCTGAAAATTTCTAAAGCACCTAAAAGTAAACATTATTGCAGTTAAATAAGACAGTGTAGTCACATTTGGAAGATCAGTATCACTCTCCAACTTTCCTACCATGGTTTATCCCTCTGCTGCCAGGGCCTTTTTTTAAGTGAGACAGTCCTAACTGCCCAAGGCCCAAAAGCAAACTCCCCTGTGCACAAAGATTGCCCTAGAACTTTTCAACAGTAGATTGCTCTTTAATAACTGTGTCAACACTTAAGTCTTGCTTCCTATGTGCCACATACTGTCCTAAGTGCTTTATGCATGCTAAATTTATGTGATCTTAGTTACAACCCAAAAATGCAGTTATAATTTTTATCAATGTCTAGCAGATGAGGAAACTGAAGTAGAGAAATTGAATTTGCCTAAGATTATCCAGATTACTTAAGTCTGTACTGTTAAACACAGTACATGTCCTTTTTATTGAAACCTATTCTGTTCACATTAAACACAAGTCTGCATGATAATACTCCCCCACACAGATCCCTCCTAAATTATCTGCTAAAACTGCAGAAGGTGAAACTGACCTGTTCATTTATGAAAGTGACCACTGAAAACAATGTTCTGGGAATATAGATTTGGTAGCAATCTTTATAGTAATACTGCTGTTGGTGTTTGTTCCTTTAGTTATCCTGAGAACCTCCTCTACTGCCACCAGTGTATCAGTATCAGCATTGTTCTATATTCATTTTCCATCCTCCATACCAAATCTTGCTAAACCCTAGCAGCAAGAAGACAAACTCAGTTGGATGCCATGCCCTCTTTCAGGGTCAAAGTGGTTCTCTTTTATGATTTTTACAGTTCTCCCATCCTTACTGATATCTCATCTTACATCTGGAACCCAAGACCCTTCCTTTAATAGTTTTGGCTCCGAAGACAGAGATAAAAAGAAATAGATAAAATGAACTACTGTTACTTGCATACTATGTGCCTGATAATCTATTGTGCAATTTGAATGTATTATCTTTCATAATTTTTATAGGGGCCCTGTTAAATTTTGTCATTTCTAGTTAGTATACAAATATTGATTCTTAGAAAAGTTGAGTAATTTCCTCCAAGCAATGAGAGCTAGGGTGTGAGTCCAAGGTGGCACCAGAGTATTCTCACAGGTGGCATGAGTTAGGATTTACAAGTGACTTAGTTTGCAAAGAGAATTAGATTCTCTTTTACACTTATCTTTTAAATAATCTTTAAGCATCAAATCATACCACACAGCTAATCACAGTGCAATGATAGATTTTTCTGTGCCTCTTACACTAAGTAACCTAATGCAAGTAACTCAGTTACTCAGAGGGCTAGAGAACTTCTTAGCATTTTTAGGCTACAGATTTCATTCTTACTTGATGAGTTTTAAGTTCCAATTTTATGGTTTCCCTTTGTACTCAAGGGAAAAAGCCTGTCATAGATAAAATCCACAGTCATATTTATGTTGACCCTAGTGAGAAAAGTTCTTGTTGAGTTTATGGACTTAAAATTTTGAATGCCTCATCAGTTAACCTCCCCTCTCTTTGCATACTGCTTTTAACATGTCAGTCAAAGATTTCAATCTAGAATGCACATTTGGCACAGCAGTTAAGACAAGTTATGGGATGCCCACATGCACCTCATGAATGCTTGAGTTTGAGTCCCAGCTCTGCTCTGGTTCCAGCCTCCTGCTAATGTGCACTGTAGGAGGCAGAAGATGATGGCTCAAGTTCTTGGGGTCCTGCTACCCATGTAGGAGACCCAGATTGAGTTCCCAGCTCCTGGTTTGGCTTGACACAGCCTTGGCTGTTGGGAATTGGGAAGTGATCCAAAAGATGCTCGCTCTCTCTCTCTCTCTCTCTTTTTTCCTCTCCTTCTCCCCCTCTGTTCCTCTTTCCCTCTTCTCCCTCTCAAACAAATTTAAAAAATATTTTTTTAAATATTTCAGTCAGGCCCAGCACTGTAGCATAGTGGGTAAAGCTGCCTCCTGTGGCACCAGCATCCCATGTGGGCACCAATTCAAGTCCCGGCTGTTCCACTTCAATCCAGTTCCCTGCTAATGTGCCTGGGAAAGCAGTGGAAGATGACACAAGTGCTTGGTCACCTGCCCCCATGTGGGAGACACAGAAGAAGCTCCTGGCTTCATATTGGCCCTGCTCTAGCCATTGCAGCCATTTGGGGAGTGAACCAGTGGATGGAAGATCTCTCTCTCTCTGTAACTCCGCCTTTCTAATAAATAAATAAGTGATTCTTTAAAAAAGTATTTCAATAGTAAGTACATTAATTTTGTTATATTATTACCACTGTCTCTATAGAGTCATTGAATAACCCACTCCAGATTTATCTGCATCGTTTTTATTCTCTCAAAACTGAAATATTTGTCCCAGTGACACTCGTTACCTAACTAGGATAAGTAACCATTCACTTTCATTTATTTAAGAATACATTTGGGGTATGTGTTGTGATGCTGCTTTAGACACATGCATCCTGGATTGTGCTGGTTTGAATCCTGGTTACTCTGCTTCCAATTCAGCATTCCTGCCAATATACCCTGGAAGGCAACAGACAGTGGCCCAAGTGGTTGGGCCCCTGCCATTCATGTAGGAGACCTGAATTGATTTCTGAGCTCCTTGTTTCAGCCTGACCCAGCCCTGGCTATTTGTAGGCATTTGACAGGGAATCAGCAAATGAAAGATCAGCATCTCTGTGTCTGTCACTCTCCCACTCTGCCTTTCAAGTAGATGAAAATAGCAAATAAGTAATGTTTTTTTAGAAAGAAAACATTTGATTTGCATTTCTTTCTTTCTTTCTTTTTTTTTTTTTTTTTTCTGACAGGCAGAGTGGACAGTGAGAGAGAGACAGAGAGAAAGGTCTTCCTTTTGCCATTGGTTCACCCTCCAATGGCCGCCACGGCCAGTGCACTGCAGTGATTTGCATTTCTTAACACAGTTGTTATGTCCTCTCTGTACTACAATAAAATAGAAAATAACCCTCCATGCAGCATGTGTTCAAATGCAGGAAACAGTTAAGTCAGCTCATATAGTGATATTACTAGTATGACTTCCTATCTGCTTTTGTTTAATCACTTTTCTTTTTTGGAGAAAGATGATTAATATAGTTTTTTTTTTGTTTTTTAAAGATTTGTTTTATTTATTTGAAAGAGTTACAGAGAGAGAAAGAGACAGAGAGAGGGATCGTCCATCCACTGGTTCACTCCCCAGATGGCCGCAACAGCTGGGTTCCTTGGCATATTATTATAATTTTATGGATTGTTGAGGCTGATTAAAGAATTTCCAATCATTATTTATTCCAATTTACATTTTTCTCCATTTCTGAAATGCTTTCACTGTTGATCTCTATGTATACTGAATATCTTAGTGATGATTTGATTATTATTCTATTACTTGGCTATTTATAGTATATGTTGATATCAATTTATATTATTTAAATTGTGTCTACCTAGAAAGCAGGAACAAATCCATCTAAGACCTTTGTTCATCATAACTAATGTTGAAAACTATTAAAGTTTCTCTCATAGGTGAACTTTGAGTCATGCTTGCAACACTTTGAGCCTCAAATATGGCCCATTTAATCACAAATGAATTCCAAATGGCAAATATTATATTAAAGATTTTAGATTTCATTTTTAAATAGTGCCTGTTTGTTACACTATTAAATTCTCTTCATTTGTATTGATACTAAAAAGATCCAAAGGGAAAAACTAATATGAATTGCTGTTGTATTCTTACAGATCTCTTGCCAACCTATATGTTAAGCCCATAATAACCAATCTTCATATTAAAACTACTGTAATAGAGATTCAAGGTATAATTTCTGTGGACTTCGTATGGTCTAGACAGGTTTATCAAACTCTTTAATCTGTTGAGTTATCTTGTTGATGCTTAATGTTTGTTTTGCTTTCTATTAGAGAAAGGGTGCCATTTTATTTCATTGTATGACACTAACAATCCTTTTCAATAAACTAAGGACACAATTATTTTCTTTATTAGTTATAATGCCATTTATATAATGTCTGATTATAATAACTAGTTGATTATTACACCCTTTATAAAAATAAAAATTAGAAGTTGTTAGTATTGCATATTTTCATTTTTTTTCTTTTTAAATATTTATTTATTTCTTTGAAAGGAGATTCACACAGAGGCAGAGAGAGCGAGCTCTTCCATCTGCTTGTTCACTCCCCAAATGTCTACAATGACCAGAGCTGAGCCAGGCTAAAGCCCGAAGCCAGGAGTTTCTTCCAGGTCTCCCACAAAGTGCAAGAGCTCAAGCACTTGGGCCGTCTTCTGCTGCTTTCCCAGGCACATTAGCAGAGAACTGGAAAGAAAGTAGAGCATCCAGGACCTGAACCGGCACCCACATGGGATGTTGGCATTCCAGGTGGCAGCTTTACCCACTACAACACACTGCTGGCCGCAGAAAACTGGTTTTGAAGATTTTTACCCTAGTTCTAGAAGGTGCTTTTACAGTTGGCAAAGGTACAGGTTTGAACAAACAAGATACTGGGATATCCTGATGATCAAACCTGTAAAATAACCAGTACTTTCTGAGAATGTCTTTTGTACTGAGCCATGTAATAAAGAATTTGCATATTGAATTCTCAGAGCAGTCTTATGAGCCGGGCATTACTGAAGAGAAAACCCAGGCTCAGAGAGTTGAATTGTTCATTCTTCATAAATACAGTGTAACTGAGCTGAGACTTAAACACAAGTGCCTTATTCCTAAGCCTGCTCTCTTACCTGCTATGCTCTTTCTATTCACCATACTTCATTGTCATAATGAGGTATTCTTTTCTTTTTTAAAGAAGATTTATTTATTTATTTGAAAGGCAGAGATACAGAAAGGCAGAGAAAGAGAGAGAGGTCTTCCATCTGCTGGTTCACTGCCTAGATGGCGGCAACAGCTAGAGCTGAGCCAATCTGAAACCAGGAGCTAGGAGCTTCTTCCAGGTCTGCCATGCTGGTGCAGGGGCCCAAGGACTTGGACCATCTTCTGCTTTCTCAAGTCAGAGCAGAGAGCTTGATTGGAAGTGGAGCAGCTGGGATGCCCATATGGGATGCCGGCACTGTAGATGGCTGCTTTACCCGCTATGCCTCAGCCCTGGCCTCATAATAATATGTATTCTTATGTTGCTTATTATTCCCCTTTTCACTCAAAAAGAATGTTGGAAGAAACTTGTCACAAGTCAATAGTTCTCTTTGTCAAAGAGTACCTCTTGGGGTCTATTTCCCTACCCAGATGCACCCTGTGAAAGAGTAATGTGGTTGCAGATTAAGGTGACGTCCTCACATTGTCCCCATACCCCATAGCAATAGGATAAGTCAAATAATGTTATTAGATGGCTCTACTTCTTGTATACTATATTATGCTACTATGGACTGTTAATAGTTCCTAATTGTTTGCTGGTCTGAGACAAGATCAGTACAGAAATCAGGAGTCAGAGTATAGAAACTTTAGGGCTGGTGCTGTGGTATAGCGGGTAAAGCCACTGCCTGTACCCTATGGGCACCAATTTGTGTCCCAGCTGCTCCACTTCCGGTCCAGCTCTCCGCTATGGCCTGGGAAAGCAATGGAGGAAGGCCCAAGTCCTTGGGAGAACCGGAAGAAGCTCCTGGCTCCTGGCTCCTGGTTCCTGGCTCCTGGCTCCTGGCTCCTGGCTCCTGGCTCCTGGCTTCGGATCAGCTCAGCTCTGGCTGTTGTGGCCAGTTGTGGAGTGAAGCAGCAGATAGAAGACCTCTCACTCTTTCTGTCTCTCACTCTCTCTCTAATTCTGACTTTCAAATAAATAAATAAATCTTTAAAAATTTGGCATTTCTACATTTACATACATGGTTTTAGTTTTTTTTTCGGGTGTTTATTTTACAGAAGCACTGATTTGCAATAAGTTAAAAAAATTTTTTTAGATAGTTCTTGATCACACAACTTAGAGAGCACTGTACAAGACTGTAAGATCAGGGCTGGCATTGTGGCACAGTGGGCACCAGCATCTCATATTTTTAGTGCCAGTTTGAGTTCCAGCTGTCCCACATTCCAGCTCCTTGCTAATGCACTTGAGAAAGCAGCAGCAGCAGATGGCCTAAGTTAATGGGCCCATGCCACCCATGTGGGAAACCCAGAGTTCCAGGCTCCTGCTTCAGCCTTCCCAGCTTGTCTGTTGTTGCCATTTTGGGGAGTAAACCAGCAAATGGAAGATCTCTCTCTGTTTCTCCCTCTTTCTTTGTAACTCTGCCTTTCAAATAAAGAAATATTCTAAAAAAAAAAAAAAAGGACTGTAAGATTCTGTAATTAGAAGAGTGCTTTTAATTCATATCATATTTTAAATTTCATTTTATTTTTTTCTTGACCTTTACATTAAGGAATCAGATTATTAAAAATCATTGTTTATTATCCATTCTTTTGAAAGCTGAAAACACCTAGTAGAAAGCATTCATTGATATTTGTAGTGTGTATGTCTTTCATTCTAAACATGTATGTACATGAACCCATTACCACTGACTTATAGTCAACAAAATGAATTTAAACTTTGCACTTAACGTTTTTTGTGGTGAAAAATAGACAACTTGATACCAAATATGACAGCATAAATTTCTGTTAGACTTTTCAAATTATACATAAATATGTATATTTGAAATTGGATATGGAATCTCACAAAAATCAATTATTATTCATTCATTCAGTAAATAAGTAATCTTGGGACTTTGTGCTAAGTTCTGGGATGGTAAAGCTTGGATATTAGTTACCAGGTAACTTTCAGGAGCTAAGTTATTTAATTTTACTTGTCAAATATTTAAGTACTGAGTATTCCTTCTGAAATAGAAATTGAATTTGAGGAGCTGGTGTTATACCATATGGGGAAAGCCACCACCTGCAATGATGGTATGGGCGCCAGTTCATGTCATAAAGTTTTGATCCAGCTCCTTCCTGATTGCCTGGGAAAAGCAGTAGAAGATGGTCCAAGTACTTGGGCCCCTGCCACCCACATGGGAGACCTGGACGAAGCTCCTTGCTCATAGCTTTGACCTGGCCCAGCCCCAGCCATTACAGCCATCTTGGAGTGAACCAGTAGATGGAAGATCTCTCTTTGTCTCTTTCTGTCTCCAGAACTGTGACTTTCAAATAAATAAATAAATCTTTAAAAAAAGGAAAAAGAATTTGATATTTCCATTTGAAAAAAAAAAATGGAAGATTATGGTAAGACCAGAAATGTAAACAATTAGAAATATACTTCTGTATATTAAGATAATCGAAAATGAATCTTGATGTGAATGGAAGGGGAGAGGGAGTGGGAAAGGGGAGGGTTGTGGGTGGGAGGGACGGTATGGGGGGGAAGCCATTGTAATCCATAAATCGTACTTTGGAAATTTATATTCATTAAATAAAAGTTAAAAAAAAAGAAATATAGGTAATAGTATATGAGATTACCTATTTAAAGCCTAAACCTTAATATGTAGAGATAGTGAATAATAAAAGTGGTTAGAACTAATTATGCAGAAAAAGTATCAGATTAGCACACAGTTAAACTTAGAGTACTTCAGCAGTGTTTTTCAAAATCTGGCCATGTATTGTAATTACTCAGATTTCTAGGTTTGTTGCTTCAGCATTTCCAGTTTGAAGTCTAGTGGGCATTGGTGAGCTCAGCTTTGCATTTAGTGATTTTTTAAATGTGTCTTAGTCCATCACTTTTGGGGTACCTCCCTAGGGTTTTAAAGGTAATAGGCAACAAATGAGGGATGATAATTCAGGGGTGAAGGCAAAGTAGAACTATGCAGAAGGTGCTAAGGAACACATAATGGTGCCCCAACTAAATCATGGTTAATGGATCCTGAAAACATTTTCTGACATGGTTAAGATCGGGCTGAATTCTAAATGAGGAACAGGAGTTAACTAAACCTAGAATAAGGAAAAGTATGGCCCAATTAGTTAACCTGTGCTGATTCTATTGTAGTGATATTCTGTAAGTGACAAGGGCCAGAAGTAGAGTTATTATGGAGATGGAAAAGAGGAGACAAATTCTAGAGATCCCAGTGCATGGAGTAATTGAGATATGTTTACAAGACTTGTGGTCCTATTATCCATTGCCACTTAACCTTTACTAACTGTGCAGCAGCCACACTGGCCGTTTAGTTCCTCAGTTATACCCAGTTCATTCCTGACTTGGGATCATGGCAGTGGCTCATTTCTGCCTAGAGTATGCCTTCTCCCTGGCTTAAGCTCTGTGAATTGCCATGTGTCTTCATTCTGATCCCACCTCATTTGTCATCCTAGGAAGCATTCCTGGGCATCAGTGACTCGACTCTACCTCAGTGACTTTACTCTTATAATTGGTCCATCACTTCACTTTGTTTTATCTTCCTTAGAGTATTTATTGAGTGTTAACTCTCTGCCTATACTAGACAAGAGGGAGCTGGTTTATTCCCAGGAACTCAGGTGTTCCAAAAAATCTTTGTATGAATGAATAGGTAGTATCATAGAATGTTAAGCAGATTAGTCATATAGGGCTTGTTAGATAGAGGTGGCTCCTTTAAATAAAAGGGTCTTTATATGGAAACCCAGCTTCAGCCAAGCCTGTTGTCAAGGCCAGCATGGGGAGGTTACTCAGAAGCGGAAAGCATATCTACCCCATGTGGTGTCTAATCTGTTAAAAGTCCAGTCACATTATAAAACCTCCAAAACCTGGATGACACCATCCAACATGAGAGTCTTAACACCCAATAAACCAAAAAGGACTCCATTAAAATTCTACCTAAACTAATGCAATAAAAATCATTTTACCTGGAGGCTTTCTTACAATATCAAAAGGCTTACTTTTTAAGTTAGAAAAGGAAATCAAATAATCTCCACTCATAATTCATATATTACCTAGAAAATGATCTGGAGCCCTAGGACTTTTAATAAAATGCCAACAAAAACTTAGAACTTTCATAGTTCTGTAAGAATATTAATAAAATGCTAAAATGCCAGCAAAAGCTTAGAACTTTCATAGTTCTGTGAGAATATTTAAGTGTCATTGTATTTGTTACTGGTGTTTTCTTGTAAAAGTTACTTTTCATTAACATTTATCATTAAAATTTTGTGACATTGCAATGAATGTATGTAATCTATAGTGGTTCATAGATTGAGTGGTTATTGCCTGACAATATGATAATGTAATATACTTACATAAATATAATTATGTAACTATTGTCTACATAATTATTACATACCTGGATAATGACCAACCTATCTAATTAAATTTTAGTGAAGTTTGTGTGTTCTTGTTTCAGTTTTATTTTCCAATCACAATGAAGGACATTTGTCACAATGGGTGATAATGATGATATGATCATACTAATAGGTAACTTTTCCTAATGGTGTACCATAGACCAGGCACTGTCCAATTCAAGAATCATTTGAAATTAGTGATTTACCACTCTATCTCCATGATGTAGATGTAGAAACTAGAGACAACAACTTGTCCAAGATTCCACAGAACCTAAAGGCAGAACTGAGATTCATATGCACATGGATTAGTTCTAGAACTAGTACTTTCAACCATTAGCTATTACTACATACTTCTTGTTGGAGATGGGAAGACTTAAAAAGTTTTGATAAAAGGAAATGAAAGGAGTACCATCATGAACAGTGGGTGATGAAGGGGGATAGGTATGGTGTAAGCTTTAGGTATGTAGTAAGCTTTAAAATCTCCATGGATATGAGAGTGATCTGGCTGTGACATCTATCACACTACTGATCGCTAGGATTGGTTGGTTTGACTGATCTAACTGGCTAGGCAGTTGTCCCCTGCTTTCCTCACTACTCTGTGTGTGTGTGTCCTGAAGTGTTGTGCTGTGTTGAAGAAAACTTTTTGCAGTAGAGAAGGGTCATTCTTCAGAGGTATACAAGTAGATGAGCTCTCCTGCTAGAAACTCCCATCTCTGAAGGCCCATTTGTAGGACAAGTTAGGATAGGGTACCTTAAGACTCCAGACACATACAAATGAGGCACTGCATGTGGCAATCTGACTTTCTTTAAACAGCAACTAAAACTTAAGTAATCATAAATGAAGAGACTTGAAATCAGATGTAGAAAACTTTAAATCAAATAGAAATCAAATAGAAAGGAAGTCAAAGAAATACTTTCAGACCATACTATATGAAAAGATAAGATACTTTTTTAAGATTTATCCATTATTTATTTTGAAAGTGAGTTACAGAAGGAGAGGGAGAGACAGAGAGAGATGATCTTTCTGCTGGCTCATTCCCCAGATGGCCACAATGGCCAGGACTGGGCCAGACCAAAGCCAGGAGCCAGGAGCTTCCTCTGGATCTGTCATGCGGGTCCAGGGGCCCAAACACCAGGGACATCTTCTGGTACCTGGGATGCCAGCATCAAAGGTGGAAGCTTGAACCCACTCCATCACAGCCCAGGTCCCATGAAAAGATATTTGAAATACAGTATTTAAAAATTGATTTAGATAAACCATTTTGATTTAATAATGAGAGAAAGGGAAGAAATTAAATTAACAGAGTTGTAGGACTAACAAGAAATGGCAAGATGGTAGCTTGTAGGTTAGTATGTGGTAGTTACGTTTGAGAATATATCTGCAAAGGTTCCAGAAGAAAATCCAGGCTTACAGATTCTCAGTTCTCTCAAGGGTGATTTGTAGCTGCTATAGTTCTTGATGCCTCCTTGAGTTATTAATTCATTACATACAATGGGTATCTCAAGGTGTTAAGATACCCTTTGGGAACTTTTATTAGGAAGTCCTGGTTAAGACCAGAAGTAAAAGCAAAGCATTCAAGAGACCTTTCAGCAGAAACCCAAAGAAAATTTTATGACAATTTTATATTATGTATCAAAGAAAACCTTTTAGAGAATAAGAGTGAAATGTGATTGCAGTTCATTTTTGTTGTAGGTTAATTGTCAGGAATTCACCTGGGCCTTACCTAATCCAATTAAAAATTCCACAAGTGACTATTCAATTAAATGACTTATAAGAATATTAGAATTTAAGATTCTGTTGTTTCATTAATTAAAATATTATAATACACAGCAAAATAGTCATTACTATGCTAATTGTAATCCTAATTATGTATTTTGTTTTCAGGGAACCTTTTATTATTTTATCAGGAGGTTTGTCATATGATACTGTAGGAAGAAGACCTTGCTTAACAGTGATGCATGGGAAAAGTACTGCTGTGCTAGAAATGGACTATTCAATTGTTGATTTTCTAACACTGTGTGAAACACCATACCCAAATGGTAAGCTTTGCATCTTTAAAGCTCATTTTCTATAGATACGTAATATTCAAAACAAAGACCTATTTGTATTTTCCTTATCTGGTTTTGCTAATTTTTCTGGAGAAGAGATACTGCCTTTGAGGTCTTATTTGAATAATAAACAATACCTATTCTCCAGAGAAGTAGAACCAATAGGAGAGGAATACACACACACACACACACACACACACACACACACATATGGAGAGAGAATGATTGATTGATTGATTTTAAGGAATTGGCAGTTGTGGGTGCTGAAATTTGTGGAGAAAACCAGGCCAGCATACTAGAAATTCAAGAAACAGTAGATGTTACCATCTTGAATCCCAAATGAGATTGGACTCTTAGGCATGGTTTCTATATTAGAATTTTGAAGTGTAATTGCTACTTTTTCAGAAAAGCTCAGTTTGTATCTTTATGACTTTGATCTGATAAGAAGAGCCTCACCCATTCAGGTAGTAATCTACTCAGAAATCTACTGATTTAAATGTTAATCATGTATAAAATACCCTCATAGCAAAATCTAGGCTGGTGTTTGACTAAGTGTCTAGAATTACCATTGCATAGACAAGCTGACAGAAAGGATTAATCATCACAACCATACGAAAAATTACAGAGCAATTTACTTTTTTTAGAAAGCTTTTATTTAATGAATACAAATTTCATAGGTACGCCTTTAGAAATATAGTAGTTCTATTGTAAATTGAGCTGCAATAAACATTAATGTGCAGACAGCTTTTTTGTTTGCCAATTTCATTTCCTTTGGGTAAATTCCAAGGAGTGGGATGGCTGGGTTGAATGGTAGGGTTATATTCAGGTTTCTGAGCAATCTCCAGGCTGACTTCCATAGTGGCTTAACCAGTTTGCATTCCCATCAACAGTGGGTTAGTGTCCCTTGTTCCCCACATCCTCTCCAGCATCTGTTGTTGGTAGATTTCTGAATGGGAGCCAATCTCACCGGGGTGAGGTGAACCCTCATTGTGGTTTTGATTTGCATTTCCCTGATTGCTAGTGATCTTGAACATTTTTTCATGTGTCTGTTGGCCATTTGGATTTCCTCTTTTGAAAAATGTCTATTGAGGTCCTTGGCTGTAGATGTTTGGATTGATTTCTGGTGTTTCTATTCTGTTCCATTGATCCATCCATCTGTTTCTCTACCAGTACCATGCTGTTTTGATAACAACTGCCCTGTAGTATGTCCTGAAATCTGGTATTGTGATGCCTCCAGCTTTGTTTTTGTTGTACAAGATTGCTTTAGCTATTCGAGGTCTCCTGTGTCTCCATATGAATTTCAGCATCATTTTTTCCATGTCTGAGAAGAATGTCTTTGGTATTTTGATTGGTATTGCATTGAATCTGTAAATTGCTTTTGGGAGAATGGACATTTTGATGATATTGATTCTTCCAATCCATGAGCATGGAAGATTTTTCCATTTTTTGGTATTCTCTTCTATTTCTTTCTTTAAGGTTTTGTAATTTTCATCGTAGAGATCTTTAACGTCCTTGGTTCAGTTGATTCCAAGGTATTTGACTGTTTTTCTAGCTATTGTGAATGGGATTGATCTTAGAAGTTCTTCCTCAGCCATGGCATTGCTTGTGTGTACAAAGGCTGTTGATTTTTGTGTTTTGATTTTATATCCTGCTACTTTACCAAACTCTTCTATGAGTTCCAATAGTCTCTTAGTAGAGTTCTTTGGATCCCCTAAATAAAGAATCACACAATAGCTAAGACCTGGAACCAACCCAAATGCCCATCAACAGTAGACTGGATAAAGAAATTATAGGACATGTACTCTATAGAATACTATACAGCAGTCAAAAACAATGAAATCCTGTCATTTGCAACAAGATGGAGGATCTGGAAAACATTATGCTGAGTGAATTAATCCAGTCCCAAAGGGACAAATATCATATGTTCTCTCTGATTGGCGACAACTAACTGAGCAGCAAAGGGGAAACCTGTTGAAGTGGAATGGACACTATGAGAAACAGTGACTTGATCAGCTCTTGTCCTGACTGTTGATGTACAATGTAATACTTTATCCATTTTAGTATTTTCTCTTTGTTTTGTTCTAGTACTATTGGTTGAACTCTATGATTAACACACAATTATTCTTAGGTGTTTAAATTTTAACTGAAAAGTGATCCCTCTTAAATATAAGAGTGGGAATAGGAGAGGGAGGAGATGTACAATTTGGGACATGCTCAATCGGACTTGCCCCAAATGGTGGAGTTAGAATCATGCCAGGGGATCCCAATACAGTCCCATCAAGGTGGCATGTACCAATGCCATCTCACTAGTCCCAGTGATCTATTTCAGTTCACAACTGATCACAATGATAGGTCTAAGAGTCAAAGGGTCACACAAACAAGTCTAGTGTCTGCTAACACTAGGTGATAGAATCAAAAAAGGAGAGAACAATCCATCATGGGAAGCGAGATACACAGCAGACTCATAGAATGGCAGATGTCCTAAATAGCACTCTGAACTCAGAATCAGCCCTTAAGGCATTCAGATATGGCTGAAGAGCCCATGAGAGTATTTTAGGCATGGAAAGCCAAGATACCCTGGGGAAAAAAAAAAAAAAAAAAAAGGAAGACCTAAATGGAAGATCTCTGCAAGTGAGATCCCAGAGGAAAGAATGGGGCCATCAAAGAAGGAGGTACCTTTCTCTGAAGGGAGGAGAGAACTTCCACTTTGACTGTGACCCTGTCGGAATAAGATCGAAGTTGGCGAACTCAAAAGGCTTCCATAGCCTTGGCAACTCATGAATAGAGCCTAGGGAGATTACTGACACCATAAACAAGAGTGTCAAATTGTTAAGTCAACAACAGGAGTCACTGTGTACTTACTTCTCATGTGGGATCTGTCCTTAGTGTGTTGTCCAATGTGAATTAATGCTATAACTAATACTGAAACAGTATTTTACACTTTGTGTTTCTGTGTGGGTGCGAACTGATGAAATCTTTCCTTAATATATACTGAATTGATCTTCTGTATATAAGGAAAATTGAAAATGAATCTTGATGTGAATGGAATGGGAGAGGGAGCGGGAGATGGGAGGGGTGTGAGTGGGAGGGAAATTATGGAGGGGGGAAGCCATTGCAATCCATTAACTATACTTTGAAAATTTATATTTACTAAATAAAAATTTAAAAAAAAATTAGAGAGTAGTTAAATTAAGCCACCTTAAATCCAGATTTGAGCAAGTCAGTAATCACATCTGAATAAATAATGCTGCTAGTATAATGCTCACCCCTATATATTAGATAATCAATAAATGACTAGTATTATTCTAAGAAGATAAATAAAATATTGTTTCTTCTTCTGTAATAATACCAGTTTGATTGGATTATTTAAGAGATAAATAAAAAATGTATGTAAAGCAAAAAAAATAATATAGCAGTTCTTTCCTCCATACCCGCCCTCCCTCCAACTCCTGTCCCATCACCTACACCCTCTCCCATCCCATTCTTCATTAAGATTCATTTTTAATTATCTTTATATATAGAAGACGAAATCTATACTAAGCAAAGATTTCAACAGTTTGCACACATACACCCCCCCACACAAAACTGAAAAGTCTTACAGTTAATTCTCATAATATAATTCATTGAGGACAGAGGTCCTGCATGGGAAGTAAGTGCACAGTGACTCCTATTGTTAATTTAGCAATTAACACTCTTATGTATGACATCAGTGATCACCTGAGGCTCTTGGCATGAGCTGCCAAGGCTATGGAAGCCTTTTGAGTCCATAAACTCCATCAGTATTTAGACAGGGCCATAAGCAAAGTGGAAGCTCTCTCCTCCCTTCAGAGAAAAGTACATCCTTCTTTGATGGCTCCTTCTTTCCACAGGGATGTCACTCGGAGATCCTTCATGTAGATCATTTTTTGCCACAGTATCTTGGTTTTTCATGCCTGAAAAGCTCTCTTGGGTTTTTTACCCAGATTATAATGCCTTAAGGGATGATTCTGAGGTCAGAGTGCTGTTTAGGGCATTTGTCTTTCGATGAGTCTGCTGTGTGGCCTGCTTCCCATGTTGGATCATTCTCTCCTTTTTAATCCTATTATTATTACCATATACTTGGTTTTATTTATGTGATCCCTTTTATACTTATTCCTATCTATATTATCAGTTACAAACTCAATATGACCACTTCACCATGTAAGATGGCATTAGTACTACCCAGCTTAATGGGATTTGGAGTCCCATGGCAAAGTTTTAGCTTTACCCTTAGGAGTATGTCCATGGGAATGTGTGCTGGACGGTACATCTCCTCCCTCTCTTATTCCCACTCTTATTTTTACTAGGATCTCTTTTCAGTTTTGTTTAAATACCGATGCATATTTTTGTGTTAAGAGTTCAACCAATGATACTAAGTAGAAAAAGAAAATAGTAAAAAAATAAAATAATAAAACTGTTCCTCGATAATCAAGACAAGGGCTGTTCAAGTCATTGCTTCTCATAAGTGTCAGCTACACTTCTGTAGGTTTCCTTTTGGGTGCTCAGTTAGTTTTTACCGATCAGGGTAAAAAATCATATTTATCCCTTTGGGACTGGCTTATTTCACTAAGTATGATGTTTTCCAGATTCATCCATTTTGTTGCAAATGACCGGGTTTCATTTTTGTCTTGTTTGATTGTTTGTTTGTTTGTTTTTACTGCTATGGTAGTATGCCATAGAGTACATATCCCATAATTTCTTTATCCAGTGTTCTGTTGACAGGCATTTGGGTTGATTCCATGTCTTAGCTATTGTGAATTGAGCTGCAATAAACATGGAGGTACAGACAACTCTTTCATTTGCTGATTTCATTTCCCTTGAGTAAATTCCAAGGAGTGGGATGGCTGGATCATATGTTAGGACTACATTCTGATCTCTGTGGTATCTCCAAACTATCTTCCATAGCGGCTTTACCAGTTTGCGTTTCCCACCAACAGTAGATTAAGTAAGGTACCTTTTTCCCACATCCTCGCCAGCATTTGTTGTTTGTTGAGTTCTGTATGAAAGCCATTCTAACTAGGGTGAGGTGAAACCTTATTGTGGTTTTGATTTGCATTTCATCGATGATTAGTGATCCTGAACATTTTTTCATGTGTCTGTTGGCCATTTGGATTTCCTCTTTTGAAAAATGTCTGTTTACCTATATTTTTTTTTTTATTTATTTGACAGAGTTTACAGACAGTGAGAGGGAGAGACAGAGAGAAAGGTCTTCCTTCCATTGGTTCACTCTCCAAATGGCTGCAACGGCCAGAGGTGCGCCAATCTGAAGCCAGGAACCAGGAATTTCTTCCTGGTCTCCCATGTGGGTACAGGGGCCCAAGCTCTTGGGCCATCCTCCACTGCTGTCCCAGGCCACAGCAGAGAGCTGGACTGCAAGAGGAGCAGCTGGGACTAGAAGCTGACACCCATATGGGACGCCAGTGCCATAGGCGGAGGATTAACCTAGTACACCACGACGCCAGCCCCAAAAAATGTCTGTTTAAGTCCTTGGCCTATCTCTTAACTGAGTTGTTTGTTTTATTGTTGTGGAGTTTCTTGATCTCTTTGTAGATTCTGGTTATTAATCCTTTATCAGCTGTATAGTTTGCGAATAATTTCTCCCATTCTGTAGGTTGCCTCTTCAATTTCCTGACTTTGTTTTGCAGTACAGAAACTTCTCAAGTTGATGTAATCCCAGTTGTTAATTTTGGCTTTGACTGCCTATGCCTCTGGGGTCTTTTCCAAAAAGTCTTTGTGACAGTGTCTTACAGGGTTTCTCCAATGTTCTCTAATAATTTGATGGTGTCAGGTCGTAGATTTAGATCTTTAATCCATGTTGAGTGGATTTTTGTGTAAGGTGTAAGGTAGGGGTCTTGCTTCATGGTTCTGCACGTGGAAATCCAATTTTCCCAGCACCATTTGTTGAATAGACTGTCCTTGCTCCAGGAATTGGTTTTGGATCCTTGATCAAATATGAGTTGGCTGTAGATGTTTGGATTGATTTCTGGTGTTTCTATTCTGTTCCGTTGGTCTATCTATTTTTGTACCAGTACCATACTGTTTTGATTATAACTGCCCTGTAGTATGCCTTGAAATCTGGTATTGTGATGCCTCCGGCTTTGTTTTTGTTGTACAAGATTGCTTTAGCTATTCGAGGTCTCCTGTGTCTCCATATGAATTTCAGCATCATTTTTTCCATGTCTGAGAAGAATGTCTTCGGTATTTTGATTGGTATATCATTGAATTTGTAAATTGGTTTTGGAAGAATAGACATTTTCATGATACTGATTCTTCCAATCCATGAACATCGCAGATTTTTCCTTTTTTTTTTTTTTTTGTATCTTTTATTTCTTTCTTTAATGTTTTCAATTCTCATCTTAGAGATCTTTGACATCCTTGGTTAAATTTTTCCAAGGTATTGAGTTTTTTTAGCTATTGTGAAGAAGAAGAATTTAAATCTACATCTTCTTAACTTCATTTCTATCTCATTGAAATATAAAAATATGCACTTTTTTCTGTTGTTACCAGGCATGTCTAAAACATCCCAGAAAAGTCAATATTATTATAGAGCTCTGTTCTGTTTCTATGACATACAAAATGATTACTGTTACGGAATTTTGGATTTTTTTTTATTTTTATTTTTTGACAGGCAGAGTGGACAGTGAGAGAGAGACAGACAGAGAGAAAGGTCTTCCTTTGCCGTTGGTTCACCCTCCAATGGCCGCCGCGGCCGGCGTGCTGCTGCCAGCGCACCGCGCTGATCCGATGGCAGGAGCCAGGTGCTTCTCCTGGTCTCCCATGGGGTGCAGGGCCCAAGCACTTGGGCCATCCTCCACTGCACTTCCGGGCAACAGCAGAGAGCTGGCCTGGAAGAGGGGCAACCGGGACAGAATCTGGTGCCCCGACCGGGACTAGAACCTGGTGTGCCGGTGCTGCAAGGTGGAGGATTAGTCTAGTGAGCTGCGGCGCCGGCCAGAATTTTGGATTTTTTTAAAAAAGATTTTTTATTTATTGGAAAGGTAAAGTGATAGAGAGGGTGAGATCTTTTATCCTCTGGTCACTTCCCAATGGCCAAAACAGCCAGGTTCATTGCCACGCTAAAGACAGGAGCCAAGAATGCCAGTCTGATCTCACAAATAAGAGACATTGACCTAAGTACTTGGTAAGCTGGATCAGAAATGCAACAGCCAGAATTAGAACTAGTTCTCTGATAATGGGATGCTAGCATCTCAGGTGGTAACTTAACGCACTGCTGTGTCACAGTGCTGCTCCAGCATTGGAATTTGCAGTGCCGTACAAGTTAATGTGAGCTTCTTGTCTTACTCATCTTTATAAAAATGATGGGTTATGAAATAGATTTATCTAATATGAAACATACTATCCTTATTTCTTTTGCTATCTTCTTGCATATTGAAAACTGATTGTTCATGCATTGTTCTCCTATTCCAGATTTTCAGGAACCGTATGCTGTGGTGGTTCTTCTAGAAAAGGATTTAGTACTTATAGACCTTGCACAAAATGGGTAAGAAATAAAATTTGGTAAGTTATTCTGTCAGTGTGTTGTAAAAATTTCTCTTTTAGATAGAATTTGCTGTTTCTTTGAAAACCTTGTAAACATTATGTATCTCCTTAGCCTTCTTAGAGCTCCAGAACCATATTTTTAAATAGCTGCCAAATTTCTCTATTATGTTGAATCCCCATAGAATTTCCATTTTAATCAAAATTTGTTGAATTTCTGAAATTTAATAGGATTTAACCTGATACTTGGATACTTTGGAACCATACAAAATTGGCCAACTCAAAATTGATCCCACCATGATTCACCTCTATGTTCTTTTTGTCTGTATTCACTGTCTGTTGCAATGTGTTATACAAACCATCATCAGATTTATTTTATGTGTAGTGCTGATCTTGTTACTTTTTCGTGGTTCATCATTGTTTTTCATTTAAAAACACCTTCTCAGCCTACTGCTTTAAACAGTAGGTATTCAGTAGAAATTCCAGCCTGGGTCTCTTATTGTCTTATACAGATAGCATTTTCCCTGAGAAAACTGTATGGTTTATTAAGCAGACATCATATTTTATGTCTTGTCTAATGTAACTCCTAGTAGCTGAAACACTCTACTTCTTTCCATCAAATATCCACACACCTTTCAAAGTCAGCCTTTCTTTTTTACAAGCTTTTCCTCTTCTCTCTACCAAATAGATCATTATCACTTTTTATCTTATTTGTCATATTCTTGTGATAGCTTTTTATGGTATTTGCTGTGTTCTGCTTTTATCTTTTATAAATAATGATATTTTATTGGTAAATTCTTTAAATAGAAATGCATTATTTATTTGTACCTCCTTAGAAATAGTCATTAAGCACACTTGAGTTTACCTATTCAGTATTTCAGTGTTTCTCAGTTGTGTGTGATTTTGTTCCCCAGAGGATATTTGGCAGTGTCTGTAAACGCTAAGGAAGAAGGGTTGTTACTGGCATCTAGTCTAGCAGTCAAAAAACAGGGGCTCTGCAAAGCATCCACAGCTAATAGGACAGTCCTCCACAGTAAAAAAATTCTCTTGTCCATGATGTGAATAGGACTGAGATCAGGAAACCCTATAGTATATAAGAAATATTTTTTGCCTGATTTTTAGGCAGTCTTAAATTAATTTCAACTTAGTATCTGCCACTTGTAATAATCAATTTTGAATTTTTTTATTTTTTAAAGTAGCAAGACCATTTGAAAATATTATTTCTATATGATCCCCTAGAATAATTTCTTCTATCATTTTCTTTTATCCCCCTCCTCAGGTAATGGAGATTTTTCAGAAGTGGTCTGTACTGAGATATTTAATTCAAAGAAAATGCTATGCAAGTAACCTGTCATTTTATTTAGTGAAGGCATTCACTAAATGTATCTTACAGCAGAATCCCTGAGCTAATGAAATATGATTGATTACATACATGTTATAAGGAGCAGAAATAACCTGCTCCTTTATTAACATGTATTTTTGTTTGCTTTGTATTTTGTCTTCTGTTTGGGACGGGGTGGTGACATTTGGGCTCATTTTGCAATCTATAAAGAATTTGAAATTTTCTGTTTTTTAATCGTTTTTGCAGTTTAGCCATTTTCCATGTTCTAGGTTTTCTTAAAAATTTTTTGTTTAACTTCTCTATTTTTTTAAGATTTATTATTTATTTATTTGAAAGTCAGATTTAGAGTGAGGGAGAGCGAGAGAGAGAGAGCGCGAGCGAGCGAGCATCCATCCATTGGTTCACTCCCTAACCGGCTGCAACAGCCAGGGCTGGGCCAGGCTGAAGCCGGGAACCAAAAGCTTCTTCCAGTTCTCCCACGTGGGTGGCAGGGCCCCAGATACTTGGGACATCTTCTGCTGCTTTTCCCAGGCCATTAGCAGAGAGCTGGATAGGAAGTGAAGCAACCAGGCCAAACCAATGTCTGTATGTTATGCCTACATTGCAGGTGGTGGCTTTACACACTAAACCACAGTGCCAGTCCTATGTTCTAGGTTTTTTAAGCCAGTTTCTAATTGTTTAGATATTTTTAAAAAAATTATATCATTCTAGGATTATAGCTTTTTAATAAGATTTTACTTTTATTTCATAATTTTTGAAAAGATATATCTTTATTTAGCAAAATAATTTCACATCTAGAAAACATTTTGGTAGGTTTTTATTTTAAATGATTACTAAAACAAGAAAATGCCCGGGATTAAACATTGACCACTGATAGAAAGGAAAAGCATCAAAAATTTATGTTAGCTCTGCTGATATAATGATGGGTATCTGTTATTGAGAACCTTACAGCTTACTAATTAAAAACACTGCTTAAATTCTGCTTCTACTCATTGCCAGCTGGCATGTCTTTAACACATTCTACTCTGTAAGTGTTCATCAATTGATTGTATACATCATACATTTGATGTGAGATGCAAATGAGATAATGTTGACTATAAATACACAGTTAATATCATATATGACACATGATACACAACTATTGTTTTTATATTTATTCTTTTAATAGGATATCCTATTATGAAAGATCTCAATTTTTGTAAATTTACATAAAATTAATAAGAATGTATTCTTAAAAGTTTGCATTGTGCTAATCATTGGTTATAATTCGCTAAACTAATATTTTTCTTTCTCCTATTGTTAAAGCTATCCTATATTCGAAAATCCCTACCCTTTGAATATACATGAATCTCCTGTTACATGTTGTGAATATTTTGCTGATTGTCCTGTGGACCTTATTCCTGCACTTTATTCTGTTGGAGTTAGACAGAAACGTCAAGGTTACAGCAAAAAGGTATTAAACATGAATTTCAACATTTAATGTTACATTTATTATCTTTTATTTACTACCTTGAGTTCTTGATAACATTGATACTTGATAGAAAATATATTTAAAAATCATTTTTGGAAGCAAAACATGCAGTGATTTCATAAGTATACACATATATGAATATATTTGATATGCTTGCAAGTTGCATTATATAATAGTGATCTTTTTTATAGGAATGGCCCATCAATGGGGGTAATTGGGGCTTGGGTGCTCAAAGTTACCCAGAAATAATTATTACAGGGTAAGTAACAGTCTGCTTCTACCAAGTAAATCAATTGTAGCTAAATATGTTAATAAGACTGCATGACTTTTAACTTACTGGGAAGGTAATACCTTCCTTTATTCTATAATAAAATAGAAAAAAGTTACTGTCAAGAAACTGCTTATTTACCCTGATTTTTACCTTTTGCCTTATTTTAATGACTATCTTATAAGGAAAAACTATATTTTTTTATTTTCTTCATCACATTCTTAATTCATTTGCTTTTTATAGACATGCTGATGGGTCTGTTAAGTTCTGGGATGCTTCTGCAAGTAAGTATTTTGAACATTCATTATCTGTTGTGTGTGACATCATTGCTTTTATAATTCTGTTTTAGAAAATTGCATATCAGTATTTAATTCAAAATTTAAAAGTTATAAATTTAATGCTGATTTATCAAGTATATGAGTTCAGAATTTTTAAGAGTAAACTCTTTTTTAAGAATATTGGTAAATTGGCTGGCACCCCGGCTCACTAGGCTAATTCTCCGCCTGCGGCGCTGGCACACCAGGTTCTAGTCCTGTTTGGGACGCCAGATTCTGTCTCGGTTGCTCCTCTTCCAGTCCAGCTCTCTGCTGTGGCCTGGGAGTGCAGTGGAGGATGGCCCAGGTCCTTGGGCCCTGTACCCCATGGGAGACCAGGAGGAAGCACCTGGCTCCTTGCTTCAGATCAGTGCAGCACACCGGTCGCAACACCCAGCCATAGCGGCCACTTGGCAGGGTGAACCAATGAGAAAAGGAAGACCTTTCTCTCTGTCTCTCTCTCTCACTGTCTAACTCTGTCAAAAAAAAAAAAAAAAAAAGAATATAAGTAAATCAAGAATAATTCTCAAAAGAAATATTCAAATCCTTTTTTCAAGATTTCCAGAGATTCTCTGATTGAGACATAGAAGTGAGACTGTGCTCCAACTTTGCACAAAATTCTAGAATAATTTTAATCTCTGTTTCTAAACTTCTGTCACAAAAGTTTGTATTGTCTGTGAAATATGTCTGATGGCTACATAGTAGCAAAAGAAAAACAATGCATTAAATGATTGAAACTTACAAAACTTGCATAGTAGGTAACTTGGGATATGTTGTTTCATCACATAGAAGTGTTTAATGATATTGCTAGTTTTTTTAGAGAAAGTAGATAGAAAATCATTTTGGGAAGTAAAACATTTCCTTTATTATTTTCATTGTATTTATGTTTTTTTTTTTCCAAAATCTTTTTGTTACTCTTTTTTTTCAGGTTATCTAAATCTGTCATTTTTTTTTTAGTGAATACAATGAGTGTGTTGAATGTTATTATCTAAATATATGTAAGACTACTATAATATAGACTGAGGAGTAAAAATATGACTAAGCTAAATATAGTCTGTTTAATTTACATACTGTAACTTATTACACATTACCTTATATTTGTTTTATTGTACTAGAATATCTAATATATTACCTTTTTTTTTCTAGTAACTCTACAAGTATTATATAAGCTAAAGACATCCAAAGTATTTGAAAAGTCAAGAAATAAAGATGACAGGCCAAACACAGATATTGTAGATGAAGATCCATATGCCATTCAGATCATTTCCTGGTGTCCAGAAAGTAGAATGCTATGCATAGCTGGAGTTTCAGCTCATGTCATCATTTATAGATTTAGCAAACAGGAAGTGATTACAGAAGTCATTCCGGTAACAGTCTCTTTATTATTTTCTTTGTCAAGTGTCTGACATTATGAAATTTATGAATTATTTAGAAAACTTTTTGCAATTAATTTTGTGTTCAAATTTTGAAAACACTGCAGTATTTACATCACCATCTCTCTTCTGTGAAGAACACAGCATTTTTTTTTGCTTATCTTTTTCAATGAATATTTAAATCCTTAAGTATATTGAATGTTCTCTTTAAGAAAAGCTGTTACAATATGAGTGGTCTCTAATTTGGTATTTCTAGGAGTATCATGAATTCTAATCTCATAATGCATCAGTTTGTGTATTCCCCCACATAAATGTGTGCACACATTTTTTAAGCTGAATCAGAAACATTTCCTCCTCATAACATCCTACTTTTAGAAATCTTGCTAAATTTTTACCTTTAAAATCCCCTTTCCACTGAAGTTTGTGTGTGTATGTACGTATGTCAACTTAATACAAGGAACAGTAATTTCTCGGAGGAGGTAAACTGCCTTTCTTTTACAACAGATGCTTGAAGTCCGATTGTTGTATGAGATAAATGATGTGGACTCTCCAGAGGTTGAGCAGCCACCTCCTCTGTCAACACCTGTGGGAAGTTCCAATTCTCAGCCCATTCCTCCTCAGTCTCATCCCTCTACTAGTAGCAGTTCATCTGATGGGCTTCGTGATAATGTACCTTGTTTAAAGTGAGTAATAAAAAATTACAGACTTGTTTTTAATCAGCTCCTGATTTAGGTAAATTGTAGGCAATTAGTAAAGCTGCAGTACATTTTACTATGATGGAATAAAATGGCATAATTTGTGATGGTTAATCCACCTGACTCTTTTGTGGCATCAAGAGGAGTACGTTGGCATTCCATGATTTTATCCTTCAAATACTATGGTTTGATCCCCAGCACTCATGAAACAACATGAATTTTTTCTCTGTATGTCAGTCAGTCTTCTAAATGCTTCACTGTTTCTACTCTAGATTTATACACAAACCAGATTTATGTTTAGACTTTTTTCTACCATTCTGAAAATTCTGCTCTTTTTCAGTCTTTACATATTCAGTCATTTCATAATAATTCTATCTTTTTTGACTCTTCTCTTATATATAGTACCTTTATTCTAGCCAGTAGCATTCTAAATTTAAATACATCTTTCTTTTTGTACAGGAAAAAAATTGAATAATGTTTACCTTTATTTCTATTATAATATTGACTGGTTAAATTTTTTAAAGTATTATGTATTATCCCTTAAAACAGAGAAATGAAACAATGAGGCCGGTGCCACAGCTCAATAGGCTAATCCTCCGCCTGTGGTGCCAGCACCACCGGGTTCTAGTCCCGGCTGGGGCGCCGGATTCTGTCCCGGTTGCCTCTCTTCCAGCCCCAGCTCTCTGCTGTGGCCCGGAAGTGCAGTGGAGGATGGCCCAAGTGCTTGGGCCCTGCACCCGCATGGGAGACCAGGAGAAGCACCTGGCTCCTGGCTTCAGATCAGTGCGGTGCGCCGGCTGCAGCGCACCGGCCGCACCGGCCACTGGAGGGTGAACCAATGTTAAAGGAAGACCTTTCTCTCTGTCTCTCTCTCTCTCTCACTGTCCACTCTGCCTGTCAAAAAAAAAAAAAAAGAAAAGAAAGAAATGAAGCAATGAGTAAAGAGTTAAAAATTATTGAAAAATTATCCAAAGACTGTGATTGTGACTAACAGGCATGGATCAGAGATTCAGCCAGGATCTAGTTACCCCTAATCTCTTACTGGCATCTACAAGACAGCTTAATGATTAAACTGCTCTTTCACCATCATTTTTCTTATTGCATTAAGAAATAAAGAAATTTTAGGTAGTCATTAAAATGAGCACCTCAGCTGATGATAAATGTAAAATGACATCAGCTGGCACTAGAGCCGGATGGGTTTCCTGATGCTGACTGAGCTCCATACTGAGCTAGCTTTAGCCTCCCGGTCATGGCAGTGCTGAGCATACTGCCTTTATGGGAGAAGAGGAGGAAATGCACTCCTGGACAGTTTTGGTCCCAAGTTTACACTGGATGAGAGGAGAAAATGCACTCTGGATGTTATTGCTCCAAGTTTACATATGATGAGGGGTTAATAAGCAGGCCTCCTTAATTCTTTTCTTATTTACCAGCTCTGTATGGCACTCCACCTTAACCTGGATAGAGCTGGAAAGGGAGTCAGAGAGACCCAGCAGTCTACTAACACACAAGCAGAAAAAACAGATGTGAAAGGTTCCTGCTAACTTGACTCTGTGTGTGTGTAAACTTTGCATACCCCTTTTTTGTGTGTTGGTATTGGTGGTAGTGGTTAAATTAATAGAAATTCTTACTAATTTTAGTATATGATGTTTTATATTGGTAGATCAAGCCATAAATTTAAATTGCATTACTTAAATGTTAAAACATGAATTTTTAAAATAGAAGTATGCACTCATATCATAAACTACTCTGCTAATATAGTTAAGGTTATTTAGATTTAGATAGAATGCCAGAACAAGAAGGTATGAAAGATTATAAACATAAGGATTTCATGATAAATCTTTCCTTTTCTTCATTGGTTGTTGTCTTAAAATTAATTGTTTAGTATTACTCTACAAAATTCCAGGTATTGGAGGAAGAGTCATATCTATATTTGGGAATAAGCATTTCTTAGTAGGATTCTGTGTAAGCATTTAAAAAGATAAAGTACACGTGTTTGAGATCCTCATCAAAAATGCATTTATTCTTTAATGACACTTATAGGGCAGTTTGAGTTGTACCTCATTTTTTCTCTTTTAATGATCTTTAGGTAAATACAGGTATTTATTAACTTCCATTTTATATTAGAGTACAATTCAAAGGGTTGACTTTTAAAAGTAAGAAATACAACAAATATTGAATTTAAAATATAATTAGTATTGAGATACTTTGTTTTCCATACAAAATTTTTACATGATTATTTTGAATAAATATTTTTAAAAGTTGTTTGATTTATTCCTTTTGTTTTTATTTGAGTATTTTTAATTGTCCCTTTGCAACATACTTATCCATATATACAGTCATTTTGAAATTGTTAAGTCTTCAGACATGACTTTAACATTTAAAATATATTTGTACAAATTATGGAGCTTTTTATAAAAATTGAACACCTTGTCTTTAAAAGGTAAACAAATTAACTCAAATATATTGAAAATGTCAAGGGGCAGCACTGTGGCGTACTGGGGTAAGCCTCTGCCTACGGCACTGGAATCCCATATGGATGCCAGTTCATGTCCTTGCTGCTCCTCTTCTGATCCAGCACTTTGCTGCAGCCTGGTAAAGCAGTGGAAGATGGCCAAGTGATTAAGCCCCTGCACCGGCATGGGAGATCTGGAAGAAGCTCCTGGCTCCTGGCTTCAGATAGGTTCAACTCAGGCTGTTGTGGGCATCTGGGCAGTGAACTAGCAGATGGAAGACCTTTCTCTCTGTCTCTCCCTCTCTCTGTCTGTAACTGTACCTCTCAAATAAATAAATATCTAAAAACAAAAGTCTATGATAATTTATGTATAACCATAGTAGACATAAAATATAGCACTCCCCTCGCATTTTATATTTTTTAAATCCCAGCTTATCTTCTCTCATTTCTTGATCAGTCATCTAAGTTTTTACAAGTTGGGGATTTTTCATCAGACTTGGCTGGCTTTTTATTTTTTGCTTTCATGAGTTGCTTAAAAAAAGAATTATGTGTTCTGGTCACTTATGTCTTAAATGTGCCCATATGTTCATTTCTAAAATTGTCCCTGGAATGTCTGTTTCTGCTCTTGAGAATCTATCTAGTCTAATGTACATGTTGAGTATGCTAGCTTAAACCTTCCCTTCTCTACCTAATTCACACAGGAGAAAATAGCCTCTCGGCTCTCCAGCCTGTGCCTGTGTTGAAGCTGTCTCTGGATAGAGCTGAAATGCCTCAGTCTTTATTTCTGTCTCTCAAAATGTACAGCTGCAGCGAATTACTGGAATTTCCTTGAGAAGAATTCTGTCTCACCTAGTGCACAGTTCTAAGTGCAGTGCCTCATAATCTTTGCACTGTAGCTCAATTCAGATTAGGTACAGCCTAACAAATTCACATACATATAGTCCCATTTTCCCTGAAGTCTGGGTAGCTTCATCATGGTCTGATTCACGATAGCAGCACCATCTAATTTATTGGAAAGTTTCTCTGCCTCTGAGTGTGGAGTCAGGAGATTCAACAGTGAGTAGTCTTCCGCAGTTCTTTCATAGGCTCCCATACCAAGGCTGAAGCCTTGAGAGTTATTGAAGCAACCAGTCTACCTATGTTTTACTGCAGCAAAAATGTCTTCAACTTTAAGTCACAGCTGCTTTGTGTGTGTATGTGTAGTCACACTAAAATTGTTCACATTTTTAAAAAAATATATCTTTTAGTTTCACTTAAAGTTTGCTGATACAACTATAACAGATGTTGTATCTAAATATTTATTCCTGAGAGACTCTCTCATCAAGTAAATCCCTTCCTCATCCCCTCTTTCTTAATTGCTTATCTCAGAGTCCACCAATTTAAGTTTAGCATGAACTTACAGTTTGTGAAGTTTGGCAGTACATGTATCTACCTAATAAACTAGTTCCATTGACAGTTCCCTAGTGCCACATCAAATTACCTCAGGTCCCTTTAAAACTACCTCTTTATTCTGACATCTGTATTTTCTTTCTTTTTGATTGTAGAATCACTTTGTCTTCTTTATCCTTCCCTCCTTCTCTCTAATCAGTCCCCAGCTCATTCATTTTTTTTCAAAAATTTTGAGTACCTCCTTTATGCCAGGGTATTAAGAGTAGCTGCAAAGTGTCTGCTTTCTTGAAACTTAAAAGCCTTTGCAATTCTTCCTTCATAATGCAGTTTAAGTCTGCCTTTCATTGTTGTTTCATGTCAGAAGAGTCACGGCAACCTCTTAATTAGTCTCCCTATGTTCATCTTGAGTTATGTAACTAAATTAATGTTTCCCAGGTATTTCTTCTAAACCTTCACTAAACTTTAGTTCTTAACACTGAGAATATGCTAGTTGTATATTGCTTGAATCTCTGCAAAACACCCACTCAGTCTCTTCATATTGTGAATGGGTAGTGATATTTCTGCTTTGTAGATGAGAAGATCAGCTGGCGTAGCGGCAGGTCTCAAATTCCAGCTTTCTGAGAGTCCAGATTTCTTTCACCAACATCAAGCCTTTGTCTCCAGGCCTGTGCCAGACCGAAGCCAGGAACCTGGAAAGTCCGTCTGAGTTTCTCATGTGGGTAGCAGGAACCAAATTACTGGACCATCATCTACCAACTCTCAAGATGCATTAGCAGGGAGCTGGATCAGAAATGGTGCAGCTAAGACTTGAAGCACATCTCACATAGGGGACATAGACTTGCAAGCAGTGACTTAATCCATTGTGCTGCAAGCCCTACACTGCAATATGTTAGTTTATTTATTTATTTGTTTGTTTCTATTATTCAGCAATCACTGGAGAAGGAATCTGGGCAATGAAAAATACTATCACGTCAAAGTGCTTTTAAAAATATATATAATAAAAATAGTCTCACACAAAAGCAAATTGCTCACATTTTGGCAAGTTTGCATTCCCAAGCTATGTTTTTAAAGTCTAAGTTGTTTTTCTAACACGTTATTTTCTTACTTGATTTTTTTTCCTCTTGCTAATTCCTAAGCTAACTGCTTCTCCTCATGCTTCCCTGCTCTTCTCTCCTCTGTCTTCCTCCTTTGACTTCTTCCTTTCCTCCTTTGCCTCTGCCATTCTCTACCACTTTATGAACTTACAAAATGATTTCTTGTCTTTGTTATTTAGGTAAATATTTTATCTCTCTAACTAGATTAAATAATTCTAGGGGATAGCATTCTTATTTTTACATTTTAAAATCTGAAGTAGAGTTTCATATGTCATTATTTTTATAACTATATAATTACATAGACTAATAAGATAATTGAAAATGAATTAAAAGGTAATACTTGTTCCTTTATTTCAGAGTCAAAAATTCACCATTGAAACAGTCTCCAGGTTATCAGATGGAACTAGTTATTCAGTTGGTATGGGTGGCTGGAGAACCACCACAACAAATAACCAGCTTGGCAGTCAATTCTTCCTATGGACTGTAAGTATAAGGGTTTTTTTTTTTGTCAATTTTTTCTTAGTATGGCATAAATCATTTTGATTTTAAAAATAGAAAGGCTTTGTTATCACCTAAAATATTATATAACTTTTTTTCAGGACAATTTTGATGGTTGTTTAGTTCATAATTTTATTCTAAATAATTTACTTTGAGTATTCATATACTGCTTCCTGACATAGAAATAATATCACATGAACCAATGAATTAATTGAAATAAATGGTTTTTTAAAAAATATATTTTGAAAAAGAGAGAATGACTATTTTTCATGCCCTGGTTCACTCCCCAAATGCCTGCAACAGATTGGACTGTGTGAGACCAAAGTCAGGAGCTCAGAGCTACATCCAAGTCTCCCACAGGGTGGCAGGAACTTAAGTACTTAAGCTGTCAGCTGCTGCCTCTCATGGTGCACATTAACAGAAAGCTCAGTCATAAGTGGAGTGGGTACTGTAGCCCTGGCTTTCTGATATGGATGTGTGCATCCGAAGCAGCATCTTAACTACTGTGCCAAATGCTCGCCCCTTGAGGTAAAGTTTTAAAGTCAGTATATCCTGTCCTGGATAGACTCCCAGAAATAATTTTATTTTTATTACTCAGTGTAGTGGAAGACTAACAAGAGAACACCAGGAGACTATCATAAACTGATTCTACACATGTTGAACCATAGCTGTGTAATTTGTTCTTTCCACTTCCAAAATTAACTTGTCTAATTTTAAAGCCATAGCAGTGGTTTAGTTTCATCTATATACAGGAATATTTCATGTCTTCAAGTAAATAGAATCAATTGTATATACATGAATACTTCAAAAAGTATGTGAAAAAATGGCATTAAAAGATTTTGGCCATTTCGGTGCAAAATTGTTTTGAAGTCCATGCATAGTTTTTCCATAAAACATAGTTTCTGTGAACTTTTTATGAGAAAACCATGCATAGATTTCAGAATTTTTACATTTTTTTATTAAGATTTATGTATATATTTAAAAAGGAGAGTAACAGAGAGAGAAAGAGAGAGATCTTCCTGTCCACTGGCTTTCTCACCAAATGTCTGCAACAGCCAGAGTTAGGCCAGTCCAAAGCCAGGAGTCAGGAAGTCTGTCCAGTCTCCCACATGTGTGGCAGGAACCCAAATACTTGTGACATCATCTGCTGCCCCCTAGGTACTTTAGCAGGAAGCTGTCTCAGAAGTAGAGTGGCCAGTGCTTGAAACAGTCACTCCAGTACAAGAGGCAGCCCACCCCACTGTGCTGTAACATTCTGTTCCCACTCTCCCCCACCCCCCACCACCGCCATACTAAAATTTTTAATTGTTTTTTTCCACAAGCATTTTGAGGCTCCTTCATACTTTTTATTACAATTTAATAGTCTTATAAAACATTTGTTTGGTTTTTAAATTTGTTTCAAAAATCAGCATTGAAGTATTAGAAACTTCTTGTTAAATATTCAACCCCAGAGCATTTTATGATGTGTAGATATTGTCTCCTTTCTGTGTGTTACCTCCTAGGGACTCTTTCATCCTTTTTTCCTGCTGGTAGCTACTGCAGCCTACTCTTGTAGTTGTCCACCTAGTTTAGATTAGTTATTGTCTGAAATAGTCTTCTCTCACATTTTATTTAATGTGCCCCACCAAGTAAGAGTATAAACCCTCTCCTGTTAAATGTCTTACTCTTCCCAACCATAAAGGAAACAAATAGGGCATAAGAAGAACCTATAGGAAGTTGCGAAGGAAGTTGCAAATGAGTTGATTACAGATCTCACTGAGTCACAGTTGTATTTTCTTTGGGCCTTTCTGTGTATTGTAAAAATCTGGATAAGTTGCTAAAACTGTATAATGTGTAAGAGCATATTTAGGGCTTCAACTTAAAAAATCTGATTATCTGGCTCTTGTCTAGCAGTATTCAGCTTGAATTGAATTTTAGATTTTTTCTCCCTGGATATGTCATGAATTCTTCAAACCCCCACAGTACTTACTTTAGCTTATTCACTTGAGCATGTCCTGTCTTAAGAGATTTAAAAGAGTAAAAATTATTTATTCATAGTTGATTGAAATGTAGTTTCCTGATTCATAATTGAGAAGGTACTACAAATACCTTGAAGGGAGACCTCCATGACTTACACTCTCTACTTTTATTTCTGTGTAGGGATTGTGAAAGCTTTCCCTGATACATAAGTCCATCCTTTCCTGGTGGAGGGGACTGTCTGCTCTGAAGGGTGCAAAATGCCTTTGAGGCAAACAATTCATGTTATGTTGTTTAGTGAGGAGACTTACAGTTCTGATCAAGGTTCAACTCCTATGCTAAATATTTTTCCTAATAATTGATTTAGTGATATTAATTATTATCTACAGAAGATCTAAAGTAAATAGTTGTGCATGAAGACATGTAATTATATTCCCTCGCCCATAGTTACCTTTTGTTTCAAAGAAGAATTTTCTGAAAGTCTCATCGTTTTTCTTTCTTCAAATTTATAGACTACCATGCATGTTCTTGTGATCATTTGTGCTAAAATATTTGCTTGTTTCCTATTGACAGAGTGGTTTTTGGTAATTGTAATGGCATTGCTATGGTTGACTACCTCCAGAAAACAGTGCTGCTCAACCTGGGCACTATTGAGTTGTATGGCTCTAATGATCCTTATCGGAGAGAACCTCGGTCTCCTCGCAAATCTCGACAACCTTCAGGAGGTAAAAAGAAAGAGGAAAAAATGCTGAGCTTTAGGATTTCTATAAATGCTGACTTCTGTGAATATGAATACTTTTGTTAGATAGTTTGCCTGATTTAGTCTATGTACAATCTGAAAAAACTAGGAAAAGTATGTCTTTGTTTTGTAGTTACTGCTCTTTGCTTTTGTTTTTAACCTCAAATTTTATCTAACATCAAGAAAGAAACACAGTGTCAGATTTCTTCAGAAATGTTTGTCTCATTATTATAGAACAAAAGGTCTTTTCAGAGATTTGCCCCTTATTGTTCGTTCTCTATGAGACCAATAAATTCCTTGTTTCGACCATTTAATCCACAGAAATCATCCCCATATTGTAAAAAAAAATAGATGCACAAGTGAATTTGAAATCTTCAGAAATAAGCATTTTTGGATGTCCTTGTTCAATGCAGGTCCAAATTCACTTAGAATTTTCTTTTATAGCATTCTTAATTTTCTGTGTTCTAGGTTATCTTAAATGTTTAAACACTAATGCTTCATGGAACACTTGAACAAGTATAATTAGTGACATTTGCTGGTACTTTTTGCCTTTTTTTAACTTCATGATACACATAGAAAATGGCCTAATTGTATAGTACCCAGGGCACATGTTAATGAGATGTACAAGTGGAACTGGCCTGTGGCCTTCAGTTTGCCCTGGGTCTGCTCAGATGGACCAGAGACCAAGGGGATCCCTATTTGGGGATATTTAACTCATTTGCAGAATATCAGGGAAGCTCTGATTGATACTTCATCTCTCAATGCCTCTGAAAATTCTTCCTGAGATTCTGTTTTCGATTGACCTAAGTACATTATTAGCTAATACTGCCAATTTCATAACTCCTAAGAAAATATATGTAAGAGAATATAGACCTTCCATTTACTTAGATTAGATTTTCCTTTTACAAGTTTTTTTTCTTCCATTTCATTTGTGAGTGTGTGATCATTTTGTCATGTAATATCTTCAGCAGAGATTGTTGTCCCAACCACACCATTCTAGAATCTTTGTCTGCTTTTTATTTCCTCCCCTTTTCATTGCTTCACTAAGGTATGCTGATTGTGACTTCTTGCATGTGCGGCGTTTCTAGCTTATATTCTGAGTCTGTGAAAAAGCTGCGTTCTTCTTTTTTAAGTAAGTTATTTATGTTGTGGCATGTTTGTTCTTGTGTATAAAATCATTGTTTTTTCCCTCATTTATTTTTAAAAGAGCATATTAAAATATTCTCTATCTAAAATGTATGATCATTGCTTAGGTTCATCTCATAATATGTATATGAAAAAAGCTATTTAACTGCTTGTATCTCAACCTCATTTTCTTTATAAAGCAAAGAAACTAATATTTAGTGTTAGAACATTATCATGAAAGAAAAGATTTTTCAAAGGTTTTCAAAATTTAAACAATTTTTATACAACTTTTAATAGTCCTAAAATTAATTGCTCTTTTTCTTTATACCTTATGGTGATACATGAAATTACTAGAAATTAAATGTCTAAATTTGTTTAAGAACAGAAGTCAGCTTTACTATGAGGTTTAAAAAAATAGTGTCTTCATTCTCTTTTTTCTTTTTTTAAAAATTTATTTATTTTGAAAGAGTTACAGAGAGAGAGGGAGAGACAGTGAGAGAGAGCAATAGAGAGATCTTACATCTATCTGCTGGCTCTTTCCCCAAATAGCCAAAATGGCCAGCACTGGACCAGGCTGAAGCTAAGAGCCAGAAGCTTCATCTGGTCTCCCATGTAGAGGAAGTAGGGGCCCAAACACTTGGGCCATCCGCTGCTGCTTTTCCCAGGCAATTAGCAGGGAGCTGGATCAGAAATGGAGCAACTGAGACTTGAACTGGTACCCCATATGGGATACCAGAATCGCAGACCATGGCTTTACCTGCTGTGTTATAATGCCGGCCCCTGTCTTAATTTTCTTTACTTTCTATTTTATTTTGTTGTAAACCCCATTTTTTGTACTATTATTTGCTTCATTTTATATTTAAGAATTAGATGTTAAGCAGAGAACTATTTAAATTTTTCTATATTAGTTTTTGACATTTACTTGTTATGCCTCAATTTATTGATATTTAGCATTTTGTTTTATGAGTTATTTTCAAGTAATATCTTAAGAATGTGTCTGATTCATAAAGATAGTTATTATAGTTCAAATAAAACTAAATGTAGAATAACTGGTACTAAAGTTGTTTAATTGCATTGATCTAAAAAAAATCCATGCTAAAGTGCATGGATTACAGCCCATTGAAGTATAGTCCCAATGCCATCACATTGCTTCACAATCTTTTTTAGTAGATAAGTTTGAGTCAAGAAAATTTTTTGCTACTAATAAATGGTAATATTGTCATAGAGTTTAGCATTACTCATGAATTTATTTTATATGATAAACCATTGCTGTTTAGGCTAAGTTTAAATATGCTATAGTTTATTACAATACAGTTGTGCTATTGATTAAAATAGGGACTTTATTTTCATCATAAAAATAATGAAACTGTCACAGGGATAAATAGTGATGAAGTATTTCAATCACCCATTTATCTGCTAACTATCTGATTCTACTGAAAATGAAAGATAGGGTAATGTATGTCTTGTTTGGCCAATTTATCATTCAGAAAAGTGAAGAACGCAACAAGGGAAATTCCTATTCTCAATGTAATTCTGAAGCCTAAAATAAGATTTTCCTAGTGCTGTGGAAATGATAGACAAATGAGAAAAAGTGTTTCTGTACTGTTAGAATTTAATAATTATAAAGAAAGAAATTATAGGCAAAAGCTATATCTGGTCTTTGGAAGAGATTTCTTTTTTTTTTTAATTTATGGGCAAGAATCCCTAAAATAAAGTTTGTTACTACAATTATAACTTATTTTCACATCTTCAATACTTTAAGTAAGAGAGAAAGGAGAAGTAGGTAGAGCTTCCAGTCATACTAGTTGAAAATGTCTAGGGGGGTGTATATGTGTGTGTTAGAAGAAAAGCACAAAATATAAAATCATCTTTCTTTATCTATGGCGGATATGTTCCAAGATGTCTGACACTACAGATATTGCTAAACTCTGTATGTTCTGTGTTTTTTCCTATACATACTCATGATAAAGCTTAATTTATGAGTTAGGCACTGTAAGATTAACAATGAAAAATTGGTGATAAAATTCAATAGTTATAACAACATGCTGTAGTAAAAGTTCTATAAATGTGGTCTTGCACACAGAATATCAGTTTGGACTATAGTTATTGACACATCTTCTTGTGATGATGTGAGATGATAAAATATCTAAATGATGAGATGAATGAGGCAAATGATGTAGGCATTGTGACCTATCGTTACATCCTCTAAGTAAGGGTTACATGAGCCCAAGCACTGTGACACTTCTACAGTCAATCTGATAGCTCCGTGGCTCCTAAGTGACTAATAAGTAGGTGGTTTGTACAGCATGAATATGCTGAACAAAGGGATGATGATGCAGATACTAGACAGGATATTGCAACACTTCAACACACTGCACAAAATGGCACACAATTTAAAAATTTTCAGAATTTTCTATTTAATATTTTCAGAGAGTAATTGACTGCAGATAACTGAAACTATAGAAAGCAAAACAGCAGAGAATAAGGGACTACTATATATAAAAGAAATAAGGGACCAGTCACAAATGGATAAAAATGTTGCATAAATCAAAAGTACTGTGGTGAATTAAGGCTGATTTCAAAATAATAGGAAATATAACATAACAATATTTACTTACAGTGAAAATATGGTTAATGAAGGATTAGGATCCCAATTTAGGGATGATTTTAAAAGATGTTTGAAAAAGATAAGTCAAAAGTAAATAATGGTTTCTCATCTCTCCACTAAAAAGAATAATTTTTTCTGTCTGAGAAGGATGAAAACTGACAAAGAGATATTGAAGTCCAAGCCTCTTTATGTAAATAAGGCAGACTAATAAAAGATGTCAAGAGAATTTGTGAATTTAAGAGGTATCCAAAATTGCTGACGGTCAAATATTTTACAAGTCAGTTTATTTGATGTACAAATTAGGATTCTTTAATGAGTGTAACTGGTGTTTTGTGTGCATATAGAATGTAAAGATGATCAATAGATGCCAATAGGAGTCAACTAAAAGTTGTAGTAAAATCAGTTTTACTTAGTTGATGACTACAGTGATGGCTTTTGGCAGTCTGTTGACGTTATAACATTTCCTGAAGTTTTTGAGGTATTTAATAAAGAATCCCATGATACTTTTGTGAGCCAGGCAGGTGGAAGTGACGATAATACCTAGTTCATTTTAACAGTTGCAAGACTGATTAAACCAGGATTCAGCAAACAACTATCTTCTGGCCAAATCTAGCTCACTACATGATGTTATATAGTTTTATTGGAGTAGCGCCATAATTATTTATGTGTTGTCTGTAGTTGCTTTTGGGCTACAACTTTAGGTTGCATAGTTACAACAGAGATTTAGGCTCAAGAAATCTAAAGTATTTACTCTCTGGATCTTTATTAAAAAAAAAATGCTTGCCAGTTCTCCCTCCCCCAGATTAAAACATAGTAGCTAATATGGATCAGTTTGTGACCTGATTTTAGTCCTCAACTAGAAGATCCATTACCTTGAATAATGCAGAGTAATGTTTTGTTCAGTATTTTAAATAGTAAGTTAAGCTTCCTATTTGAACATTTGGAAGAGAATGTCTATATGTAAGGAGTAATTACTGCATTTGATAGCAGAGTAAAGATTCAAAAGATATTTATAGATAGAAACCATAAACTTAAACAGAGAAATTAAATTTTCCAGCAATAAATACTAGATTTCATGTGTAGTTTATAAAGATTTATTGTACATGTACAAAACAGAGAAAAGTGGCTCAAGTGTAGCCCATGTGAAAAACACTTAGGGATTTTGTTTGGCAGATCTGGATTTAAATGTAAACCCTCATTTTAAGTTTGTGGTACTAGAAAGAAACTTCTCTGAAGCTCAGGGTCCTTATTTCTAAAATGGAGATGATTTGTCCCTCATAAAGTTAATGTAATCATTGAGATGGCACATAAAATACACCAAATCTTGTGCCTGAAATATTGACCTTCAAATGGTTGTTTTGTTACTATTGAGTGGAACTTAACATGTGCCAGTTATGTGACAAAACTGCTGAATATATTTATGTGAGAAGTACTGAAAACTTCTTTCTTTTTAAATGTTTAAATCAACATTTGCCTAATGTATACAGAACTTTCCACCAGTAAAATACCTTCAGCAGAAGTAATGAAGCAGACTGTCTTCAGAAGTAAATTTTTTGTCTCAGTGTAAAAGATACCTGAAACACTAGTGCCTCAATTTCTTCTCCTGTAAATGAGGATTGTATGGTGTACTTCTTTTGGTGCTGTTAAGTGTGTTAAGAATGCTGAACAGAATCTGGCACATGGTCAGTGTTGTAGAATCTCAAAACGTGGATCCACATGCCCCACATGCAGCAAGCCCATCACTGACCTCAGGGTGGTGACAGAGAGTGTAGGTATTTGTTGCAAACATCAGAGGAAGAAGCCAGGCAATTATCAATTAATATCCAAACTCCCCGAGAGGTTAGGTGTAAAGTTTCTTTTTTTTTTTTTTTTGGACAGGCAGAGTGGACAGTGAGAGAGAGAGAGACAGAAGACAGAGAGAAAGGTCTTCCTTTTGCCATTGGTTCACCCTCCAATGGCTGCCGCGGCTGGCGCACCACGCTGATCCGAAGGCAGGAGCCAAGTGCTTCTCCTGGTCTCCCATGGGGTGCAGGGCCCAAGCACTTGGGCCATCCTCCACTGCACTCCCGGTCCACAGCAGAGAGCTAGACTAGAAGAGTAGCAGCCGGGACAGAATCCGGCACCCCAACCGGGACTAGAACCCAGGGTGCCGGCGTCGTAGGCGGAGGATTAGCCAAGTGAGCCACAGCGCTGGCCTACTTTATATTTTACCATACCTGTTCTTGTTTATAACATAAACAAGAAATTAGACCATCCTATGAGATAGCTCAGTTTTATATAATTCTGTGGAAAGAAAGTATTTGTAGAGCTTTTTAAAAGTTCGATGACATCATGTTATGAGAGGCATATCTTTTACAAGATAAGTCATATGCAACATTTTAAATATTACAAATTTAGAGATACACACATTTTCTAGAATATTCAAAAATACTTAAGAGAAATATTCAAGACAGAGGAAACCTCTTTAAGCTGAGGTCCTTATTATGCAAAAAGAAAAATCCCAAATTTACAAGTAATTACTTTCCCTCCAGAAATTAAAAAAGAAGTATATTATGTGCCCCTCACATCCCAGCTTTTAAACAAATTCTTGTATTATGTCTAATGCTCTTCAAGAATAACAAATGATTTCATTTGGCAGTTCTTTTTCTATCTGTGTTTCTATTTAACTAGTAACTGCTATATTAGTTGGAGATATTTTTAAATCAGAATGTTTCACATCAAACCTAATGAGCATAGTATCAACACCGTCAGTCTTAAATGGACAGTAGTTAAATGTGTACTGTATGTGGAAGACAGCAATGTGCTCATATAATTTTGTGTGTGATTTGGTTTTCGTTTTGTCTTTCAGCAGGTCTGTGTGATATTAGTGAAGGGACAGCAGTCCCAGAAGATCGCTGCAAATCTCCAACTTCCGGTAATCTGGTTTTGTATTTCATTAATAATTATGATTCTGTAAAATGCATGGTGGCATTTCAGTGTGCCTTTGCCTAGAAAAGCATTTAAGACATACTGGCAAATTTTTGTGTCACACATTTATTTTTAAGATTGTAAAAACATTCTTTTCATTCTGATTAAGTGAAAAGACATTCAGCTTGCACTAGATAGAAATCGAAACTTTTACCTGTCAATAGTCAAGTGATTGTTTTTTATACTTCCTTAATATTAATTCTTTCTTAGAGGAAATATGTTTGACTCCATACATTGTCTTGGTTGTCTTAGATATCTACAATCTTTTGCTGTAGGCATTCCTGGCATCCTCTGGTGGAGTAGGGCAGAACCAAAGAAAAGTTGATGATGTAATCTCCTTTTTTCTAACATTTGAATGTTGTCTATTTAAATGATTATGAGAGATTTTCAATGCTTATAATCTGATTGTGACTGTTCACATTTTAATAATTATAAACTATCAAGATTTTCTTTGATGTATTTATGGCTTTATTATGGGATCTTCCTTTCTTTGTCTATAAATAGGTCTTTCTGTGACTGCTGTGTATATTAATATTAAAATGAGTCTTATTCTTAGTATCTTTTGATACCCATCACAATTAAGGAGATTCTGAATTATTTATATAGTGGATTAAAGCTTTTGCTAATTTTTAATAAAGTTAATTTCATAATTTTAACTATTGTGATTATTAAATCATTCTGGATGGGAATTTTCATCAAAGTAACATTTTCTCAGACAAATTTTGATCTTTACCATTTCTGGTTTAGCTACATCAGAAATTATAAGAATGGAAAACATTGAGGAGAATTTTACTCTCTCATATTTCAAGGTGACATTTTATTAGAACTATGAGTGTAAAAGCTTTGTTATATTTTCTATAATTGCATTTTCTGATTTTGTACCAGTTGTACATTTCTTTTCATAAAATTAAAATATAGCCATTCATTTTCACATTTTCTTATTTGAATTTCATATTGAAATTTTGTCATTAAGCTAATGATGACACAGGAACCACTCACACAATCTCTACCTAATATTAAGTCTTACCATTGGTGGAATAAAGTTCAAATAAATAATATGAAGTGAGTGACTTATTTCTACCGCATGGACTAGAATTTCTGATATATTTATGTTTTTATTATGCAGTCCTCTTTCTTTTTCTATAAACAGGTCTTTCTGTGACCTATGGGTATATTAATAATACAAAGGAGTATTTTTGATATACCTTACAATTAAGATTCTGAGTTATTTACTTACTGAATTTCTCAATTTGGAATTTTGAATTTTGGTATCTCTTTATAATTTACTCTTCTTCCCCCATCTGCATACAATACTCTTTTCTGCCCTTTTCACTTTGCCAAAGGCCATGTGAATGCAGTTATCAATGTTAAATATATAAACCAAAGTGGATAATACAAGTATTAACATTGAAATTTATTAAATGGCCATCAAAATTGTTTTAATAAGATTCAGTCCTTTTTATCCTATCAAAACTTTTCTTATTTTTTTAATTCTGTAAATGCTTAACTTTCTACTTTTTGTTCTTTTTTTCATTTTTAATTATCTTTTTATATACAGAAGATATATACTAACTAAAGATTTCAACAGTTTGCACCCACACAGACACACAAAGTTCAAAGTACTGTTTGAAGACTAGTTTTACCATTAATTCTCATAGTATAGCACAATAAGGACAGAGATTCTACATGGGGAGTAAGTGTACAGTGACTCCTGTTGTTGATTTAACAATTGACACTCTTATTTATAGAGTCAGTAATCACCCAAGGCTCTTTTCATGAGCTGCTGAGGCTATGGAAGCCTCTTGAGTTCACAAAATCTGACCTTATTTAGACAAGGCCATAATCAAAGTGGAAGTTCTCTCCTTCCTTCAGAGAAAGATACCTCCTTCTTTGATGGCCCGTTCTTTCCACTGGGATCTCACTCACAAAGCTCTTTCATTTAGGTCATTTTTTGCCACGGTGTCTTGGCTTTCCATGCCTGAGAAACTCTAATGGCCAGATCCAAATGCCTTAAGGGCTGATTCTGAGGCCAGAGTGCTGTTTAGGGTCTTTTTTTGTTTTCTGAAGATTTATTTTATGTATTTGAAAGGTGCAGTTATGGTGGGGGTTTGGGGAAGAGCTCTTCCATCTGCTGATTCATTCCCCAGATGGCTGCAACCCCTGGGGCTGGGCTAGTACAAAGCCAGGAGTAAGAGCTTCTTCCTGGTCTCCCATGTGGGTGCAGAGGCCCAAACATTTGGGCCATCTTCTGCTGCTTTCCCAGGCACATTAGCAGGGGGCTGGATTGGAAGTGTAGCAACTGGACTCACACCAGCATCTATATGGGATTCAGGGGTCACAGACAGTGGCTTTACCCGATACACCACAATGCCGGACCCAAACTAAACTTTCAAAAGATAGGTACATCCTGCTATTTGGACTAACCCAAAAGTGGTAATTGTAGATAACTGTGTAGGTATGTTTAAATTTACTTAAGTAAATACAAAAAGTACTTGTATTTATGTAAACATAAAAAGTATATAGTATTTAAAAATAAAACTCTGCAAAATCTTCCTCAAACCCAAGAAACTAAAACAAGGTTCCAGATTTTAAACTGTGTTTTGCTTTTTGGCACAGATGAAAAGACAGTATAGTTTTAACATGCCAAAATTTATGTGACTGTAGATACTTTGTTTCCCTGAGTTTGAAACACAAAGTAAAGTGTATGATCACAAAAAAAAAAAAAAAAAACATTGATAAATAATGAATTCTTCTCTTAAGATGTAGAGTCCTTAATTTCTACAGTCTTTTGTTATGCTCTGAAACATATAACAATTCTCTGAGAAACTGTACCTATTCGGCCACATCAGGAAAGGCTGTTTTTAAAAACATAGCCCACTTTCCTCCTCAGGCATTGTGTCTAACACATGTTTCAGATAGCAGGAGAATAGGTCGTCATATGTGACTACTAAGAACTTTGTAGTAGAAAGTAGAATGAGGTTTGAAAACTGCCCTTTGGGCAGTACATTCTTACATCTTACGTGTGTCTTTCTCTTTTTGGCCATTTAAAAACAGGTAATAGTTATCTTTACTAGGTAGCATGGGCTAATTGTCTTATTCTTTGTACATTCATAATTCTTTTGCCTTCATCCCTGTTAGCATTTTAATAGGGAAATACAGGTATAATTTGTTTTCATTTCTTACACCAAAACATGCACATTCTATGCGTTTGGGATAGTCAAAGAGGAGTGATAGATGGGGTGGGTTTGAGGTGAATCAGAGGAGACAGAGGGACATCATGTCACCAGAAATATAAAAATTAATAATTAAATCACCAGCCTCAAATACTTTCCACACTGAAATAAGATACAAATATATAAAGTAATGTAATTAAATGATATATTCTAGATTATTAAAACCAGTATATTTAATATTTTAAAAGTTAGTATTTACGGGAAATGGAGAATTGCATAAAATTGAGTTGGGAGTTAAAATTAGTCCCTCATAAATACTAAGTGGAAAACTAGAAATATAAAGAAGCTCTATGCCTTTTATCAAAACCAATATGTTTACTTAGAATTAATTTACATAATGAAGACAAACTTTTTTTGCAATGCTTTTAAATCCCGTAATCAAGATTTATGGCCTCAGATGTGTAGCTAATCTGTGCCAAAACTGTCTTCAGAAAACATCTTGAGGAAATCCAAATAACAAATATGGTTTTCCCTTTCCATTTGCTTTTTAAATAAACCAGTGATCTCTCTAAAACAGAAAGATAGTTCTGCATACTGAACATACACATCGTGAACAAATGAAGAGAATGTCCTCTGTTGGATCTTTGTATCAAAAACTCAGGTTGCTTCACTAGCACTTTGAAGTGTTGGATTTCTTTTAGCACTACGTTGAAATGGTTAAAAAACTTTTTATTAGATTATTTAAAACTGAAGAAAATCCAAGGCCACATACACCATAATATATAGTATGGTACCTTTAGAAGAGTCTGTGTGCCTTTAGAAAAAATGTTATAAATATATTCTATGTTTGTGTAATTATGGTAATTTGGGAAATATATTCAAGTAGATTATGCTAAAACCATTTTAGAAGTTTTATGAGCTATCACACAACATACAACAACCAGAGGTTGGCATTCTACTTGTTTCACTCACATTTATAACTCATGTTGCCCACTTTTATTTTAAAATATCAAGCATTTTAATAATTTCATTATATATAGATGTTTTCCTGCTGTTGCTCTGATATGAAATCTATTAACTAAAACTAATTAATAATACATGTTTATGCTTTTACGTGGCTATTTGGTATCAGAAATGGCAGTGGTGTTTTAAAATACATATGTCCCATCATAACTGTTGTATGCTTTAAATTTGAATTATATTTCTTTGACAAACAACTGCACCTGTTTCTCTCCCTGGTTATGTTACTGAGCTCAGTGTTACTGGTGTGATATTTTTGATAAAGGTTTTATGAGGATCTATACCTACTGTGTAGCAAAACTAAAGTGGATTTTTAAAGAGTATTCTTGCAAAACCACTATGTTTGGATCTTGTCAGTATTGGCAGGTTTTACTTGGTAAGGGAAGAGATGTCACTGGCCAAAGGATGAAAATATGATTTGAGGGGGAGTGTTGTTTGAGGTTTCAAAATTTATCCCAATTAATTAAAATTTAGTATTTCTACTAGGATATTTTTAACCTTTTTATTTACTTACAACTATGTTTTAAGTATTCACTTCTGATTAGAAAATCTTTAGTCACTGACCAAATATTGACTTGCAAAGTTCTTCCTATAGAGCACTTCAGTGATCACAATGGAAAGCAAAATTTGAATGAGATTCTAGTGTGGAAAGTCATGTAAGAGTAGGTTTAAAATATAAGGGAGTAAGCAGTTAACAGCATATGAGAAATATATAAAATGTTATGGGAATTCCAAGAAGGGGAAGTTATTTATAACTGGGATAGTTTTTAAAAATTCAATGAGTGAATTTTAGATATGCCCTTAAAGAGCAGGTCTGTAGGTAGGTAGATAGCAGTGAGATGCTGATTGGGATGCCCTCATCCTATATCTGAGTGCCTGGGTTCAAGTTCAGTTCCAACTTCTAATTTCGCTTCCTGGTAATGTAGAACTTTGGGAGACAGTGGTATTGGTTCAGGGGCTTTGATTCCTACCACCCATGTGTGAGACCAGGATTAGTTTTCATTTTTTTTTAATTTATTTATGGGGCCAGCACTGTGGCATAGGAAGTAAAGCTGCCACCTGCAATGCCGGCATCCCTTCTGGGTGCCGGTTCAGGTCCTGGCTGTTCCACCTCCGATCCAGCTCTCTGCTATGGCCTGGGAAAGCAGTAGAAGATGGCCCAAGTCCTTGTGCCCCTGTACCCACGTGGGAGACCCCAAAGAGGCTCCTGGCTCTTGATTTTGGATTGGCCCAGCTGCGCCTTTGCAGCAATCTGAGGAGTGAACCAGCACATGGAAGACCTCTCTCTCTCTCTCTCTCTCTCTCTCTATATATATATATATATATATATATATCTTTTTTTTTTTTTCCAATTTTGAAAGGCAGAGTTACAGAGAGGCAGAAGCAGAGAAAGAGAGAGATCTTCCATCTGCAGGTTCACTCCCCAGATGGCCACAATGGCCAGAGTTGCACCAATCAGGAGTCAGGCACTTCTGGGTCTCCCATGTGGGTGCAGGGGCCAAGGACTGAGGCAATCTTCTATTGCTTTCCCAGGCAATAGCAGAGAACTAGATCGGAAGTGGAGCAGTGGGGACTTGAACAGGCGCCCATATGGGATGCCAGCACTGCAGGTGGAGGCTTTACCCATTGCGCCACAGCTTCGGCCCCTGGAATTAGTTTTTAGTTCCTGTCTCTGACCCCAGCCCATCACTGCCCCAACTGTTGGAGATATTTGGGAAGTTAGAAGATTTTTCTGTCCATTTGTCTGTTTGTGTCTCAGTGTCTCTCTACATCTCAAATAAATAAAAATAAATTAATTTTAAGACATAGGTATCTACAAGTGTTCAGACACTACTTTAAGGTTGCATTTATGGGGCTGGCACCGCGGCTCACTTGGTTAATCCTCCGCCTTGCGGTGCCGGCATCCCATATGGGCGCTGGGTTCTAGTGCCGTCTGCTCCTCTTCCAGTCCAGCTCTCTGCTGTGGCCGGGGAGGGCAGTGGAGGATGACCGAAGTGCTTGGGCACCTGTACCTGCATGGGAGACCAGGAAGAAGCACCTGGCTCCTAGCTTCGGGTCAGTGCAGCGCCGACCCTAGCGGCCATTGGGGGTTGAACCAATGGAAAAAGGAAGACCTTTCTGTCTGTCTCTCTCTCTCACTGTCTATAACTCTACCTGTCAAATGAAAAAAAATTTATTTAAAAAAAAAAGATTGCATTCATGGCAAAAGATTTGTGTTTAAAATTTAAAGAAATTTAAATTTAAAGAAATGCTATGAGACATTACATCTTTTTTAAAGAAAAATGATAAAATTTTATTTATAAAACCATTGAATAAGATTATATACCAACATTGGGAGTCACAGCAAAATAAAATTAAATATTTCTTACCTCAATAAATTTTTGTAAAATCTGTGCTTTTATAAAAATGTAAGTATTATTCCCAATATTTTATTTTATGTTTTTCTTTCAGGTAGGCTATTTCATTTCTTTTTAGAAAAAACATTTATTTACTTTATAGGCTGAGTTAAAGAAAGAGAAGAGAGACAGAGATCTTCCTTCCCCTGGTTCACTCCTCAGATGGCTGCAATGGCCAGAGCTGGGCCAAGTTGAAGCCAGGAGCTTCATGTGGGTCTCACATGGGTGGAGGGACCCAAGGACTTGGGCCATTTTCCACTGTTTTCCTAGGCGCATTAGCAGGGAGTAGCATTGGAAGTGGAGCAGCTGGGACAGGAACTGGTGTTCATGTGGGATGCCATCTTCACAGGCCACAGCCTAACCCGCTGCACCATGATAGCCCCTATTCCCAATATTTTAAAGATACTTCTACTATAGAGTAGAATGGATATATAGTTTTGTACTATCATGCTAACCTGAAAATAGCAAAAGTTTTACCAGCATGGTGCTAGAATAAGATCTTGGTTCTGCTAGAAAAAACCTGTTCTATTATCTAATCAGGAATTTCTAAATTTTCTTTACGAAACAGCTGCTACTTTTGCTTTTTCTTTGTATGTTCTCTTAAAACATACGATATACCATGATTTTACCAAATTGTGTTACTTACAGAAAAATGTCAAAAATTAATACTTACATATACTAGAGTCTACAGAAAGCTACTGAGCTGATTATTAGACTGCAGTTTGAAAGAATTGTTATTAACTCTATGATGGATCTTCAAAAAGTTCATGGAAGGCCGGCGCCGCGGCTCACTAGGCTAATCCTCCGCCTAGCGGCGCCGGCACACCGGGTTCTAGTCCCGGTCGGGGCGCCGGATTCTGTCCCGGTTGCCCCTCTTCCAGGCCAGCCCTCTGCTGTGGCCAGGGAGTGCAGTGGAGGATGGCCCAGGTGCTTGGGCCCTGCACCCCATGGGAGACCAGGAAAAGCACCTGGCTCCTGGCTCCTGCCATCGGATCAGCGCGGTGCGCCGGCCGCAGCGCACCGGCCGCGGCGGCCATTGGAGGGTGAACCAATGGCAAAAGGAAGACCTTTCTCTCTGTCTCTCTCTCTCACTGTCCACTCTGCCTGTCAAAAAAAAAAAAAAAAAAAAAAAAGTTCATGGAAAGTGTATTATGAAAAATTATGCATGGATTACAAAAGAGTTTTTGCATGAAAATGAACTTATCTTCTAATTTTGATTTTTTCTAAAAATTTTTTGAAGTACTCTCATATATGATCTTTTTCCTCTGGTCAGTGATATGTGGATATGTTTTCGTTTGTACTTTTTTCTTGTGACAGTTGTGGTTGTGACTGACTATGTGCCTGTTCCTTCCATTGTCTTCATTTGTGTAGGTTCTTCATCACCACACAATTCAGATGATGAACAAAAAATGAATAATTTTATAGAAAAGGGTATAGTATCTTTGTTTTAAAATATTTTCTTAAATTTATTCTTGATTCATTTAGTTTACTCTGAATAGATTTTGACATTTTGTATCAAAATATTATTTTCAGTGAAGACCAAAAGCAGAAAGTTTTCCAAGATGGTAGCCAGTGATATAGGTAGGAAATAGAAATTTCTATTTTGTTTCTAATCCTTGCTACATGCAATGCTAACCCAAAACAACAAAATTATAAAATGCATTGCATTTTTTTATACATTAATTTATTATTCCTGAGCTAAGCAATAATCTCTTGGGCTGTTTCTCTTCTAAACTCATTGGGGCAATAATTAAAAATCAGTTAAATTGGGGTTGCAGTTCTTTCTCTGACTTACAATGTGAATTGTTCTGTTAATTTTTATTTTTGCTTTATTTGAAAATAAAACAGGGTTCAATTTATGTCATGAATAACACAATTTTATTCTCTCAAATGTTAAAGTAATTTTTCTTTATAATTTTCTTCAAATTTTTTTCTTCTTTACTCCATCTATCTTACATTTTAAATACCACAAATTTCAAGGAAATTATTTTCTAAAGGATTGGCTCTTTTGGTCTAAAATGCATACCAACTTTAGATTAAATTGGAGTTTCCTAAGATGCTCCCCTACCACCATGAGCAAAAATATTTATATTACTCCTGATTGTTGTTGTGGTTAGACTTTGAAATTAACTACTCAGACCAAGGTTCTCAAAGTATAAACATTGGAGAATGAAGTATATAATCAACTTAGGGGTTTGGGGCCAGAAAAATTTGAGTGTTCTACAATTTTTAAAGGTTTGAAAGCAAGCACTGTTTTTAAAAATAATAAATTTGATATTTGACATAAACCCTGCATTTTTATTATACAGTTAATGTATTATTTATTTCCCTCCCAAACCCCTACCACCTATTCCTGTAATTGATATAAATTGGATGAATTTCTGGGAAGCTGGGATAGCTTTATGTTTTCTCAACTGATAATATTTAACATATGCTGAAATTTTAAAGAAAGCTTCATCAGTAGCATCCATGATACCTATGTGTTGTAAATTGAACCCTGTTTAATCATATTAACAGTGGGTGACTATTAGCCACTTCGGTTATTTTTTAAATAAGTTGGTTTATTCTTGGGCAAAGGACTCTTCATTTATGGAGAATCAATTACTTACCTCTTTGTTTTAATGGGTTTTTTTAGTGGAATCTCTTGGTTTTACCTCTTTGTTTTAATGGTTTTTTTTTTAGTGGAATCTCTTGGTTCATTGTCAGATTATTTAATAGAGCTGTAACAATATTTTCTTTACAGTATATTCTATATTATTGATATATTAGAGGTTTGTTTACTGTTATATAATGTAAAAAGTTAGAAAGGGCTTTATTACAGTTACCAAATAACTTTTAGAATTAAATTAATTAGGAATTTTACCTTGGGTGAAAGGGACTTCTTACATAATTAAATTTTTAAAAATAATTTTCCTGATTTTTGATGTTAGTGTTACATTTGCTTTAATATATATAAGGACTACCTTTTTGGTTGGTTGGTTTGTTTTCTGTTTGAAATAGACTATGTAACATGCAATACTTGAGCATCAGTAATTGCAGGACTTCACTAATTTATTAGGGTTGGAACACTGTTGGGGGGGGATGGTTCTAAGTTTTTTTTTTTTTTTTTTTTTTCCAGAAAAAGCTTTCTTTTTATGTTATAGTCAGCTATATTTCTTTTTGTTATGCAAGTTTCTGTAGTTACATTTTTTGGGGAACACTTGTCAACTTTATTTAACTCTCAAAATTATTTTAGAACTGTTATTCATAATTATTTTTAACCTTCAAGAACCATTGTTATAGTCCTAGTTTTACATCTAATTTTGTTTATTTTCAGTGGAAATCTTGTAGTTTTTTTTTAAATCTCAAGATTAAGTATATAAAAAGAAAACTAATTTCTTTCTGAAGGAAGGCTGCCCCATTTTAGATATAAAGTTTTTGTGGATGAAAAATGTCAGTTTATTGCCCTGTATTAAGTATCTAGTTTCTTTATAAGAAGTTGCATAAAATATGCTACTGAAAAATACATAAAATATCAATGAAACATTAAAAGAAAATTGGTAGATCTCATGAGGACCTCTGTGTCAACACTGACGTTTTCTGTGTAAAACTATGGTATCAAAAGTCCTAGCACTCCGTTTTCCCCACCATCAGATCCCACACTGGCTATGAGGTATCCTGAACTTTATAAAAGTATTATTTCTCTTTACCTTTATGCACAAACATTTTTAGTTTCAACCTTAGGTATACCTGCAGCACAGTCGTCTCATCAGGAAATAATAAGGAAGCTCAGAACCTCCAAGGTGGGCACTGGTAAAAGTACTACCATATGTGGAAGACTCTGAGTCTTTATTTCTGATTCTTCCTATGCTGTAAGAGTAACTACCTAAGCATGAAAAAATCAGCATTTTTTTAACTGTTCAACAATAGAGCTCTGAGATACCTGAGTCAATAATGAAAATTTTTAAAAAATATACTTAGTGATTATTTTAAAGTATTATACTGGCATTTAATCCACTCAGTAACTTCAGTGAGCAAGTTAATATTACTTCCCAGTTCCACAGATTTCACAGATAAGGAAACTGAGTATAAGTAATGTACCTATTGGTTGCAAGGCTAACAAAATGACAGAGCAAGATTTACACCCAGACAGCCTAACCATCTTAACACTGTGATGATTACCTCTCAGTACAACTCAGTGAAAGCCATAAGGATTCAAAACCAAATCCAGTGTGTGTTTCATAACTAGATGATCTGGTTATGGCAGAACCTAACCACCTAATTTTGGTGCTCATCACACAGTATAATGTACAGTACCTAGAAGTCTACCTTCCTCACAGGCCAGATTCAGAGAAAGATAATTAGACCAAATGGTAAAAAACTTCAAAATACCTATTCAGCGACTGGCTTTGTTGTTTACATCCAATTGACCCACCAAATCAGGTGAATGATCCTTGAAAAGATTTTCTTTTTCATGTGTAAAAAGAATAGCTTGTTTAAAAAAACTCAGTCTTCTGAGTTTAACAACAAAAATATAGCTGAATATAATGCAATTGCCACATCCACAAAGAAAGCTTTGTACATGTAATATATATATATATATATTTTAATTTGTTCTGCCTATTTATACCATATTACAGATTTTGTTAGTAAAATCTTATTGCCCACCATTTTCAAAATCTGTAAAATTTTTGATATGGTTAGCATTATCAACAAATCACTTGAAAATAAGATTATCAATTTTGTTTATTTATATCTTAAAATAATTTAGAAGTATAAAATTCTCCAAAATTTTATTATTTAATTGTTTTTTCATTTTATTTGAGAGACAAACATAGATTTTTTTACTGCTGGCTCACTCCCTCAATGCCCGCAAAACCAGAGGCTGGACCAGGCTGAAGCCAGAGGCTGGAACTCCATCCAGGTCACCCTTATAAGTGGGAGGGACCCAAGTACTTGAGTCATCACTTGCTCCTTCCCAGGATGCACATTAGCAGGGAGCTGGATCAGAAGTGGAGTAACCAGGCCTTGAATGAGGCACTTCAGTCTGGGATGTGGTGGTCTAAAGTTGCAACTTAGACAGCTGTACCAAACACTCCCACTTTTTGTTGTTATAATTTTTTTCTTTTTTTTTCCTTCTTTTTTTTTTTTTTTTTTTTTTTTTTTGACAGGCAGAGTGGACAGTGAGAGAGAGAGAGAGAAAGGTCTTCCTTTTGCCATTGGTTCACCCTCCAATGACCACCGGCGCGCTGCGGCCGGTGCACCACGCTGATCCGATGGCAGGAGCCAGGAGCCAGGTGCTTTTCCTGGTCTCCCATGGGGTGCAGGGCCCAAGCACTTGGGCCATCCTCCACTGCACTCCCTGGCCACAGCAGAGAGCTGGCCTGGAAGAGGAGCAACTGGGACAGAATCCGGCGCCCCGACCGGGACTAGAACCCGGTGTGCTGGCGCCGCTAGGCGGAGGATTAGCCTATGAGCCGTGGCGCCGGCCTGTAATTTTTTAACTTTATTCAAGAGACAGATAGACAGAACTCTCATTGCTGGCCCACTCCTCAGATGCCCACATTAAGGCCGGGAGACAGGAAATCAGTGTGAATGGCAGAGATATAACTACTTGAGCCATTTCTTGCTGCTTCCTGGGGTAACAACTGACAGGAAGCTTGTTTTAGGAGCCAGAGCCAGGCATCAAACCCAGGCACTCCATATAGAACACTGATGACATAACATCTAGGCTAAACACCTGCCTGTTATTTTAAATTTGTACAAAAATAAATTTAAAATGTGTATCTTTGTTAACATGGTGTTAAATCATACTCTTCATGGAATCTTTATGAATAAGATATGGTCCAGATATTGTCAGTCTTTGAAAATAAATTTAAAACTACATGATTAACCTTTACAAAAGGTTTCTGTTTCATTATGATTCTGTTTTATGATGAAGGTAGATTTCTAGCTGAATTCCATGGTCTGTGATCTGACTCATGTACCATTTTACTATTAATTTTTCTATGGAAAAAGTGAATACTATATTGCTTGATTACATAAAGCATCCTAGAAATTATGTCAAATTTATAATGAATTAAATCAGTGTTATGCAGAACAAATAGAAATAATAGATCTGTTTAATGGGTATGTTCAAAGTTATATACACTGTACTACATATTTTTCGTAATTGTTAATGTAGTGGCAATTTAATTTCCAAGGTACTTTTATATCTCAGATGATGAATTAGCATAGTTATTTGGGTGAAGTGGTTTTTGAAGTCAATTTGAGTGAAGAATATATTGTTTATTAGTCCAAATGCTATTTTCATTAATTCTCTAATGCATGAATCTAAATCATTCCTTTTTAAAATTAAGATGTTCTAATAAAACTGAAATCATTTTTCATTGTATTCTAATTAATGATCTCGTACAACTTTAAAGCACTTCTCTTTTGTTTTCTAAGAAAAGAAATGTATTCTCAGAGAACTTAGGTTGCATATCCAAGGTGAAAATGACCTACGAAGTTAGAATACAGTTTTCTTGACTCTTGCACTATAGAATGTTCTGCTCTTATGTCTCACATTTCCTACTCAAGCATTCACTTTTTCTTTCTTAAGCATTTTTTTGTGTGATCTTCCCAATTTTATATTTACATTTGAAAAAACAAATTCCAAGAGCCAGCTTAGAAATTACTGCCATATGAATGAAAAGTATGTGTCAAATTAAAGTGTATTTTAAGTTATAATATTATTTAAATCATTATAAAACTCAAAATATCACTGATGTTTCTAATGTATAGTCCCTAATATTTAACCCAAAATATGGCTGTTGAAATTATAGAAGTTCACATTAAATTCATTCCCCAATGTGGCTGTTGAGGAAACAGAAATTCATCTTGAAAGAGAAGTTGGGTCAAGTGTGCAGTGATGCCATTTTTACAGGTAACTCTAATATTTTCTGCTTTAAAAGAATGTAATTGGCTTTAATTGATCGAGAATAAATTTTATAACCAGATACTTTAAAATCATTATACAATGGTGAGCTCATCTAATGAATTCTTTTTCTTTTTCAGGTTTACTGAAATCTAAAGAATATTGCCATGTATTATATTCAGGTTTTACTTTTATTTCTGGATTCATTTTCTGTCAAATTTCATAATAAAATATGTTTGAAAGTCTATTTGTGTTTCCTATTCTGGTAATTACTGTGTATGTACTTACCTCTCCATAAGCCATCTTTTTCCTTTTTTTTTTGTTTTTAAGATTTATTTATTTATTTGAAAGGCAGAGTTACAGAGAGGGGAGACAGAAAGATCTTCCATCTGCTGATTCACTCCTCAAATGGCTACAATGGCCAAGGCTGTGCCAGGCCAAAGCCAGGAGCTTCATTGGCGTCTCCCACATGGTTGCAGAGGCCCAAGTACTTGAGCCTTCTTCTGCTGCATTCCCAGGTGCATTAGTAGAGAGTTGGATGGGAAGTGGTAGCAGCCGGGACACAAACTGGTGCCCATAATGGATACCAACGTTGTAGGTGGCAGCCTGACCCACTATACCACAACACCAGCCCCAGCCTTGGTTTCATGGGGTAAAGAAAATTAAAGTTGCGTCACTGAAATAATATCTTTACCAACTGTTATTTGAGCAGAATTATAAATTTGACAATTTCTGTTCTGTCGTTAATTTTGTAATCTTTAGGGCTGCCATTATAGAATACCCACAGACTAGGTGGCATAAACAAGAGAAATTTATTTTCTCACAGTTCTGGAGGCTAGCTGTCGAGGTTTGGTTTCTTCTGAGACTCCTCCTTGTTGTGCAGATAACTCTCTTCTATCTTCACATGGTCTTTCTTCCGTGTGTGTGTTCAAGTCCCTGGTGTTGCTCTCTGTATTAGAATTACCTCTAATAAGGACACCAGTGAGTTTGCATTAGAACCCAGCTTAGCTGCTTCGTTTTAATTTCGTTTAATCTAATTATTCTGAAGACTGTGTCTTCAAATACAGTCACAAAATGAGGAACTAGGGGTTGGAGTTTCTACAATATGAATTTTAGCGGTACACAATTCCACCATAACACTTATGATGTTAGCCTTGTGTATTATCTTTATAGACCATTCTTTTGTGATGATAAAAGGAGTTTAATTATGGTGTTCTATTAAACGATAGTTTTTATGAATTTTTGTAAAGCAAATAAGGATGGGAAAAATTAAAGACAAAACCTTGAGTTCAAGATTGAAAAGACCTTGTTATAGCCAAATCGTTAACAGACAACTATTGATAGCTAAGATTTCCCTACATCTCAGATAATGGATAGTTCCAAAAATCCTAAAAATTAACAGGCTTTTATTTAATTTGGTATTTTTATTTCATTTGGGAAGAAAGAAAATTTTTTAAATATTTATTTATTTAAAAGGCAGAGTTACAGAGACTGAGGCAGAGAGAGAGATCTTCCGTCTGTCGGTTCACTCCCCAAATGGCTGCAACAGCCAGAGCTGGGCCGATCTAAAGCAAGGAGCCCGGAGCTTCTTCCAGGTCTCCCATGTGGGTGTAGGGGCCCAAGGACTTGGGCAATCTGCTGCTGCTTTCCCAGAACATGGCAGAGAGCTGTATCAGAAGGGTAGTTGCCGGGACTCGAACTGGTGTCCAAATGGGATGCTGGCACTACAGGAGGCTGCTTTACCCACAACATAACAGTGCCACCTCCAAGAAATTTAACTTCTGTTGAAGTAGAGTTTTACTGATGGTTTTTGTTTATCCATTTGTTCATTTGCTGTGTTTATTAAGTACTTATTAAGTGCTGGACCCATATATAAATGGATGCAGTGGTCTTCAAAATAAATTTTGTTTCTGAACTTGTGGTAGCTTGGGAGATGGCCATAGGAATTATGAGTTGTCATAGCTATTAAAATAATGTGTAATAACAGCATTTTCATTTTTCTTTCCTATTTCTTTTTTGTATTCCTTGCCATATCCTCCTTGGCGTGTCCTCCAAGATAGTTCCCTTATTATCCTGATTGTTTTATTAAATGCACTTTCATTTCAGTACTACCCCTTTGAAAATGCACCCTTGCGTGTGGAAAAAAAAAGTGCTATTGTCATTTTAGTCTAATTATTGAACCTCTCAGGATAAGCCAATCAATTTGCATGTTATAAGTTCATTATTGTCGGCCAGCGCTGCGGCTCATAGGGTAATTCTCCGCCTTGCGGCACCGGCACAACGGGTTCTAGTCCTGGTCGGGGCGCCAGATTCTGTCCCGGTTGCCCCTCTTCCAGGCCAGCTCTCTGCTGTGGCCAGGGAGTACAGTGGAGGATGGCCCAAGTACTTGGGCCCTGCACCCCATAGGCGACCAGGAAAAGCACCTGGCTTCTGTCATCGGATCAGTGTGGTGCGCTGGCCACAGCGCACCGGCCACGGCGACCATTGGAGGGTGAACCAACGGCAAAGGAAGACCTTTCTCTCTGTCTCTCTCTCTTACTATCCACTCTGCCTGTCAAAAAAAAAAAAAAATTCATTATTGTCATAATAATTCCTTTCACCTTTTATTGTGTCAAACTCTATTTTTATTATAAATACTACATTCTAAAAAAGTAGTAGTTAAACTTTTTTTTCATTTAAGAAAACTTTCGAAAAATAAGATGTCACAGTGTGTAGAAAAACTAAAGAAAACTTAAAAAAATACGGGTTTAATTTCAAATAGCATTGAAAATCTCTGCCTTGAAGAAACCTTTTGAAAATGCCTTCAGTTGCAAAGGACTAACAAGCAGGAATTGTGAAAAACTTGTCATTTATGGTACAGTGGTCCAAGAATTCCCTTTGCCTAGAGCTTTGAGCATCATATATCTTTCTTGGTATTGAAGCATGGCACTACAGACGTCGTGATTAGTCTTAACTTCATGATTTCTACAAAGCAGTTGCAGCTCTTTATCGTTTACTCATCCAGCCAGCATAATATCATCTTTCAGGTTTGTAAGAAGACAGATCAAAGGCCCAATTAACAACCTGCCTAGACATACCTGACACCAGTTTTCCTCTGATTGAAAAAACCTTTTTGCTCATTCTCATGCTTTCTGCAGACAGAATGTAGAAAAAGAGCTAGTGTATATTGTCCGGTGTGAAAGGATTTCAAAACAAAGACAACACTGAGTGCGCAAGAATTAAGGAATCCACAGTTAAAGAAAAGAAAACTGAGACATTGTGTTACTGAGAACTCACTGAAATCATGTGGCCGCAGTTGGAAGGCCACAAGGAAAAATTAGTAACTTCAAGGCACAAACACAAGTTTGAGCTAGTGAGTATCTGGATTTGCAGGTGCCTCTGAGACCGCTGAAAAGTGAAAACAGGAGCATCCAAAAATTGTTGACTAAAGTCTGCAATTCCCTCATCACAAAATTATACCAGAGGGTGGGGTGTATGCCGGGAGGGCTGACAGAGGTTCTCCAGAAGTGAATCTTCCTCTTCTGAACCTACCGTAAAGGAGGTTGACTATAAAAAACTATTCTCCAGAAATCAGAAAAATGGAAAGATAGTCTGGGACCTAACCTTCCACAAAAAGCAAGAATAAAACTGGTCAAAATATATGAGCCTGTTGGTTCCAAGAACTGAACAACAGCATTGCCAGACTGTCATCCTTGAGAGAAAGAAGAACTCTGAGGTGAGCCTCAGTCTCCCCAGCTTTCTGCCACAGAACGTTTTGCTGCACCAAGGAGAGTTACAGCCTTACCATCCAAGGAGGAAGTGATGGGAATCGTGTGTTGCTAATGTACCTGGAATTCTTGAGACGTGCACTACAGAAAAGAAACTGCTCAGAATAATTCCTGGAAGTCCATGTGGACTGAGGCACTTCCTGGGAAATGCATGCTGTACTTTAAGTACTTATATTAGAGAAGAACTGTTTTAAACCAGTGGTTTTTTTTTGTTTGTTTTTTTTTTTTTTTTTTTTGTTTTTTTTTTGGACAGGCAAAGTGGACAGTGAGAGACAGAGAGAAAGGTCTTCCTTTGCCGTTGGTTCACCCTCCAATGGCCGCCACGGCCGGCGCTGATCCGAAGGCAGGAGCCAGGTGCTTCTCCTGGTCTCCCATGGGGTGCAGGGCCCAAGCACTTGGGCCATCCTCCATTGCACTCCCTGGCCACAGCAGAGAGCTGGCCTGGAAGAGGGGCAACCGGGACAGAATCCGGCGCCCCGAACGGGACTAGAACCAGGTGTGCCGGCGCCGCAAGGCAGAGGATTAGCCTAGTGAGCCATGGTGCCGGCCTAAACCAGTGATCTTTTAAAGTCCATCATAAGATTTAAAAAAATAGGAGCAAAATAAATTCCAAGTTAGTGGAAGGAATGAAATAGCAAATAGCACAGATTGGGCTGGCGCCATGGCTCACTTGGTTAATCCTCTGCCTGTGGGCTATCTTCCCATATGGGCACCAGGTTCTAGTCCTGGTTGCTCCTCTTCCAGTCCAGCTCTCTGCTGTGGCCTGGGAGGGCAGTGGAAGATGGCCTGACTGCTTGGGCCCCTGCCACCCATATGGGAGACCAGGAAGAAGGACCTGGCTCCTGACTTCGGATGGGCGCAGCACACCAGCTGTAGCGGCCATTTGAAAGGGTGAACCAATGGAAGGAAGACCTTTCTCTCTGTCTCTCTCTCTGTCTACAACTCTACCTGTCAAATAATTTTAAAAAAATTACAGATAGCACAGATCAATGAACTAGAAAACAGATGAGTAGCCTTCAAGTACAAAGACAGTTGATGTCTCTGACCATGAAAGAATCCAAGGAATAAAGGACTGATTAAAAAATTTCATGATGAAATTCATTCAATTACTGAAGCAAAGTAATGCAATGTTGTTTAAGAAAAAAAAAAAAAGACTAGTGTTGAGCTTAAAATCATTTAAATATATAACCAATATTAAGCCTTTGCAAATTATTATACAATGTAAGTATTGTAAAACTTGGAACTATTAAAAGTAATGTAACTAGTGAAAATTAAGAAGAAGGAATGTTTTTTTGAAGTAAGAGCAGGCCACTTTTCTGATTATGGCTGAGGCAATCTATCTAATATGAAATACAGTTATAAAAATGACTAACCTCTGAATGTTTCTCATAATGTGTTTTATTTTCCTTAGAGTATTTTGGTCTTTATAGTAAGTAAAATTCATTTAGTGTCACTTACGTTTAAGGGAAGTAAAAATTTATTGTATTTAGTCATAGAGCATTTCAGAAAGTTAATGTAAAATGGATTTTTTAAAAATTTTATTTTGGTGCAAAAAATTAGGATTTTTTCATAAAACACATTTCACATGAACTTTTTAAAGTACCCTGATATAGTATTACAGTTTTCTGCAAACTTTTATAGTGACTATCTGTATGTAAAAATAGATAATAAAAGTTTTCAGCTAATCTCAATGGTTATTTCTGGTGGGTGGAATATTGGATGATAATTTAAAAACGGATAGTGTTCTGCATTGTTTGAATTCTTTAAAATTAGAATTATTTGTATAAAAGGTTTTTTTTAAAGATTTATTTTATTTGAAAGAGTTACAGAGAGAGGTAGATTCCATCTGCCAGTTCACTCCCCCAGATGGCCGCAACAGCCAGAGCTTTACCAATATGAAATCAGGAGCTTCTTCTGCATCTCCCATGTGGGTGCAGGGTCCAAGGCCTTGGGAGATTTTTTACTGCAATCCCAGGCCACAGCAGAGAGCTGGATCGGAAGTGGAGCAGCCAGGATTAGAACCGGTGCCCATGTGGGATGCTGGCACTTCAGGACAGGGCTTTAACCTGTTGCGCCACAGCACCGGCCCCTATAAAAGGTTTTTAAAATCTGTAAATGTCAGCAGTGACTTTATGTCTAGCCAACATTGCTATCTGAGGCATACCTATGTGTGCCTATGAAATCAGTGAAAAAACAAGAACATTCAGTTTCAGTAAAAATCATGATAGGTTAAATGATCACACCTCACATTAGCTGTGCCTTTCAAGACAAATCCTTGCTTAATACTTAAGGGTTCTGCCTGTCATTGCAGACATTCAGAGAGCTGTCTCTTCATTCAAAGAAAAACCATTTACTTATACATCTGAGCAAGAGTTTTAATTTCCATGATTTATATCCTTTACCTCTCTTTCCCTCAGCTCCTTCCTTCACTCCCTGTTGTTCTCATCTCTCAAAAAGCATCCATACAAAACAGACAAGTTACATTCAGAGATAGGTGCTGATCTTTCTGAATTGAGATTGCCCAGCTACATTTACACAGTAATAACATAGCGCAGCTTCTTGTTTTGAGGGGCTGAGTTGTGAGCAAAGACTTTTTCATCATGACAAAGTTGTGCATGTTTTTGCTTTCTTTTCATCTAAATAGAAGTTTGTGAAGTACTGTGCTTACATGCCCATTTTTAAAAAAGGACATACAAGACATACTTTAGAACAACTTGGGGGAGGGGAGTTGGAGGAGTCAACAGGCATTCTCCCTTGTAGAATTCTGTTCTAAGGAAATAATCCAAATATATTCAAATATTTCTGTACACTTGTATTACTGTATAAGTTGGAAAATATCTAAATGGCCTATAAGCATCCATAATTAAATTTTCAGTTATTAAAATACCATAATAGTGACATAAGAAAGTGCTTTAAGAGTGAAAAAGAGCAGAATACAGATTTGTATAGTTGATCTCAACTATATAAAGAAAAGTGGATTTCAAAAAGGTGACTAACATATAAAAATGTTACTTCTGGCTGTGGCCATTAATAGTGACTTTTTTTCTGTTTCTGTGGTTTCTAATTTTTCTTTGAAGAGCACATAATTTAAAAGAGAAGGCAAGGTAAAAATACCCATTAAAAAAAAGTTAACCTTATATGCTTCTCAGTCCGTTAGTTAAGAGAGTGTGTATTTTTTTCATTCTTATTCTGTGCCTTGAAAAAATGAATGGAAGCCTAAAAGTATTTGGGGGAAGAACCCTAAAAGCATCATCCACAGTGAGATATTTTACACAGAGTGTGTTGTGATTTCATCAGTATGGAGTTGCTGAACAGGCACAATTGATTTCTGATGAAAAAGTGTTAGGGCGTGTTTATTTGTGGGCATGGGAGTATGTGTGACTTTTTAGGGTGTGGCTGTAATGCTCTGTATCTTGCTAAGTGAGTTACACAGGTGGATATATCAGCAGTGAATATAAATTTAATGTTTCCCCGCTTGTATATAAATTTTATATCCAAAGAAAAACCAACAACAAAATGTTTAGAGAGCATATAGGTTTATGAAAAATGCTTAAAAAGTCTTTTGCTGACTTTGTCTGAGGTTCCGTAGTCCCAGATAAATATTTCTGACTGAAAGAGGTATAAATGCAGTATACTCAAATCAGGGTGTTGTGCTTGCCACCATGAGCAGTTACCGCCTAGCATTTGAGTTTTTTCCTCCTATTGGCTGTAGCTCCTGGTGGACAGGAAGTCCATCCTTGCCCACTGGTGCATTACTAGCATGTTCCAAATAATATTTAATGAATAAAAAGGGATCCCTTTGTCTCAGGATACATGTGATACCTCTACATATAGCAAAATTTTTTCTCTGTACACAAAACTCTTAGTTCTCTATCTTTAAAATATTACTTGATGGTCAGGATTAACACCAAACAGCAAAAGTTAATCTTTTAACATTATTAATCATTTCTAGGAGCTTGCTTAAAATTGCATCAGAACATAGCAGTGATAATGCTTAAATATCTCTCATTTGAATATTGTGGTTGATGTGTTGACTGAATTGTGGATCTCCAATTGCAGTCTTTCAGGTGGAAATAATAGACTATAATTAAAAGTTGCTTGTGACACTTAGTATAAAATTGTTCTATTCAAGTTATCTTCCAATCATTTTATTTGTGATTTCAACCTCTCAATATTAAAGTATTAAAATGTTGGATTTAGGCCAACTGAAAGTATTTGAAAGCTGTTAGTTGTATTCAATGCTTTTACATAAAAATTACGATGCTAGACAAAATTATTCTATAGGAGTAATGAAGTTTAAGAATTATTGAAGTTAAGTAATATTAAAAATCTTGAGGGTTTAAAGTACTTACTTAGGATATTGGAGCTTGTTCAAAGAGTGATATTTTTTTCAGACTTAGTGTATTTATATATTAGGGTTCATTTGTCATGGTTTTTACCCTAAAGCTGTATATAGGCCTGGTAGTTTGCTTCTCAAATTGTGGTCCACAGACCAGAAGTGTGAGCATCTTCTGTGAGCTTACTGGAAAGCCCTTTCAGGCCCTACACCAGTGGTACAGAACCAGAATGTTCGCTTACTGAGATCTTCAAGCACAGGTCCTAAGATTTAGAATAACTTAATCAAAATCATGGTAGTGAGGTCTAGAGAAGTGGCATCTGCATCATCTGATTCTAAAAGTATATTTATTTATCATTTGAGGTTGATATTATTTATTTTAAAGGCATAGTTACATAGATCATTCCTCAAATGACTGCAACAGCGGGGGCTGTGCCAGGCCAAAGCCAGGAGACTGGAACTCCATCCAGGTCTCCCATGTGGGTGGCAGGGACCCAAGTGCTTGGGCCGTCTTCCACTGCTTTCCCAGGCATGTTAGCAAGGAGCTGGATGAGAAGTGGAACAGCTGGGACTTGAACCTTACTCATAAGATGCCAGCATCACAGGCAGCAGCTTAATCCACTGTGCCACAAAGCCAGCCACTAAAAGGGGATATTTTGACTGTGCCAAATTGAATTTTTACTTCAGATACTGTGCACATTATATAGATACTTCTTAGTCTAGGTATGTTGTACCTATGATACTGGTGAAAGCCTCTGAATAATATTGCTTAATATTGCTTTTGGGGGATTGCTTTAGGGGTAAAATGCCTTCTAATTGTAATCATATTGACTGCCAGATATGATAGCAACTATATTTGTGATATCCACTAAATGGATTCTGTTTGACTATTTGGGGTTTTATATTTTATTCTTTTAAATGAAGTTAATTCACTTCAATAGGTGAAGTTGGGATAACTGATACATATATTTGACCAATTGTTATTTGTTCAAGGGTACGAATTAGGGAAATTTACAGGTCAAAACTTGATGTCCTATTCCCCCAGTCCTTTCCCAATCTGCCTAATGCCTCTTTCCTAACAATGGATTTGTCATTTTTTTAGATTGGAAGTTATATACTATGACTGGATTTCTCTTTGTTTACATGGCGCCCTTATGGACTAGCAGGGTCTGTGCTTTAAATATCTCCTAACAGTCCAAAGTTTAACCCAGTGTATGCATTCATGTATTAACAAAGAAATGCTTTTTTTTAAAATTTCATAGGATGCACTATTCTGTTACGCATGCATTACCACTAACATAATAGATATATAGTCAAACAACTCCTAACTTTAAATCACTTACTAGTGTAAGACAAAAACTGACTTTAAGGATGGAAAGTGAATTCCAGTAAGTTTGTTTATTAGCTTTTGTCCTTTCTAATACCACAAAAATACCTGTAGTTTACATTTTATATAAATACTGTAATTTTGGATTTAGTTTTTTGTTTTTCAGTGAAATGTAAATAGAATTATTGACTTATATCAAGTAATGATTAAGACAGATAATTTTGTGATATAATAAAATACCTTGATCTGATTATAGAATAGGTTTGTCCTATATTCTAGACATCAACTTAAGAAATAATGAGCCAGATAGTTATGAACACCATGAACTGGAAGAATTTCCTGTCACTTACCTAAACTTAGTCTTATGCTTCTGTTGCCCTTAACTGCAACACCTTTCCTAGGAAGACTGATTACTTCTCTTAGAAAAGCCTAACCCTTTCTTCTAAGCATAAGAATAATTATGAGTTAGAATTTAAAAGGCTCCTTGAAGTAAGAGCTTCATGCAAAAATATGACATCAAGTAAGTACAAACTTTTAACAAGTTGAAAGTAAGATTTACTTTCCACCCCTAATACTATTAATTTTGATTTAATCATCCTAGCATCTAGATTTAGTCATAAAAGTATTCACTTCTGTCTTGGAAGTCAGTTGGTGTTAACAAGTATGAATCAAATAGTCTTCAGAATTTTAAAACTGCGTTTTATTTTTCAGCAAAGATGTCAAGGAAGTTAAGTTTGCCCACTGATCTAAAGCCTGATTTAGGTAAGTATATAACTTAATTAATAAATGTCCAAAGTGACTAAATTCTCTCTAATTGGAAGACAAATAAGCAAATCAGAAGATTTAAAATTACTGTAGACTACATTTGCATTGGAAATAAAGACTAAAATGTTTAAGGATTAACTTTAGAATTCTATATAATTTGTAAAAAAAAATCATAATATGTAATCAAGCAAACCAAAATAATATATTTCTTTGGCTTTCTCAGACTTAGTATCTTAACAGAATTTTATTATAAGATTAAAAATGGTGATATTACGAAAAAAGCCTTGGAAGTGTATTTTGAACTATAAACTCATTTATATTTTTAAAATATTGATATTTTAATAGTAATTTTAATATTTTAAAAATAAATTATTTTATTGCAATGAATCTCTTCTGTAAGATCATCATATTTATATTTTTGGTGATAATAAGCTGAGAAATATTTCTTCTTCCATGGCACTTTCTGTGTATCTCTATCTGATAGGAAAGCAGAGTGAATATATCCACACATTTACTTTGCACTATATCCAGATCAAAACAGATATTTGATTTCCTGTGGGGACAAATGACACTTCACAAAATATAAAAGTAAGATCTCATGTAATATATGTAAAGCTGGGTTTCTTTTTAACTCATTTTTGTGATGTCAGAAATTTCTGCTACCTTTCATTGAATAGGAAATGACTACTTACTGCTTACAGATGATTCTACTCATTGCTATCTTAGAGATAACTAGATTTGTCCCTGTAACTCGCCTTCCCAATATTGTTATCTTATAGATTCCTTGACTATCTTTGTTTTGTTTTGTTTATAATTTTATTTTATTTAATGAACATAAATTTCCAAAGTACAGCTTATGGATTACAATAGCTTCCCCCCCCCATAACTTCCCTCCCACCCACAACACTCCCCTCTCCCACTCCCTGTCCCCTTCCATTCACATCAAGATTCATTTTCAATTATCTTTATATACAGAAGATCAATTTAGCATATATTAAGTAAAGATTTCAACAGTTTGCACCCACACAGAAACACAAAGTGTAAAATACTATTTGAGTACTAGTTATAGCATTAATTAAACACCTAAGAGTAACTGTGTATTAATTTCAGAGTTCAACCAATAGTTTTAAGTAGAACATAAAAAACACTAAAAGGGTAAAGTATTAAGTTCTTTTTTTTTCTGTTTCTTTTTTTTTGTTTGTTATATAGGTTTTTTTTTTTTTAATTTAATAAATGTGAATTTACAAAGTGCAGCTTTTGTATTGTTGTGGCTTCCTCCCCCCAACCTCCCTACTTCCCATGGCCCTTCCCTCTCCTACTCCCTCTCCCATCCTGCCCTTCATGGAGTTTCATTTTCAATTACCTTCATATACTGAAGATCAACTTAGTATATACTAAGCAAGGATTTCAACAGGCTGCACTCACACAACCGCACAAGGTATAGGGTATTGTTTGACTAGTAGTGTTGTCTTTAAGTTTCATAGTAGAACACGTTAAGGACAGAGATCCTACGTGGGGAGCATGTACCCAGTGACTCCCGTTGTTGATTTAACAATTGGCACTCTTATTTATGATGTCAGCAATCACCCGAGACTCTTGCCATGAGCTGTCTAGGCTATGAAAGCCCGTTGAGTTCACCGACTTTGACTATCTTTTTTATGCATGTTGCGAACTTAGGTGTTGGTCTGTTTCAGGATACTAATTTTAGCATTTCCAAATTGTAGTCTTACCTCAGTTCACTGATAGAAGGCATTTATTTGATAGTGAGTATGTGATATACTCAGTTGTCATTAGTGTAAAGCCACATTCATAGGAAAAATAAGAGATTTAAAATTAGTAAAAATGTCATACTGAATTATATTTTTTTAATTCACATTTATAAATGATATAATTTAATAAAAGTATGTACTGCATGCTTTTACAGGTCATGTTTATTCAGTTAATGCTTTAGCTTGCCTGCCCAATTATAACTTTGTTTTATGTGTTGAATATCTCCATATTATTTAAATGTTTTACTCAAGTCCTTGTGCTGCTGAAGAATTGTTTGGTGGAGATCCTTGGCTGCTAGTTGTTTTACATGGATCCAGGAGGCAATGGGGAAAATAAAAACAACTATATTTGTAGTTCAAACTGCTAGATGTCGTAGAGCAGCAGAGGCTGTTGTACTGTCCTGCATCTCTGGAAGCATCCGAACTCATTTTTGTTTATAGAGAATTTGCACAGCTCTGTGCCTTTCTGTTGTTTCACCGTCCTTGTACAGATCAGGAGTAATTGGTGATACGGTTAAACTTCTGGTGTCAGTTTTCCAATGTCAGACATGGGAGGTAAACACTGTCTAGAGCTGTCTAACAGGAAGCTTTAGACTTTTGACAGGGCCTGACTCTACCATGTATTAGGTTCATCATACTGGGAAAGTCATTTCACCTCTTTGAACTTGTGATGATAATATTTTTCAAAATTCTTGTGTGAATTCATTGAAATTATAAATATAAAGTATTACATCACAGCCTGTCACATAGTAGGCCTTGCTTAGTGGTTGATATTTCTATTTTTGCTCATATTACTAGAACCTTTAAAATGAAACATTCCAGTCCTTTTGTCTAACCTGCCCAATATCTAAAAATTAAGCCACAGAGAACCACAATAGAAGTAAGTGAAAGTTTCAGTTACAGAAAATTCCATCTTACTTCCAGACACTTTTAGCCATATAATAAAATAAGCAACCTGTCTATCCAATTCAAACTTGATTCTTATTCAGTGCATTATCCAATATTGATCTAGCCTTAGGAATTTCTTTGATAACCTAATTTTTATAGGTAAATCAAATTAAAAAATGAAATTTTAGTTTATTTATCTTATGTAGTTAGATTAAACCATTGTTCATTCAGCTTGTGAATTAACATTATAGTTATAAATCACCTGTTGTAATTTTAAGATATATATGTGTATCTCAGTCAGTTTTCCATAGATTAATTTACATTGAAATTTATACTGTTGAACTTTTTATTTTTTTCCTTTTGGTTGTTAGTATTATATCACAGCTGGAAACCTATGTCTATTTACTTTGCATATTTATGCTTTATTTAAATAACAAACTAAATTTATTTGTCATTGGAAAATAAATTGAAATTTTCTGCAATTTTACTAAAAAAACTTTGGAAATGTAAATTATTGGAACCAATATCATATTATAAACTCATCCAGTATTGAGCTATTGATTATAGAAAGTTGTTCCATTTACAGTAACTAGTCTTTTCTACAATGACATAATCTGTAATCAGAAAATAATCTCAATCAAAGAAAAATGGGTCCTTAGAAGCCTCAGTTAGATATGACTTATGCTTTAAAAAAATGAACTGGTGTTGTTATACTAGTAACTTTATTATTTTCAGATTCAACCTATAATCAAAATTATGTTGCATACAATTATGATTTAGGGGAATATTTTTATTGTATGAATCTAAATTTCATTGCAAAAACCTTTTGATAGTATAACTATGATTAACTATGATTCAATAATACCATTTTATGTTGTAAAATAAAGCCTGGAAGACTAAAATTTTGCTGAATTTTTCATGAGATTATGAAACATCTTTTCTTTCAAAGTAGCATAGAAAGCATGTGGTTTGAGGAGTGACTTATTAGATGTGAGCAGTGGAAGCTACTGAGAATTTTAATATATCATATAGGGCAGAAGAAACAACATTTTAGATACTCTCAACTATAGATCTGTCTTTAGCAAATGTTTATATGAGTATTTTTCATATGTGCAAAATTCTGCAGGGAATCAAAAATTGACACAATCCTTATACACAAGAGACTTGTAGTCACTTTAGAGCAGGTTATATAACAAATTAGAAATAACTACAGCACCAGTGTAATTGCCAATGTGGAGACATGAGCAATAGAGATTAAAAAGGGAGAGAAATTATGCATGGTTGTTTGAATCAAGACTAACAAAATATGGCAATAACTGAGATGGAAAATAAGCATTGTTGGTTAAAGAAAGGGCCAAGACAAGGACACTAGCCAGAAAATAAGAAGCAAAAGTATGTAAGTAGGTAAATGCAAATTATATATGGAAAAAATCAGTTGGCTTGATTTATTTCCCACAATGAACTGAAGCAGGGTAGCACTGGGTGTTAACAGATTAGGAGGATAGGTTAGAAGTATTTTGCAAAGTCCTGAGAACTTTGAACAAGAGAGTTTGCCTTTAGCCCCAGTGGTTAAATGCCTGTATTCCACACCAGAGTGCCTAGGTTTGATTCCCAGCTCCAGTTCCTGACTCCAGCTTCATACCAGTGCAGACCCTGGGAGGCAGTAGTAATGGCTCAAGTCACCCATGTGGAAGGCCTAGATTGTGTTCCTGGCTCCTAGTGTAGCCTTTGTGAACATTTGGAAAGTGAACGCAGGCTGGGAACACTCTCTGTGTTTGTGTCTCTCCTCTCAAGGAATAAATAGACAAAGAGCTGCCACTTAGGTTTTTTTTTTAATTGAGAAGACAAAATTGTTAACTATTTTATAAAATTTAATTGAGCTGTGTTAGCTATGAGCGACTAAGGGTAGAAGATAGTTGGGTATTGCCTAGGAGAATAGTAATGAGACTGAATTTGGAGCAATAGAAATAGATCAGTAATGGAAAGAAGGAAACAGAACATCCTGGGTCTGGCTTCCCATCAAGTTTACAGGTGAAATGAAGAGGAGGGAGCAACACTGTGGCTCATTTTAAGTGTTGTTCACTAGCAGAACCAGGGTTGTTACTAATACAGTGTCATCAGAAGAATGTAGTGCTTTGTTCAACGATGTGTTTTGATTTTACAAAGTGGAGTATAACAGGAAAAACATCCAGTAAACATTTGCAGATGCAGTTCTGAGAGAAAAGACAGGGAGACCTGTTACACTTTTGGAATTATCCACAGAACATAGCTAAGGACGAGAGGTTTTTTAACATATTTTTAAAATATCCATCATTAGGCCAGAGCCGCGGCTCAATAGGCTAATCCTCCACCTACAGTGCTGGCACACCGGGTTCTAGTCCTGGTCGGGGCACCGGATTCTGTCCGGGTTGCCCCTCTTCTAGGCCAGCTTTTTACTATGGCCCGGGCGTGCGGTAGAGGATGGCCCAAGTGCTTGGGTCCTGAACCCACATGGGAGACCAGGAGGAAGCACCTGGCTCCTGGCTTTGGATCAACGCGATGCGCCAGCCACAGTGCACCGGTTGCGGCGGCCATTGGAGGGTGAACCAATGGCAAAGGAAGACCTTTCTCTCTGTCTCTCTCTCTCTCACTGTCCACTCTGCCTGTCAAAAAAAAAAAAAAAAAAAATCCATCATTACAGACACCTGTGTAAAGAGACTATGATCCAAAGAGAATATACCCATTGTATACTTTGTTGAATGTTGATGACAATTAAAATGGCATTCAAGAAACATGCAGTCTAAATTTTTACTGTTTAAAGGCTTTCAAATGAGAAAGTAAAGGTCCATCAGAGTACTCCTAATTGCGTTTTTTAACTTGGAAATTAGTCTCACTTTTCTACTTCACTCTACTTCTACCTACTCGTGGATTGTATTATGAAAGAAAAAACCATACCAGGAGGAAAGAAGGTGATGAGGCAAATATTACAAAAGCAGCCAGAATACCAAGGGTCAGACATTCAGAAATGCATTGGGATTTACCCAGCTCGCTTCTGAAAAGTGTGGATTTGTTCATTTTAATTTTATATTTAAACAAGAATGAAAATCATTAGCATAAAAGTTACATTCCTTTTCAGTGAAAAACTAAAATTAAATATACTATAGATTTTCTCTTTTTCAGGTTTAACTTTTGGCCAAATTTATGCCCAGAAAAAGTGTGATCTTGCAATTTGAGCAATCTCACAACACTTTAAATCATTTCAGATGTAAAAGATAATTCCTTCAGCCGATCACGGAGTTCAAGTGTAACCAGCATCGACAAAGAATCCCGAGAAGCTATCTCTGCTCTTCATTTCTGTGAAACTTTTACTCGAAAGGCGGACTCTTCCCCTTCCCCATGTCTCTGGGTTGGAACAACACTGGGAACAGTGCTGGTCATTGCACTGAACCTTCCCCCAGGAGGAGAACAAAGACTTCTTCAGCCCGTGATTGTGTCTCCAAGTGGTACGTATGCTCTGGTGCTGCACTTAGTTACTTTTCAGGTGTGATTTACTGTGATTTAGTAGGAGCTTTGCTTTTCGTTATTGAATCGAGCTGAAAATTCTAAAATGTGAAGTAACTGAAGATAGTGACCTGTTTTCTGATTTTTAATGAAGGAATATATAAAACAGGATTTTAAAATACCATGTATTTATACAGCCACTCACGTGTGAAATAAGATGAGAAATAATTGTTCTTAACATAATGCATTCCTAGTAACTCAAAAGTTATGCTCTATAAAGCAGAAGGATGGTACATATTTAGGAGAAAATTTTTTAAGTTATTTTTAAACTATTTATATGGTTATTTTTAGTCACTGTAAAATCTGAGTTATTTGAAGTAATGAGAAAAGATGACTTAATAGCACATTTTAAAAAATATTTAGTCTTCACATTGAAAATGAGATTGGATTTTATTGAATGTATGCAGGGTCTAATAGGTCTGAAAATAACTGAGTGTTCTAGATTCCATAACTACTAATTTATGCTCAGCTACATAGAATCAACCATGACTTTGCTCTTTAGTGTATCTCCTTTCTATAGTAGATTTAAAAAATTTTTAGAGTATAGAATTAAAATGTAATTATGATTTCAGTGTTCATTTCCAAATTATCTTTACATTAAATAAGTAGTTTGATTTTCAATCAGTTCAGTAAATACTTGGGTTTATATTCCATGCCTGTGTGTTAGATTATAGAAAACAGGTTATGTAATGATAGTATTCTTACTAATCTCATTTCTGATTGGTAGGCAGAAAATTATGTATAAGAATTTTTAAAAAGCTAGAAAGAAAGTCAAAATGTTAACAGGATTTGTCACTGTGGTTAGCAGAACCTTGAAATCATTTTCCTCTTTTTACTGATTTGTAGTTTTTAAATATTTTATAATAAACATGTATAAATTTGCAATAAGAGAAAATTTTAAAAATGAGAAGAAGCAATTAAATATAGATAATTTGCTGTCAACTAAATAGAAAGAATTTAAGGTATTTTTAAACATGAAATAAAATCAAATTACCTTCCAACTTGCAACAAAATCAAATTAACTATGAAGTTTTGCCCTGATAGAAAGATAATGTTCATAGGGCTGGTGTTGTGGCATAAAAGGTTAAGCCGCTACTTGCAGGGGTTCCCATATGGGTGCCAGTTTGTGTCCTGGCTGCTCCACTTCAATCCAGCTCCCTACTAATGCTGCTGGGAAAGCAGTAGAAGATGGCCCAAGTCCTTGGGCCCCTGCAACCCATATGGGAGACTAAGAAGAAGGCCTTGGCTCCTGGGTTCAGCCTGCTGGCCATTTGGGGAGTGAACCTTTCTCTGTCCTCTTTCTATCTCTTCCTTTAACATGAATAATTTTTTTTTTTTTTTTTGACAGGCAGAGTGGACAGTGAGAGAGAGAGAGAGACAGAGAGAAAGGTCTTCCTTTGCCGTTAGTTCACCCTCCAATGGCTGCCACGGCTGGCGCACCGCGCTGATCCGATGGCAGGAGCCAGGTGCTTCTCCTGGTCTCCCATGGGGTGCAGGGCCCAAGGACTTGGGCCATCCTCCAATGCCTTCCCGGGCCACAGCAGAGAGCTGGCCTGGAAGAGGGGCAACCGGGACAGAATCTGGCGCCCCGACCAGGACTAGAACCCGGTGTGCTGGCGCCGCAAGGCAGAGGATTAGCCTAGTGAGCCGCGGCGCCGGCCCATGAATAATTTTTTTAAAAGATAATGTTCATATATGCAAAGGAACCTTTTGGTTCTCCTGAAGTTTGGATTTCTAAGGTTGTTTTTAGTAAGATGCCTGTTTGTAAATTATCAGTGGTACTCATATCCTGTTAGCAATGTTAAAAGTGTAAGAGATGTGTTTTTCTTTTTTTCTTTTTTTAAGATTTTATTTACTTATTTGAGAGGTAGAGTTACAGACGGTGAGAGTGAGAGACAGAGAGAGAGGTCTTCCATCTTCTGGTCACTCCCCAGATGGCCACAAAGGCTGGAGCTGGGCTAATCCGAAACCAAGAGCCAGGAGCCTCTTCTGGGTCTCCCACGTGAGTGCAGGGGCCCAATCACTTGGTCCATCTTCTGCTGCTTTCCCAGGCCATAGCAGAGAGCTGGATCAGAAGAGGAGCAGCCGATACTAGAACTGGTGCCCAAATGGGATGCCATTGCCACAGGTGGAGGATTAATCTACTGCAGCACAGTGCCGGCCCCACAGATGTGTTTTTCAAGTAGATCTGTTTCTCTGTGCAAGAACCTGAAATGGTCTACTTTGACCCCTTTTTTTCTTTTCTTCAAAAGGAAAACCTGAGAAACTTGCTAAAAATCCTGCCAAGTATAACACAACATATGTTTAGGTGTTATTTTGGTTAATTTATAGAAAATCCAAGTAGTAGGACCATGTATGTGCAATCCATTTCCCAAATTGACATGAATAATTCAGCTGACCTCATCAAAACTGAAAGAAGAATTCTTTCAGTGGACCAGAAGAAAAATCAGGGGTTTCGAAATAAAAGTTAACTTTAGAATGTGTTTTAAGGTAACTAGTGATTAAACTATAAGATTGTAAGTATTATGTTTCTCATTGTTCTACCAAACTTCTTAAAATAGTTAAATTATCCACTTGCCAAACTTGGACTGTACACTAGAGTTGTTAGGTTTAGCCAATAAAACCATAAGATGCTCAAATACTAACTTCAGATAACAGTGTGTTTTTTGTTGTTGTTGTTGTTGTTTTTTAAGATTGATTTATTTGAAAAGCAGAGCTACAGAGAGGCAGAGGCAGAGAAAGAGAGAAAGAGGTCTTCAATCTGCTGGACAGACTTCTCAGCTCCTGGCTTTGACCTGGCCCGGCCCTAGTCCATTTGGGGAATGAACCAGCAGATGAAAGATCTCCCTTTCCCCCTTTCTCCCTCCCTGTCCTCACTCTGTAAAGCTACCTTTCAAATAAATAAACAAATCTTTAAAAAAAAAAAAAAAAAAAAAAAAAAAAAAAAACCTAAAGTGAGTCAATTCTATGCCATTCATTCATTTAGCTTTTTGGAAATATCCATAAGGCACAGTTACACATTTCCAAAGCTATGTGGGGGAAAGGCTACCTTTACTTAAATAAAAAAGTGCAACCACTAAATTAAGACTATGACCAGAATAATGCCCTGAGTGTATTTGGCATGAATTGGTAAATAGTTTAAAAACAAAATTATGATTTTAGAGATAATACTTAGAAATACATGGAATATTTTTCTCACTGGCTCTCTAGAAAAGTACTGTCTTTTGGAAATTCAGTGTAAACCACATATATAATTTTAAATCTTCTAGCAACCACATTAAAAATGTAAAGATCAGGAGCCAATGATTAGTTCAGTGGTGAAGATACTGCTTGGAATGCACACATCCATGGGGTGCCTGGTTTGAGTCTTGGCTATGTTTTCAATTCAACTTACTGCTAATTTACATCCTTAAAGGCAATGGAGATGACTCAAGTATTTGGGTTCCTGCCACCTGTGTGGGAGACCTGATGGAGTTTCTGGCACCTGGCTTCATTCTGGCCCAGTCCTGGCATTACAGGCATTTGAGGACTGAACCAGTACACTGAAGCTCTCTCTATGTCTGTCTCTCTCTCTCTCTCTCTCTTTTTCTCTCTACTCTCTCTGCCTTTCAAATAAAATGAAAAAAAAAATTAAATGAAATATAAATCAAATGGAATTAATTTTTATACAAATCTAGCATCCCTATTCGAAAACTCTGAAATCCAAAATGCTCTTAAATCTGAAACATTTTGAGTGCTAACATGATGCCAGAAGTGGAAAATCCCACCCCACCAACCTTATATGGTGGTTACAGTCATAATTGAGGCACAACAAAAATACTACATAATTTACCTTCAGGCTGTGTGTATAAGGTGCATATATATGAAGCATAAATGAATTTCCTATTTTGACATGGGTCCCATACCCAGGATCTCTCATTATCTAAATACAAATATTCCAAAATCCAAAAAAAATTGAAACAAATTCTTGTCTTAAGCATTTTGGATACCAGTATTAAACATGTGGCATATTTAGCCAGGTATATCACAGAATGTTATCATTTTAGCATATAGTCACTATATAAAAATTATTGAGATATTTTACACTGAATTATTTTTGTGCTGAAGTCTTCAAGTCTGGTATGTGTTTAACTCTCCCAGCACAGTTGTCCACAATTTAGACAAAGCACATTTCCAACGTTCTGGGGCCACTTTGACTAGTGGCTGCCATGTCGGACAGCTCAGCTCTACATGCTGTATGCTATTTACTCATTCTCGTACTTGTTGGGAGTATAATTGCCGAGTATGAAAGGAAACTTAATTCCAGATACCCCAGCATACCTGTTATTTATTAACCTAGTGCAGATGTTTGTTTGCAAAATTTATCATATTGAATTAAATTGTGAATTATTGGTGGTGGTTATCTATTTGGGGCATGTAACATTGCTGTCTTTTTCCAGACTCATGAAAGCCATGCTTGAACTTTGAATCCTATCAATGGCACAGTCAGTGTACAATTTCAGTTACACATTCAACACAATTTTAAGTATCTACTGTGTATCACAGTTGGAATAAAGATACTTTGAATTTTAATATTTCAACTATTTATTAAATTTGTGTATTTTAGGTACTATACTGAGGCTAAAAGGGGCGATTTTGAGAATGGCATTTCTGGATACCACTGGCTGCTTAATACCACCTGCATATGAACCCTGGAAAGAACACAATGTTCCTGAAGAAAAAGATGAAAAGGAGAAATTGAAAAAAAGGCGGCCTGTCTCAGTATCACCCTCTTCCTCTCAGGAAATTAGTGAAAACCAGTATGCAGTGATTTGCTCTGAAAAGCAAGCAAAAGTAATCTCACTGCCAACCCAGAACTGTGCTTACAAGCAAAACATAACAGAAACCTCATTTGTGCTTCGTGGAGATATTGTAGCATTGAGTAACAGTATCTGCCTGGCATGTTTCTGTGCCAATGGACATATTATGGCTTTTAGGTAAGAGATATTTTTAAAACACAGAGAGTCTCTTCCTTCAAATCATATTACAGTTATAGTTGGCTTGAAAGAAATGGTGGGGTTTTTTTTGTTTATGTTCTTATATACTAAGAATTTGTTTTCATTCACTTAATAGTGAATAAGTATACTGTAATGGATTTCAGAAATACAAATCATTTTTTAATCTCCCATTTAGATATACAAACTAAATCATAAAGTTTATAAGATCTTTGTTATTTTTAGCTCCTATAATACTGTATTCAGGGCTAAAACCTACCATGTTTATTGCTAACGAGTCTTTGATTTCTTCCTCAAGTTTGCCAAGCTTAAGGCCACTGTTGGATGTGTATTACTTGCCCCTTACCAATATGCGGATAGCCAGAACATTCTGCTTCACCAACAATGGACAAGCATTATATCTTGTTTCACCTACAGAAATTCAGAGACTGACTTATAGTCAAGAGACCTGTGAAAATCTTCAGGTAAATAACAAAAATATTATAATTTCTTCAGAGGTGGAGTGCTCTCTAAGGGTCCTTATATTGTTCATCCCCTACTCTCACAAGAGTGTACATATGAGCATAAATGGGAAAGTTCAGAACATTGTCATTAGACTTTCAGGGCTCATACTTGGAGACTCCTGTGGTTAAAGTGTCGTCATCATCTCATTGATCCATACTTGCTTTTCCAGTGATAGCAGTGACATTTGAAATGTTATATACATTTTATGTAACATTTATGCAACCTATTCTTCACATAGAATAAATGTCTGTTATACACATATGTAACAAACACACACACAAGTTATTTTTAAAGAAGCCAGTTAATGTGAAAACAGTTTTACTTATTTTAGGTCAGATTCTATAATCCCTTCCCATATAGTCTGTACTCACAGTATATTTATACACTAAGAAAGATAAGACTTGTTTCTTTTCCTTTGAATGTTTTTCTAAAGATTTATTTATTTGAAAGACCTACAGAGAGAGCGGGGGAGACAGAGAGAGAGATATCTTCCATCCACTGGTTCACTCCCCAAATGGTTGCAATGGCTGGGACTGAGCCAGGCTAAAGTCAGGAGCCAGGAGCTTCATCCAGGTCTCCCACATGGGTGGCAAGGGCTCATGCACTTGTAGAAATAATGCCTTGCTTTGTTGAATGAAGACTACGATGTGTTTTAAAAACCAAGTTCCTTAGTTTCCTGAGTACTCTTTTACATTGTATATTCATTTGACCTCACCCAAAAATCTAAAGTAAAGAATATGCTACAAATATCAATAGAGTTTCCAATTAAGCTGTAATAATGGAGTTAGATTAACCTTCCTGCCTGCACCAACCAAAAAGAAGCAGACAAAACTCATGAGACAATAGGTTTTCAGATGCTGAACATCAAACCAATGAAAGAAAGTAACTCCTGAGAGATAAGAAACAAGAGATGTCCCAGATTTAAGGCCTTACTCAGTTTTCAGGATGAGGCATAGAGAGAAGGTGTTGAGGCAATGCAGGCATACTTCCCAAGTTCATAAGGCAGAATCAACAGTCTGGGGACACCAAGCAAATTAAAAGAGCTACAAAGAGGGAGAACCCTGGAGTTCTGCAGAGTATTCAGTAGAGCACATACATTCAGTATTCAGCACAACCATTGACTAAACTCTCTGACCAGGGAAAGAGCTATTTGAAAGGAATAAAAGATTAGCAAGAACCATGCCTGATACCAATACCCAGACTGGAAAAACTCATAATTCACAGTTATGTTCATTTTCTGAGATTGCTACAACTTACCACAAGCTGGTGGCCCAAAACACTTAACCTGTATTTCTTCACACTTCTGAGAGCCAGAGTCTAGAATGCATTTCAGTGAGCCAACTTCAAAGTGGCAGCAGGACCTTTCTTCCTCCAGAGGCTCTAGGAGAGAGTCGGTCCCTTACTTCTTCCAGACTGCAGTAGATGCTGACATTCCATCAGAAGTCTCTGTCTCTGTCTGCATGGCCACATTGCCTCTTCCTCCTGTGTGTCACATCTTCTTCTGCCTCCCTTTCCTAAAGAGACATGTGTAGTTGCATTTATGGCCCATGCAGATAACCCAGGATAATTTCCCCAAGGCAAGACACCACATTTGCACAAATCCTTTTTCTATACAAGATGACATTTGTAGTTTCCAGGGATTAGAGACTGCTGTCTTTGGGTGGCCATTATTCAGCCACTATTGCAGACCTGCCTAACAAATCCTAAGAGCAAGACCCAAAGGATCAGAATGTACCCTAGTATACAGAGTGAGGCTCAAGGTTTAGAGCAAACCAAAACTACCCAGCACCTACCAAGATAAAAATCAGTGGCTGGCATCCAAACAGATTACCAGGCATACAAAGAAACAGAAAAACATGACCCATAAACAATACAATAAAAAGGAAACAGGAACTGATATAGCATAGGAGGGCATTAGAACAGGTGTTAAAACTGTACTCTGTGCATTCACAAGTTATAGAGATGTAGAAGATAGATCAAAATCAGACTTCCAAAAATGAGAAACTTAGTGTTTAATATGAGAGATTATGGGCCAGCGCCGCGGCTCAATAGGTTAATCCTCCACTTAGCGGCGCTGGCACACCCGGTTCTAGTCCTGGTCAGGGCGCCGGATTCTTTCCCGGTTGCCCCTCTTCCAGGCCAGCTCTCTGCTGTGGCCCGGGAAGGCAGTGAAGGATGGCCCAAGTGCTTGGGCCCTGCACCCCATGGGAGACCAGGAGAAGCACCTGGCTCCTACCTTTGGATCAGCGCGGTGCGCTGGCCGCAGCGCGCCAGCCATGGCAGCCATTGGAGGGTGAACCAACGGCAAAAGGAAGACCTTTCTCTCTGTCTCTCTCTCTCTCTCTCACTATCCACTCTGCCTGTCAAACAACAACAAAAAAAATACAAAACAAAAAAAATGAGAGATTATGTTGAGTGACTAACAGCAGATTATATTGTAGAAAAAAATATTGATGAACATAAAAGCATAGCAAAAGAAAAAATAACTGAATAACTTTAGGGTTGACTTACAACACTACATCATTTAGGTAGCAAAGAAGGAGACCTCAAAGCAGTGAGCTCAGTATCTGTCTTAAGAAACTGAGAAATAAGCATAAATTAAAACTCAAAAATAAGCAGAAAAATAAAAATAATAAATATCCAAGAAGAAATAATTGAAACAGAAAACAAGGAAACAGTAGAAAAATATCAATAAAACTAAAAGCTTTTTGGGGAAAAGATTGATAATCTTATTCTCAAACCAGACTAATTACAAAGAGAGGTTATAGATTATCAGTGTAAGGATGAACAAGTTTATGTCAGTCAATTCTAAAGATTCAATGAAATGGATAAATTCCTTGATAGATTCAATTTCCAAAGCTCACTTAAGAAAAAACATAATCTGGATAAACCTTTATCTATTAAAGAAATTGAAGTTGGGGACCAACAAAATTCAAAGTGTAGATGGGCTACGTTATTTAAAATAATAATGAATAATACTACTTGTAAACATTCTTTAAAAAAATTCAATTGGGAATGTTTTCCAATTTTTTGTTTTAATTTTTTTTTGTTTTGTAAATGTTTATTAATATAAATAGAACAGATTTTATGTATTTCATAGATACAGTTTGAAGCCAACTGAATACTTTAGCAAATTGAATTCAACATTATATCAAAAAGATAACATATTGAGCCGGTGCTGTGGCTCAATGGGCTAATCCTCCGCCTTGCGGCGTCGGCACACCGGGTTTTAGTCCCGGTCGAGGCACCGGATTCTGTCCTGGTTGCCCCTCTTCCAGGCCAGCTCTCTGCTGTGGCCAGGGAGTGCAGTGGAGGATGGCCCAAGTGCTTGGGCCCTGCACCCCATGGGAGACCAGGAGAAGTACCTGGCTCCTGGCTTCGGATCAGTGCTGTGCGCCGGCCGCAGCACGCCGGCCGCGACAACCATTGGAGGGTGAACCAAGGGCAAAAGGAAGACCTTTCTCTCTGTCTCTCTCTCTCACTGTCCACTCTGCCTGTCAAAAAAAAAAAAAAGATAACATATTGTAACTAGATGAGATTTATTCCAAAAGCAGAATTAATTTAATATTTGAAAATTAGTGTAATTCATCATATTAATTTTTTATTAAAAATGAAAAGCAATTGACAAAGTTCAGTATGCATTCCTAATAAAACAAACCTCAACAAACAAGGAATAGATGGAACTTTAAAAACAACTATGAAAAACACACACCTAAAGTTAATACTTAATCAATGAAATACTGGATTCTTCTTAAAATCAGAAACTTGAAAGGGCTGTTCACTCTCATCTCTTTTATTCAGTGTTGTTTTAAAAAATGTTTTGTTTATTCTTTTGAGATAGCACATTTTTCATTTACATTATACTTGAAGGCTTGTTAGCTTCACTAAATAAAGAATTCAAGAAAAGGAAAAAGACCATAGACCACTGGGAAAATAGGCGTCAGATATAAACAATAAACAAGGGGAAAATTTCACTCATATAAATTTTTAAATAGCTACAGAATCATTAAAATTATAGTGTTATGTAATTCCTATGAATTGGACAAATATTTAAAACAAAGTTTGTTAACAGTGTACCAAAACTCAGGCATTTCTTGCTTTTAAAAAAAATAGCTCTCATATATAAGGGAGAACATAAAGTATTTATCTTTGTGTGTCCAGCATATTTCGGTCAACATGATGTCAGTATTGTTTTTAAGGTTCTAACCATTGCATCTGGCAAGGAAAAGGCAAAAAATATATATATATATTATATATATTATATATATATTATATATATATATATCTTTATTGGAAAGCAAATGTAAAGCGAAGGCATGATCATCCTGTGTTTAGGCAATCTGAAATCTACCAAAAAATCTAGAGTTAATAATGATTTGAGCAAAGATGCAGAGTATGTGGTCAATATGAAAAGAATTTCATTTCTATATACTAGTAATGAATATTCAAGAATTGATATTTAAGAAACAATATCATTTACAACATCAACAAAAATAGGAAACGTTTTGGATAAATCATACAAAATAGTGAAAGGTCTATACATTGAAAAGCCATAAAATGTAGGAGAAATAAAATTTTAAATACCTAAAAAATTGAGCATGTACCTTCTCTGCAGGTCTGAAAACTCAACCTTCTTACGATGTCAGTTCTTCTTAAATTGGACTACAGATTCAGGACAATTCCAGGCAGAATTCCAGTGGTACTTTTTTCTTTGTTAGAATGGACACATTTATTCTAAAATTCATATGTCAATGTAAGGAAACTAAAATAGATAAAATAACACTGAAAAAAAGAGCAAGTTGAAGGCCTAACACTATCTTTTTTTAAGAATCATTTGAAGCTAATCAGAAATGCCTGGTATTGCCATCAAGATAGATAGTTAAGCTACTGGATCAAAATAAAACATCTAGAAATAAGTAAATGTTTATAGACAACTGATTTTTTAAAATATATTTATTTATTTGAGAGTCAAAGAGAGAAAGACTCCTGTTCACTGGTTCATTCCCCAGATGCCTGCGGCATCCAAGATTGGGCTGGGCCAAAGCCAGGAGTGAGAAACTCAATGAAAATTTCTCACCTGGTCATCAGAAATCCTGTTACTTGAGTCATTACCGCTGCTTCTCTGGGGCTGTATTGGCAGGAAGCTAGAATCAACGCTAGAGCCAGGAGTCAAACCCGAGCACTCCAATATGGGATGCACACGTCTTAATCTGTGTCTTAATCACTAGGCCAAACACGGGCCACTGGACAGTTGATTTTTGACAAAGGCTATGTAATGGAGAAAGAATTGCCTTTTCAACAAATGTTGCTGAACTGTTGTATACTGAAATTTAAAAAAAAATGAGCTTTGTCCCATGCCTCACACTAGATACAGAAATTTACTCAAAGTGCATCATGGAACTGCATATAAATCCCGAAACTAAAACAGAAAGAAACATAAGAGAAAGCCTTTGTTTATCTTATGTTGGACACATATTTCTTTGCTGTGACATAAGCACCTTCCATAAAAGAACACACTGATAACTTCAATAAATTTAAAATGTCTGCATTTCAAAGGACATGTGAGAAATTAAAACAGAAGCCATAGACTGGAAAAAAATCTTAGTAAAGCATATGTGTAATAAAGGACTTATGTCCAAAATATATAAAAAACTCTTAAAACACAACAGAAGAAAGAAACAACCTGATAAAAACATGGTTGAAATATTTTAGACATTCCACCATGAAAAAATGCTAAGTATCACTTGTCATTGAGGAACTGCAAATTAAAACCACAGTGAAATGCCATTAAATACCTATCAGAATGTTTAAAAGTTTTTTTTTTTTTGTAAGAATAGCATGTCAAGTTTTGGCATATAAAATAGTACAACTACTTTGAAAAAATATCAGTTTCTTTAAAAGGTAATCATTCATGAACCAAGGACCCATCCATTCTAGGTCCTAGTAAAATTGATAGCAGCCTTAGTTATGATAGCCCAAACCTGGAAATTACACAGTTGTCTTCAACAGATGAACTGATAAACAAAGTCCAATGAAATATTACTTGGAAATACAAGGGGATGAACTGGTACAGTCAACAACACTGATGAAATCAAGATAACTATGCAAAGTAAAAGAACACAAACAAAATGTTTACATATTATGTAGTTTCACTTATATAAAATTCAAAATCCAAATCAATCTCTAGTGAAAGTAGATTAGCAGTTACTTAGAGATACTGGGTAGAGGAGTGAGAGAAGTCTTTTTTTTTTACCAAGCAGCACAAGGAAACTTGCAAGTGATGAATATGTTCACAATCTAGATTGTGGCGGTGGTTTCGTGAGTACATGCATATGTCGAAACTTACCAAATTGGATATGCAGTTTTTGTTTATCAATTTTATTTCAATAAAGCTGTTAAAGAAAATGGATTCAGGACTTTTTATTACTGTTGAGAGGCAGTTAGTGAAGTGTATGTCTTATGGGTTGACATAATTTTTTCAGAAAGCATTATTCTGACCATAACTTATAGTAAAAAATATGAAGAAAAATTTATAATACATTATTTTTTCAAATGGACTATTTTAAATGATTCTATTTTATTGAAAATTGACTATAATCAACAGAGATAGAACATAACGAATTCATACAGTTTAAACAATTAAGTTAATTATCTTTGCTCAGTATTTCAAGATTATAAGTGAAGTTCCAAATGATTACTGTAAAAAATAAAATTAATGGTAGTTGGATTATTTAGCTATATTATACATTCAGTATGAAAATTGTTGTTGTGCTTATCTTGGAGATTTTTTTTTAGACTCAGTGATAATTCTTACAACATAGGCTTTTTAATTTAAAGTTACTAGAATCAATGACTATTCAATGTAATATAAAAAGTTAAAATGGTAATTATTGACTCATTTATGAAACTCATCCTATATTTTTTCATGTAAGCTTATTAGCTTACACACAAGATAAATAAGATATAGAAATCTAAAATCAGGCAAGTACAAGAGGACCTCAAAAAGTTCATGGAAAATGGAATTCAAAGATGAAAAATATGAACTTTATTTTTCAACATAATCTTCATTAAAGTCAAAACACTAGCTCGTTATTACATCTGTAAAGAACTAAGGGTCCTGATAATTTAACAATGCCAATACAGTCTTTTTTACTTTGTTAACTAAGAAAAATGGTTGCTCTTCAAAGATTTTTTAGATATTAAGAAACAAAAAATCATAAGGAGACAAATCATGATTGTAAAGAAGATGCCTGGTGATTTCACTCAAAACTCTTAGAAAATTAACCTTGTTTGATGACAGGAATGAACAGGAGCATTGCCATGGTGGAGGAACACTCTGACTTTCTCAGGTGGTTTTTTTGCTAAAGCTTTGGCTTACTTTCTCAAAAAACTCCAAACAAATGGCTGTTACTGTTCTTTGGCCCTGCAGAAAGTCAGTAAGCAAAATGCCCTGAGCATTGCTATGGTTGTTGCTGTTGACCAATCTACTTTTGCTTTGACTGGACCACTTCTTGGTAGCCATTGCTTTGTGATTTGCCTTTACGATTGTACTGGTAATGCTGTGTGTCATCTGGTAGAATTCTAAAGAACTGCTTGAGGATTTTTATCTCATCCCATCTTAAAATGAGTTATCCATTTGTGAAATGCATATTTTTTTAAGTCATTGCCCCCATAAACTTTTCATAAGCTTCCATGATTTCACCATTCTCCCACTAAAGCTTCACCATAAATTTGATGTTTGTACTTGGTTAAATTTTAGCAGAATTCCTATTGCTCTGCCAGGGGCTCTTTAAACCTGATTTCTAATCCTTCTAAGTACCTCATACTAGGTCCTGTTTCAACATGTTACATCAAGTTAGTATGAGTTCATTTTGGTACCCCCAAAATTTTGAATCCCATGAATAGATTTTCGTAAAACACATTTTTCATGAGTTTTTGGAGACCACTTGTATGTTTGTTTCTGTATATTCATATTTTAGGTTGCTTACAAAATCCTAGATATAGTTTGAGACATGAAGTTTACTATGAATAGATATTGAGAAGTATTACAGAAAATAAAAACTTGTTTTAGATTTTATCAACATTTACTAGTCATTAATCATTAAGCATTCTAAATAGTTAATTTCATCACAGTTTAAATCCTTGTTTTAAATTCGAGTGAAAAATACCTATAGATATCATTTAATGTTTTTTTCTGAATCTTGTTACTATAACTGTAATTTAACTAAACTAGTTAGGAAACATTTATTTTTAATTTCTTTTAAATCTGTTCATAATGTTAATTTATTGTTAAATGATGTGTATTTTCTAATTTGTTTCATCTAATTTGTGAAAGGATATTTTCTTTTTTGTGCATATATCATTGACATCTGCTCTTGGCACTTACATATTTATTATTTTTAATACTAGTAATATTCCTCAGAACCAGATAACATTACCTCCTATTTTTAAAATCTCTGAGACACTGATTTGCCTAAGGTTACTTTGTAAATAAAAAGCAGAACTGAAAACACCCAGATCCATCTACTCCCAGTTTATACACATCCTACGACGTTCTGTAGTCACTCTTTATATTCTCTATTTTTTAAAAGTTTTTTACTTATTTGAAAGGCAGAGACAGACATCTTTTGTCAGCTGGTTCATTCCCCAAATGGCTGCAATAGGCAGGGATGGGCCAAGATCAAAATCAGGAGTCCAGAGCTCCATCTAGGTCTCCTGTATGGGTGGCAGGGACCCAAGTAATTGGAACATCTTTCCCTGCTTTCCCAGGTACATTTGCAGGAAGCTGGATTTGAAATGGAGAGGCTGGGACTGTACCCAGCACTCAGATTATGGAATGTCAGCATTGCAAGTGGTGGCTTAACCTGCTGATCTGCAACACTGACCCTAGTCTGCTTTTTTTTTTAATTTCTTACTTTAGCATTATAACATTGTTATAATTAAATATATATAAATAAATATATATAAATGTTATAATTAAATGTCAGATAAATGAAGAAATGTAAACCACAATGTTAAATTAAAGAAATAAAAAATATTTTTATACTATCACCATTTATATGTTCTATTACTAGCTTGATTTAGCATAAAAGACTCCCCCATGGTAGCTGGGTTGCCACTATTATTACTGTTATTGTTATCAATCTAATAGATAACAAATTAAATCAGGATCTGTAATATCTAGTTTTTAAAATACTAGAAATATGCCTAAAATTACCTATGCTATTGAGTCCACTGTAAATTGCAAATAATAATTGGTATTGTTATGTTCCTTGGTATGTTTTAACATCACTTATTGCGTTCAGGAAATTTTCTTTTTAAAAATATTATTTATTTATTTATTTATTTATTTATTTGAAAGAGTTACAGAGAAAGAGAGAGAGCAAAAGACAGAGAGAGTAATCTTCCATCTCCCCAAATGGTTGCAGTGGCCAGAACTAGACCAATCCACAGCCAGGAGCCAGGAGCCAGGAGCTTCTTCCTGGTCTCCTCCATGGGTACAGGGGCCAAACACTTGGACCATCTTCTGCTGCTTTTCCAGGCACATTAGCAGGGAGGTGGTTGGGAAGTGGAGCAGCCAGGACTCTAACCAGCACTCATAGGGGGTGCCGGCATTGCAGGCGACAGCTTTAGCTGCTATGCCACAATGCCAGCCCCAGAAAATTTTCATTCCATGTTCACTCTATAGAAATCCAGAGTAAAAGAAAATAGGAATGCAGGAACTTTCATCCACTTCAGTATTATAAATGAAACTCCTATTATTAATAATTATCTCCTCATCTAGCTGAAGAGACAACACTAATGTAAATATGTCTAAAAATAAAAGCTTTGTACATTCTTTCTTAACTTTATTAGTCCAGCCCTAAGGAAAAAAGCCTGAAAATTATATACTTTCCCTTCAACTATAATAATATAATACCAGAGTACAGCAGACCTGGAACCATTAGCACACATGACCTTACTTCTTTTTAATGAGCAGAAATGCAGTCCCAAAGCCTCAATGTAATTTTAATTTCTTTCTATAGGTTCTCAAGGTTGTCTTGCAAATAATGTTGCTAGCATCTTTCTCTAATAGAAACTCTTCTTACTTCTTTATGTATTATCAACAAAATTAAAAATACAAAACCATCTTTCTTCTCTCCTGATTTCCTATACCATTTTTGTAGTCTGAAAAATATTGACAGTAATTTCAGAAACACCTGACAGGATAGATGGAAGCCTGCCCATCTTTCTGCCCAATTTCTGAAATCCCCAGGGAACATTGGCATACTTATCTTCCTCATCCATGTTTATGAAAAAGGAAATTGGTGCATCTAAATTACTAATTTTCTTATTAGCTAAAGATTATAATCCCATTACTAGGTATTGTAATTATTACACTGGGCTTTTAGATTTGCTACTGAAAAATTTTCTTTCTAATGTAAAAAGGCCTTATGATTAATCCAATTGTCAATTCTTGAGTAGAGGTATGTGAAAATTTTGCCTTAAAGATTAGAAGAATCTCCTTACAGTCTAAACAGAAATATCATCTTCTCATGAAAAGAAAGAAAATAACCTAGCAAATAGAGTAAGCAGAAAATTAGTCTTGGTGAATTTATTCTTAGAAACTGGTTTAATAAGTATGTATTAGCTCTGATAATTTTGTGCTCTTCAGTTGTGAAAACAGGTCATGTTATAAGCGTAAAGAGTTTACAATGATGGTTTTGTAAGTTATAGTTTAGTTTCCCTGAAACTTAACAATTACAATTTGTTTTGATTTTAAAGGAAATGTTGGGGGAACTCTTCACTCCTGTAGAAACTCCTGAAGCACCAAACAGGGGATTCTTTAAAGGCTTATTTGGAGGTGGTGCACAATCTCTTGATAGAGAAGAACTATGTAAGTTGATTTGTTTAATTTGGAATAATATATATATATATATATATATATAAAAAACAGAAACATTCAAGCCATACATATTTTCACTACATGTAACTTATATTTTCTCCTCTGTCACAAAAATGATTCTTGTTTATCAAAATATATAAAATTAGTTTCTGTTCTTCTATTCCAAATCAGGGAACTACTTAGGGAACTGAAACCAACAGGTTAAAAGAATATTCACAGTTTAAATAAATAGTTTAGAAAATATTTTCATTGTTTTCATTAAATGTGATCATCGTTATTATTTTAATCCTATGATTGCATTAAGTTGATGACCTTGACTTCAGATGATTTACCTAAAGATTTAATTTCTCAACAAACCCTCCCAAACTATTCTCATTTCACTTGAAAGTTATGTAAAATGAAAAATGTGGTTCATATATTGCCTTCCATATAATTGACACAAAAAGACACCTGGTCTCCTTGAATGAACTAATGAATCAGTGAATGACCTTTCTCAAGTGAGAGCTGTCATCTGTCCTTGAATTTTTTTTCCTTTTTGCTGAAATATTTTAGAATTTTCATTTTAAATTTCATTGACTAATTAGAAAAACTGTAACATTAAATAGAAAATGCAGTTTCATTTTAAAACCTTAATCAGATGATTGGTCCATAGTTTTAATACAGTTAAAAAAAATTAAGATTGTTCTTCAAGTCAATAGGAACTGAAAACTTGAAATGACATTCTTATTAAGGAAACACATATATTCAAGACTCAAAATATATATCTTTAAAATTATTACAAACATCAAAGAATTAATAAATTGTTACAGAACTTTCAGAGAGGACAATACCCATGAGAAAGGATGGGAGCCCAGATTAGCGATGTAGGTAGCCTAGGGCCTCTTCTTCCCTGTAGTGCTTTAATCCAGAGAAGAAGGCTGAGGTACTGTAAAGTACTAGAGCTAGAAAGATGGGCTTCCAGGCCTGGAAAGGGTTGAGACCCTGAAATAACTCCCTTTTCTCCAGCAGTCTGCAGTTAAAGACATAGGGGCCTATATTCCTATAGAACAGTGGTCTTTCTACATTTTACTTGTATGGTTAGTGTTACTTGAGCCTATGATTATAAAAAATAGAAATTATGTTATTAAATAAACTTAAAAGGAAGGAGAAGGGATTGAGGGTGGGAGGGAGGGAAGTATGATTATCTTTGTATCTATGAAATACATGAACTCTGTTCACTTTATACTAATAAAAATTTTTTGAAAGAGGAAGAGTGAGTGGAGCCAGTGCCATGGCTCACTAGGCTAATCCTCCGCCTTGTGGCGCCGGCACACCAGGTTGTAGTCCCGGTCGGGGCACCGGATTCTGTCCCAGTTGCCCCTCTTCCAGGCCAGCTCTCTGCTGTGGCCAGGGAGTATAGTGGAGGATGACCCAAGTACTTGGGCCCTGCACCCCATGGGAGACCAGGAGAAGTACCTGGATCCTGGCTTCGGATCAGCGCCGTGCGCTGGCCGCAGCGCACCAGCCACGGCGGCCATTGGAGGGTGAACCAACGGCAAAGGAAGACCTTTCTCTCTGTCTCTCTCTCTCACTGTCCACTCTGCCTGTCAAAATAAAATAAATAAATAAATAGTGAATGGAAATGAATCAGCCTTCATATACATACACACTTCCAGTACAGCTTCAGAGTATCTGAGTGGCCCAGGAAATCTTCAATATTAATTAAAAATTTTAAAATCCCAAGCATCTGGCAGAAGCAAATGAAAAAAAAAAAAACTCTGAAAGAAAACAACATACTCCAAGTCCTCAAATTATTTCTACAAATAATTTTTAAGAGGTACTCATATAGTCACAAATAATCAGAAACACTAGGAATCATTGCCATAATCAAAAAAGTAGAAAAAGCAGAAGCAGAATAGGCACTTCAGTATTAGGATTGTTAGACTACACAATATTTTTTTTTTTTACATTTTGGGGCTCCCTTGTACAAAATTCTTGAAACCAATGTATTTCAGATTTTGGAGTTTTTCAGAGTTTGGAATATTTGCAGACTTCCAGAGAAGCATCCCTAATCCAAAATCTGAAATACTCAAAATCCAAAAAATTTCAAAATCCAGGGCATTTTAGATTTCAGATTTTCAGATTATCATGCTCAAAAGTTAGAGATTTGGGAATATTTTGGAATTTCACATTTTCAGGTTAGTAATGCTCAACCTGTGTTGCATTAAAGAGGTACCATACCTGAACATTTTTTCAGGTAACTGAAAACTACAAAAGCAAGTACAGTAGATGTGGAAAAATCAGTCGAAATTCTTGGACTGAAATCTTAAGAAACCAAAATTAACAGCTTAGTGAAAACACTTAACTGAAAAATTAGACACAAGTAAAAGAAAACTACATAACTTAAAAAGAGGTCCAAAGAAATGCAAAACATAGCACAACAAAACACAGCATAGTAAAGACAGGAGAGGACAGAAAGAACAGAAGTTGCAAGAAGAAGATCTAATGTATGTTTAATAAATAAACAGAATGGCTCCCCAAAATAATAGACATTTAAGGGAGTTAGAAAAAATAGTGGATTTAAGATGATCTGAGATCCTTGCAATTTTTTAGAAACTTGTAAAAAAAATCCATTAACATCAGTTCCTTGTGCTGTAATTTCTAGTATAACCTCTAAAGTCTAGAAAAATAACACCTAGCTTCCAGATGACTAGCAGGAAAACCAAATCAAGGACAGGAGGAAAGAACACAAACTGATGGAATAAGTAGAACATATAACAGTTGATAAATTTAACATAAATACAAATAATCCTCAGGAAATGTAGGTGAAATAAGTGTTCCAGTTAGAAGACAAAGGCTTTTAGATTGAATTTAAAGGGAAAAAGAATGAAATGTACACTCTCTATAGAAGACATTTTGGTATATTGAAATTTTAAAACATGGAAAAGCATGAACACAAATAAAAATCAGCAAACATAAATATATTAATATTGAAAAAGTAGACATTCAATTTTTTGAATGCATGTAATATTTTATATTCAAAATATATGAAAAAGTGAGAAAACTATTAGAAGAGACAATTTCCAGATCATAATGGGAACTTCTAAATGCACCTATAGATTGAAATAACAGGCAGACCCAAAAATAAGCAAATAAATAAATTTTCAAGAATACAGAAGATGTGAACAGCATGTTAATAAGCCTAATGGACCGATTTGGAATATTATAGGATATGCATTCTTTTCAAACACATGAAGAATGTTCATAAAATGTTTCTATTTGTAGAGAAATTAAAGATGCATACCGAATTATTTTGGAATAAAATATAATTATCTCAACAATTAATATTCCATCCATGTGACTGAAAACCGTGTAATTACCAAAATTAGTAAATGAGTGTATACATGTTTATTATACACTAAATTTTACTTTTCTACAATGTCAATTTGAAAGTAGTATAAAAACTTGTTTTTCTTAAATTGACCGTATGGTAAGTCACTTTAAAAAAATTACATTTCACAAGTAAACATGAACATGAGCTGAAAGCTGACAATATTTCAAAACCTAGGCCAAGGAGTGGACACTTGTGAGCCAGGTGGAGGTCTTACTTCTTCGAGTGAACCACCCAAAGGACCTGGCTTTGGTGTGCACACAGTTCTTTAATTTATTTTCAACTGTAAATATGTCACTGCACCAAAAAAAAAAAAATAGATTTCAAAGAACTAAAATATGTCAACTGATGACAATGCAATCATACTTATAATCAGTAAAAAAGATAATTTAAAATCCTCATGTTTGGAAACAAATATACTTTTGAATAATCCTGTGTGGAAGAATTCAAAACTATTGATCTGCATCTAAAGTAATACTTAAGAGTGAAATTTATAGCACTACTTAAAGCAGTATATTCAATATTACCAAAAAAACAAAGTGATTGAACTGACCCTCAAAAAGTTAAAAAACATGATGAACAAAAGATGATAGCAAGATTAAGAAATTAATGAAATTATAAATAAATACACAGAAAAATATCAGTACAACAATTGTGTTTCAGATGATTGTAACAAAGTACCATGGTCCAGGTGGCTTACAAACAATAATTTGTTTCTCAATGTTCTAGGGGTTAGAAATCTGACATTGAGATTGAGGTCACCAGTAGGATGAATTCTTGGTAAGGGCCCTCTTCCAGTACAGACAGACATCATCTTGCTGGATCCTCACTTGAGAGAAAGAGGAATCTAGATCTCTGACCACTTCTTATAAAAGCACTAATCCCATTCTTGAAGGCTTCATCCTCCTTATCTAATTAGCTCCCAGTGGCCCCAATTCCAACATCATAATGGGGATTAGATCATGGCATATGGGTTTGGTGGGGCATAAACATTCACTCTTACAAAAGCCAAAAATCTTAAAAAAAAAAAAAAAAAAAAAAAAAACCTCCAACACTCTAATGATACATTTCAAGGACTTAGAAGAACAAGAACAAATCAAACCCAAAATTGCTAGAAGGCAAGAAATAAGAATTAGAGCTGAAATAATGAAATTGAAATTTTAAAAAATGCAAAAGATAAAACATTCTGTTTATTGAAAAGATAAACAAAATAGACAAACCTTTAGCAAGACCAACAAAGAAAACAAAATTACTCAAATAAATACAATTAGAGATTAAAAGAAAAGAAACATGGCAGGCGCAGCGGCTCACTTGGCTAATCCTTCACCTGTGGCACCGGCACCCTGGGTTCTAGTCATGGTTGGGGTGCCGGATTCTGTCCCAGTTGCTCCTCTTCCAGTCCAGCTCTCTGCTGTGGCCCAGGAGGGCAGTGGAGGATGGCCTAAGCACTTGGGCCCTGCACCCGTATGGGAGACCAGGAGGACGCACCTGGCTCCTGGCTTTGGATCAGTGCAGCATGCCGGCCGTAGCAGCCATTTGGGGGGTGAACCAATGGAAGGAAGACCTTTCTCTCTGCCTCTCTCTCTCTGTCTAACTCTGCCTGTCAAAAAAAAAAGGAACATTACAACTGATATCACAGAAATTAAAAGGATCATAAAAGATTGTAAAAAACAATTTGCTAACAAATTGGAAAATCTTTAAGAGGTGGATAAATTCTTGCACACCTACAGCCTACCAAAGTTAATCAAAAAATACAGAAAATCTAAATAGACCCATAACAAGTGACAAGGTTGAAGCAGTAATTGAAAGTCTCCCATCAAAGATAGTCTAGGACCTGATGACTCTCCAACTAAATTCTACAAAACACTTAAAGAATAACTAACTCCAGTACTTTTTAAACCATTCCAGTATATTGAAAAGTGTGGAACTCTACCAAACTATTTTTATGAGGCCATCATTACTGATACTAAAACCAAAGGTACAACACAAAAAGAAAACTACAGACCAGTATCCATGATGGACATAGATGCAGAAATTCTCAAACAAAATAGTAGCAAACCCAATCCCACACTGCATCAAAAAGATCATACATCACAATCAAGTGGGTTTTACCCCAAAACACAAATAAGGTTCAACATTCATGTACCCATTAATACCATAAATCACATTAACAGAAGAACAAAAAACATATGATCATCTCAGTAGATGCATCAAAAGCGTTTGATATGATTCAACATCCTTTCGTGATTTAAAAACAAAAACTCTAAAGAAATTAGGTATAGAGGGAATATACCTCAAAATGATAAAGGCTAATATATGACAAACCCATAACCAATAACATACTGAATGGGGAAATGTTTTCCGCTTTTCACGTCTGGAACAAAGATGTCCACTACTTTCATCATTCATATTCTATATAGTATTAGGGCCCTGCACCTGCTTGGGAGACCAGGAGGTAGCACCTGGCTCCTGGCTTTGGATCGGTGCAGCACGCCAGCCATAGCGGCCATTTGGGGAGTGAACCAATGGAAGGAAGACCTTTTTCTCTGCCTGTCTCTCTCACTAACTCTGCTTGTCAAAAAAAAAAAAAATTAAAAAGAAGTATTAGCAAGAGCAATTATGGAAGAGAAATAAAGGGCATCAGAATTGGAAAACAGGAAGTAAAAATATCCCTGTTTGCAAATGACATGATTTTGTACATGTAAAAGTCTAGGCATTCCACCATAAAGCTCTTAGCACTGATAAGCCAATTCATTGAAGTTGCAGGAAACAAAATCAACATAAAAAAAACAGCATTTTAATAAATCACTAACAATCTTGCTGAAAGAGACATCAAGAAAGAAATCCTACTCACAATAGCTACAAAAAGCTTAAATATTTGGGAATAAATTTAACCAAAGAAATGAAAGGTTAGTACAATGAAAATATAAAACACTGATGAAAGAAGTCATCAAGTGATGACACGAAAAATGAAAAGGTATCCCTTGTTCATGGATTAGAAGGATAAGTATCATTAAACTAATCATACTACTAAAGCCTTCTACAGATTCATCCCTTTTTCATGGATTAGAAGGATAAGTATCATTAAACTAATCATACTACTAAAGCCTTCTACAGATTCATGGAAAACTATCAAAATACCAATGACATTCTTAACAAATTAGAAAAAACAATCCTAAGATTCATATGGACTCACGAAAGACCCAGAATTGCCAAAGTGATGGAGGAGGGAGAGGAGTGAACCTGGAGGCATTCCAATACTTGATGTCAGAGCTTACTACAATTCAAATACTGGCATGAAACCTGACACATTGAACATTAAAACAAAATAGAAAGCCTAGAAATTAACCCACATTCATAAAGCCAACTGATTTTTGAGAAAGGAGCCAAAAACATATATTGAGAAGGATAGTCTTTTCATTAAATGGTACTGGCAAAACTGGACATACATATGTAGAAGAATGAAAATAGATTCCTACCTCTTACTATATATAAAAATCAACTCAAGATGGGTGAAAAGACCTAAATGTAAGACCTGAAAATATTAAATCCCTAGAAGAAAACAGGAGAAACATTTCAAGACACTGGTGAAGGCAATGATTTCTTGGAAAAAGACCCCAAAGGTAAGCTGCCACTAGTGGTGATGGCATCCCCCATATCAGAGTGCCAGTTTGAGTCCCTGCTGCTCTTCACATCCACATCACTGCTAACATGCTAGAGAAAACAGCTGATGATAGCTCATGTACTTGGGCCCCTGCGACACACTGGATGGAGTTCCCAGCCCCTGGCTTTGGCCTGGCCCAACCCTGCCCATTGCAGCCGTTGGAGGAGTGAACCAGCAGATGGAAGATCGGTATCTTTCTCCCTCCCCAACCTCTGTGTCCTCCTTCTCTTCCCCTCTTCTTCCTCCTCTCCTCCTCCCTTTCTTCCTGTCCTATCTCAAAAAACTTAATATTTAAAAAAGTTAGGAAAAAATATCCCCAAAGCAAAACTAGACAAAAGGTAGTGTATCGAACTCAGAAGCTTCAGTTCAGCAAAGGTAGCAATCAACAAAGTGAAGATACATAAATAGAATGGGAGAAAATATTCGCAAGCTGCTTGTCAGACAGAGGATTAATATCCTTTCATCATCTCTGTCTTGAACTCGAAAAACTCAACAAGAAAACACAATCCTTTTAAAAATAAACAGTTCTCAAAAGATTAAATACATGTCCATAAAAATTTAAAATGATGCTCACCATCACTAGTCACCCGAGCCACATTGAGCTATCACCTTATCTCTTTAAAATGACTTCTCAAAAAGAGAGTGAGAGATGCTGAGGAGAATATGGATAAGAGAGTCCTTACACACTGTTCGTGGGAATGAAAGTTAGCACAGTCAATATGGTCAACAAGAGATTTCCAGAAATAGAACAGCCATGTGATCCAGCAACCCTACTGCTGGGTATATACCCAAAAGATATATCATATATCAACAAGATACCTTCTCCACCATGTTTATTTTAGCACTGTTCACAGTAGCCAAGATAGCCAATCAACCAACACATCTCTCATCAAGTTAATGCATAAGGAAAATGAAAGATACACAGAAACACACACACACAATGCAATGTTATTCAGCAATAAAGAATGAGATCTCATCATTTGCAGCAAAGTGAATGAAACTGGAGGACACCATGTTTAGTGAAATAAACCATACACAGAAAGACAAGCAAACAAAACAACAAAAATCAATGTGAACATAAAATGTTGATTACTAGAGGCTGGGATGAGTGAGAGGGAAAGAGGGAGTTTTAAAAACAGTAAAGTTAGATATGGTTCATTTATTTTGTCTTAGATATTAGATGTTAATTATAGGGGAAGCATGGTGTGGCTCAGTGATTTTGACAAAAATATCTATAATGTTAATAATAGAAGAAGCTGGGTGTAGGGTATGTGGGAACTGTTTGTACTACTAAATTTTTTATGTCTTCTGAAATCAAAAGGTTTTGTTCATGTTTTTCTAAAGTCTAGTAACTGACATTTCGCCCAACAGTAAGAGGCCTCTGTTCCACGTCACTGTGCCTCTAACTCCTCACCCCAGCTGCCTGCTAATGCAGACCCTGGGAGGCAGCAATGATCGTTCAAGTAGCTGGGTTCCTACCGTCAATGTGGTAGACCTGAAATAAGTTCTTGGCTTCAATCATGGACCACTTCCAGCAATTTCTGACATTTGGAATGTGAACCAGTGCATAGGCACTGTCTGTCTCACTATGTCCTCTCTCTCCCAAATGTTAAACATTAAAAAAAATTAAAAAGTAAGGACATTGATTTCTAAAATATAGTAAAATTCTAATAAAACTGATAAATCTCTGTTGAAACAGATCAAGAAAAAAGAGACACATAAACACTATCAGGAACAAAAAAATTAGGATAGTGCTAAAAATTACCACTATTATTTTTATAAATAAGAGAATATACTTTTCAGTCAATTTTTTGGAAATTTTCATGAAATGAATTCCAACAAATACATAACTTACCAAAATGGACAAAAGGTACAATAAAGTGCTAGTGTTTTGCAGCAGAGTAAGGTGACAGTAGTTTTAACAATTTATAACTTATGTTATAAAGAACCAGAAGAGAGGAGTATGAACGTCCCCAACACAAAGAAATGCTGTGCTTAAGGATATGGAAATGCTAATTGCCCAGATTTTTTATATTACACAATGTATATATGCATTGAGTTATCATAATATACCCATAAATAGGTACAATTAAAATATTTAAACATCTAAATAATACTATAACTGAGCTATTGTGTGAAAATTCTCCACAAATAAACTTCTAGTGCAAATCATACTTTAATACTTTCTACCAAATATTTAGGGAGAATGATAATTCTACTCCCACAGAAAATCTTTTAGAAAACAGAAGTTACACTCATCAATATACTTCATAAAATTAATACAATCTTAATACTAAAAGTCAAAATAGTATGAGCAAAAAGCAAAGGCTATATCCCTCGAATATAGACACAAGATCTGAAATGGAATATTAATATATTAGATCAGATTTTATGTAATAGGATAATTTTAAAAAAGTTTTATTTGGACCAGAAGCTCAAAGTTGGCTTATCACTTAAAAAAAAAAATCAGTCAGAGTTTACCGCATTAACAGATTAAGGAGAAAATTTTATGACCATGCAAAAACATGCAATAAAGACATGTTAAAATTTAGTATCCGTTATGATAAAGCTTTTTAGAAAGTAAACTTGAATGTACATGTACAATAAAAACTCAAAATATTATTTAAATAAATCAATGCCTAAATAAATGGGCCAGCATCTCACATTTATGGATTAGAAGATTTAATATTGTAAATAGATATTCTCTATATTGATCTACATATTTAACACAATGTCAAGCAAAGTCTCAACTAGTTTTTTCTTTTGCAGAAAGCAACAGACTGTTCCCAAGATTCATATGAAATGCAAGGAATCCAAAATATTGCCTAGAACAAAGCTGAAGGACTATTCCAATTTCAAACCTTATAACAAAACAAGTAGTCACCAAGACAGTGTGGTACTAGCATAAAGCAGACATATAAATTAGTGGAATAATTATTAAGAGTCCAGAAATAAGCCCATAAAATTTATGGTCAATTGATCTAATAACAAGGATGCCAAGAGAAGTCAATGGTGAAAGAATCGTGTTTTCTAGAAATGACATTGTACGAAAGGATTTTTTAGGAAGGAAAATGAAGTTGAGCCCCAACTTTGTACCATGCACACACACAGACGCATACACACACAAAATGATCACAGTCCTCAATGTGAGATCTGAAAAATGTGAAGTCCCTAGAAGAAAACATAGATATAAATCTTTGTGCCATGGGATTGGGTAATGGTTTATCAGGTAAGACAGCAAAATCAGAAGCAACGAAAGAAAAATAATAGATAAATTGAAATTTGTCAAAACTAAAAACTTAAGCTTGAAAGAACACTATCAAGAAGTAAAGAAATCAAAAAATGGACTAATAAAAAGGAATAAATGATATCTGATGAAGTCTACTAGAATATATAAAGAACTCTCATGACTCAATAATAAAGACAGATAGGGGCCTACATTGTGGCACAGTGGTTTAAGTCACTGACTGCAACACCACATCCCCTATGAGTGCCTGTCTGAGCCCCGGCTGCTCCACTTCCAATCCAGCTCCCTGCCAATGTACCAAGAAAAGCAGTGAAAGGTGCCCCAAATACTTGGGCCCCTACCACCCTTATAGGAGATCAGGGTAGAGTTCCAGTCTCCTGGCTTTGGCCTGGCTCAGCCCCAGTAGTTGTAGCCATTTATGAAGTGGACCAGCCAATAGAAGATCAATTCAATCTTTCTCTCTTTCCCTCCCTCCTCTATTTAACTTTGCTTTCAAATAAATAAATATATAAATAAATCTTTAAATAATAAAAAAGACAAATAGCCAAATTTAATAATGGGCAGTATTTGAATAGGTATTTCTCCAAGGAAAGTATACAAATGATAATGAACATATGGAAAAGTGCTCAACAGCATTCTTCACTGGGGAAATGGAAAACAAAATGACAGTGAGATACCACTTCACACTTACTAGGATGGATGTAATCAGAAGGACACACAATAACAAATGTTGGTGAGAATACGGAGAAATTTGAACCCTCATACAGTGCTCACAGGGATGTAAAATTGTGCAACCTTTTTGGAAAACAGACTGTTCCTCAAGAAGTTATGCTATGATCCAGAAAGTCTATCCCCAGGCAAATGCCCAAGAGAAATGAAAGTGGATGTTAACATGAAAATTTGCACTAATGTTTGTGGTAGCATGAAGAATAGTCAAAAAGTAGAAACAACTCAAATGCCCATCAGCTGATGACTGGGCAAGCAGTTGTGTCTTATCTGTAAATGATAAATTACACAGCCATAAGAGTGATAAAGTACTTACTACATATATTGCAATATGCATGAACCTTGACAAAACTATACTGCAAAAGAAGCCAGCCATTAAAGGCTACATGTTTTATGAATTCTTTTGTAAGAAATGTTGAAAATAGGCAAAATTATAGAGACAGCAAGTAGGTTAATCATTGCCAAGGACTAAAGGCATGGGTTTTCTTTAGAAGTGATAAAATAGCCTGGAATTAGATAGTGCCAATGGTTGCACATCCTTGTGAATAAACTAACAATCACTGTATTGTTATCCTTACAGAGCCAAATTTTAGGATATATGAAATATATATGTTGTTTTCAAAGAAATTTAAGCTGAAGGAAGAGGGAATCTGAGACCACCCCTTAAAAGATTTAAGACTTGCAGTGTTGTAGGTGTTGAGTAATAGGGTCTGGATTACAAATGGTAAAGAAATAGTGCATTGCTAAGATCTTTTAAAAGGGAAATCTGGTCTTTTTGTTAAGTCACAATGTGAAATGGAGGAAAAGAAAAGTATACAGCATAATCTACAAATTTTAGAAACTAAATAGAATACTGAAATCTTCATTTTTCTTTTCAGCCTAAGCATAGTATTTTTAAGTAAAAATTGTTGAAGTAAATAAATCATTTCTATATTAACTTTATATATTCAAATTCAGTGTCTTTTAAGTTAATTTATATTTTTTACAATTAAAAGCAGTTTTTGCTATTATATAAATTGGTGTCAATATGCTTATTATTCGTTTCAGTAAATAATTGCCACACCATGTTTTATACAAGTCCAGCAGTTTGCACTAGTATAGAGTAAAATATTTATTCATGTAAATCGTGTTTGTACCTGTTAGAAAAAAGTATCAGATTTTCTAAATCATTATAACAAAAGAAAAAGAAATATTATGAATTGAAATGTGTAAGTAATTCAGTTGTATTTTTGATGAATGTTAAAGATTGTATTTTAATGATATCGTGTACTGGTATTTTTAAAACCCATTCAGTTGGAGAGTCGTCCTCAGGAAAGGCTTCCAGGAGTCTTGCCCAGCATATCCCTGGCCCTGGTGGAATTGAAGGTGTGAAAGGAGCTGCTTCAGGAGTTGTTGGTGAATTAGCACGAGCCAGGCTGGCACTAGATGAGAGAGGGCAGAAACTTGGCGACTTAGAAGAAAGAACTGCAGCTATGTTATCAAGTGCAGATTCGTTTTCTAAACATGCTCATGAGGTATGCCTATCGGGTATTTAAACAACAAAAACACCCTAGGAAAAGAAAGCATGAAAAGTATTTTTAGAGTTGCTATATTTGTATACGTATGAATTTTCATGTATCCTTGTATAATTGTGAATTCCTGATTTTTGCCACCAGAGGGAACCATTACAAGAATATGTCTCTTACTGATGTTTACAGATTTTGAAGAAACCTCATCTTTATGCTCTTTGTAAGCAGAATCAGCAGTTTTGCAATTATTTCTCAGAGAATATAGTAGCAATGCTAATTTTCCTTGAAGACTCAGTCTACTGCCACCTTGTCAGAGAGAGGGAAATAATCTGCCTCATTGATTGCTCCCAAGTAGATCTAAATAACTAAAATTGGCAAAGATTTTTATTCAAATAAACCATACTAAATCCATGTTGTAGACCAGTTCATATGGAGGGGCAACAAAATGCATTATGCAGTGAGTTAATCTTGATAAACCTTGGAAGTGTGTTGGAGTCAGAAGCACTTGAAGTCAGGATCCCTAAATGGCCCCCTTAAAATACCACTATGCTGTGTTCAACAGAGAAGTGCTGTTTTAAAGCTGAATTTAAAAGCCTTTAGGTGAAACATAGATTTTTAATTTTGAAGCTTTGCTCTAGATTACTTCACACATTTAGTTCCTAGCCTTCAGATAGTTTGAGTTTCTTTTCTGAAGAAACCATATCAAAGTTGTTTTTTTGCTTGAATACCCAAAATATAATCTATATAATTCCCCTTTAAATATTCAAAGAAAAATCTCTTTTCTCAAGAATGCTGAAACACAGAACACATGAAAGGGGTGACTTCATCTGGGAGATATTTGTCCAGGGCATCAGATTCACAGATGCCACAAATACCTCAGCTGCAAGTGGCCTTCAGTCTGGGTCAGGATTTTTGTTGTCATAATCTTGCATCTGACTGCAGAATACCTAAGGCATATAGTCCATTTCAGAATATATCCATACTCTAAATAGTTAGCAAAGAGCTCAGTCTTCATCTGATAGCTTTATTTTCTACCAAAAGGAACACAGTACATTGAGGTGGTTACAGTCATGGTTTCTTGAGTCAGACTGCATGGGCTGCAGTCTCAGTTGTACCATTGTGTTACCCTGAATAACCCCAACAGGCTTCAGTTTCTTCATCTGCAAAATAGGGAAAAAAATGATGTCTAACAGAAAATTAGTTGAAAGGCTCAGATGGAAACAAATGGGAAGATTATTGTAGAGCATCTGGCTAGAAGTAGGTGCCCAGTAAATTTGAGATGGCAATAGTAGTAGAATTTCCAATCGTTCATTCTCTGGTTTCTTAAGGATCATTTTTAGTTCCAGCAAGATAACTGAACATGACCTTATTTTTAGGTTATTAGTTTAATTCAACAAATTATGTCACGTCTCTCGGAACTTTGAGAACCTTCTAGGTTAGTTCTTATTGGGTATAATATTTTTTTCTCTCCAAGTGGAACAGTTGTTACTGGTTTTAATAAATTGATTGAAGTAAGCATTATAATAACACTACTGATAATGTTTCTGAGTAAATAATGTTTTATAAAAATATGAAACCAGTTATAAGTATTGTTTTGACAGTTTAAAAACATATTTTTTCTTTTTTTTTTTTTCCTTTAGATGATGTTGAAATACAAAGATAAGAAGTGGTACCAGTTCTGACAACCAGAATCCAATAAGTCCAACTTCAGTGAGAAGGAAAAAGTTTTCCTTTTTTACTCCATCAGTTTATTTAGGAAAGTTCACATTAAAGGGATGTTCATCACTGGAAACCGTTCTTTCCTAGCACCATCATGCACTGTTTTACCTCAGTCATGTGGCTTTAATGAGGGATGTTCACACACTCAAACTGGTGTACATGGTGTGTGCCAGATAGGAGCTGACAGTTCAGAAACAAAGCAGGTCTAAAGTGACAGAAGAAGAAATAAGGGGGATATTGAGGAGACATGGCAGGGACTATTCCTAGATCATTCCTGTATTAAACTTTCGTATGCCAAAAGATGTTGTGCCATTGGCATCAGTGTTTGACCTGTTTGAGGGAGAGGCAGTAAGTCAGAAGTCCTGAAGCTGAAATAGTTACCTTTGTGTCACTGGACTATATTATAAACAGCTGTCTTGGACTTTCCCTCTCTTAAACTAACTGGCCATCAGTATCATTAGTGAAAAAGAAGCAAATTGTTTGTTATCATATCTTTAGACAGATAAGCTGAATGGTGGGCTTTAAATAATAAATACATACACATAGTTGACTTGTGTATGGGCTACTCTTGGATTCTCATTAATATATACTTGTGTTTAGTTCATATTTTGTCAAAAGCAAAACAAGGTGATAAATCACTTTTCATTGAAAAGAAAAGTGTAGAGCATGACTGAATTGCTCATCATTCTGGAAGTTTCCATGTAGTGGCTATGCAGTGTGGAAAGTGAGAAAAACCTCCATTGTGGTGAGGAGAATAATTCAATGTCCCTTATCCTTGTTCTCATTAATTCAGCTAACGGTGGATTTGACCAAAATAGTTATTGGTTAAATTTGTAGAAATGTTGAACTTGGCTAAGTTTTTAATTTTGCTTGACTTTTTATAAAATGTTTAACCAAATGTACCCTTTGCATTATTTAATTAAAATTGCTTTAAAAAATTGTTTCTTTATTTTAGTGAAATGCTCAGCTCCCTTTTTAAAATGCCCTTTATTTGCTAACACTTCCAATACACTCAGGTGATTAGCTAATTAAATCTTAGTGCACATGCTATTGCTTGGAAAATTACAAGCATCTATTGTCAATAACTATATAAGAGTCTAGTCTGATGACCTACAAATTATTTTCTATAGAAATATAAGTCATCTGTACGTATCCTTCCAAGGTTTCAAAAAGCCAAAAGGAAAGGAAAATACGTACACTTTCGTAACTAAATTATTTCTTTACTGCAGTATGATGCAAAATTGAGACCAGCAGTGGACAACGGTTAGTTCCTAGAATAGATTCTAGATAGGAAAGAAACCACTTGGTAGATCCCCAAGTAAGCAGTCTCATAATGCAAGCTAATCTGAGATGATTGATTGATAAAGCTACAAAGAGAAAAATAGAAATATTAAAATTACTGTTAATGAAATTTAAATACTCTCATCCTTTAAAAAATGTGTAAAATCATGTTCTTTCTTTTTTAATTAAGCGAGAATCAGAGCACAAATTGATAGGAAACATGAAGGTGGTTTTTCTATTCCATACAATCATCAAAAATATATGCAGAGCATCTTCAGCTTTTTACGCAGTCTCTCATGCATCTCTTCCTCTTTACTCTTCATTAATAAACTTTGGTTCACATTTTGTAATGTGCACTATTGGATACAAAAGTTTACATCAAAGCTTGCTTTAAACATTGTTGGAATGGGGCTCAATATATTTGATAGAGATAATTGATCAATCCCAAATAAATATTTTTAAGATACAATCATTTTCAAAAGTTGAATTTATAGAAAGTATCAATGAGTAACATATTTCTGTGTAGTTAATGTCAGCTGTCTGTTGACTATTTAGCAGTTTATAAATTGTTACATGATATGTCACAGGAAGTATTAGATCCTTTTTTAAAGGTACAGTTTTGTGAATGTCATCAATAAAATCAACAGTTATGGATTTGAAGTGGAGATGCATTAAGTAAATTAATATACTGGTTGATTTCCTGTTCGGTAGAATGCCATATTAGTTCCAATTATTTAATTTTCTCTTGTTGTTTTACGTTATTTGTATATTAACTTCATTTTTACTGTCATCTTTCCTGTTGTATATAAATAGAACCAACCTTGTAATTATTTTCAAATACAGAAGTGGATACATTTACCTGAGATGGATTTTATAAGAAAGTCCTAAACCAATATTTTTCATTCTTTCATTTGTTCCAGATTAATTTGCAAATTATGCACAACAGGATAGACATTCATGTAGAGTTAGAAAGCTTAAAGTATTTTTGAATATAGGAAATGAGCTTCTCAAAATTGTACTTGACTGAGTCTATAGATAGGAGACAGTCTGCAGTAAGTAACTAACCCAGGGAATTCATTGTATGTAATTTGAGAGATAACATCTCCTATTTTTTTTTCCTTTTTACATGCAAAAAGTAATAGTCACCAGCAAACCAAGATTTCAGGAAAACTAGCCAAAAAACATAAAATGTCAAAATAGAAAATACCAGAAAAATGGAATATTTTCATGTTCTTTCTCTATATGCTCAGCATTGTTTTGTGTCATTTGTCTTTGACTCTAAAAATCTCTGAAATAGTCATTGTTAGCAGTTTGTGAATAGGAAGTGGTTTCCTTATGTGTCCAGTTCATTTCACTTTTCAAAACCTGAAAAATCCATATGTATGCTTGGAAAATTATTTGAAAATTTATATTCTGACAAATTCTGTGCATTGCACCCATTTTTAAGGTTTGCATCATCTTAATACCTTTGGTTTGCATTTCAGTTTTATGTTGTTTCCTAAAAATGATTATAGATTCAACTGAGCTATTGCTTCTTAATTTGATTTTTTATGGATATGAAAAATGCTGCTACTTGTCTGTTATTACGTGTAAGTATATTGTAATTCAATTAAGGACAGTACTTTAAAGAAAGAAATATTTCTTTTATTTAGAACTTCTTGATTAGAGGTCCTTCTGAAGTTAATTTGTATAGATACATGAGTATTTTAAACAAGTCTGAAAGTGTTACATACTTCTAAATTATGGGGAGTACTGGGAGACAGCTAAGAGAGAGTGGAGAATCCAGGAGACACTGCAGAGTTGAAGTTTTACCCTAAGTTCTGCATTCTGTGTTCCATATGTTTTGCTTAAGGCATTTCTCATAGGACATTAGAATAAGCTGTATCCAAAGGTAAATTTTTTTGTGGCAAATATTTGTTTTACACTTTAACTTCTAGAATTTTGTTTCTGCAAAATAAATAGCACTGACCTTTAAACTTGAATTTTTTCTGCACTTTTTTAGATAATTAAACCTTTTTATTATCATTTAATCCATAATGCTCAGTTTAAATCAAGTGATACATGTGAATAAAGCATACCAAAATCATGAATATGCTGCTATCTACACCTTAAACTAAACTGATCAGTTTAAAAACCTTTAGTAGGGTTTTATATAGTTTTCAAAGGTTAAAAAATAGTAAAATTGTTTGCTATATGTTTCAGTGTCCTTGATCTTAAATTATTACAACACTTTCAGATTTGTTTGAAGATCATACAGTAACATGTTATATTTATACATACTGCTAGAAATATACTTTTAGTTTTAAAATGAAATTTTTATAAATGTACTCTTTAATTTTAAAAATGGTGAACTTGTTAAGTTTAAGTCAAAGTACTTAAAAAGTATGTATATTATCCATACAAAAAGTTATGTTTTATGCTTATAATAAGAAATATTGGTATCTCATATCGAGATACAGTTAATTTTAAAAAATTACACATCATTTAAAAGTATTCACACATAACATGAAAAGTACCATTACCATGGTTATTAACAAAAATATTCCCTCTATTGAGCAATTTCAAATACTAATTTTATTTGGGGGGAGAATGCCCACAACAGTAATTTCACAATCTTTCTCAATAACTACAAACTTGCTGTTGGATGTCTACCTTCATTATTGTTTTAAAATACAGATATATATATATATATATAATATATTTAAAATAGTTTTCCAGGTATTTTCTTCTACCTTTTTTAAAAATAAATTTCCAAAAATGAAAACAGAGTTTATGTATTTTTGTCAATGAAGGTTTTTATTTTGTAGTTTATAGAATTTGTTCCTTATCAGTTTGATACTTGATCAATATTCCTAGACTTTTTAATCTGCATTTATTTGAGAAAGAACACTCCTATATCTTAAATGTCCTTTTTTTTCTTTTTCATTTTAGGGTATTTATTATATTGGATTAAAATTTATGCCCACAGATTTGATTTTATTAATTTGAGTATGAATGTGAAGATACTGTTTACAGCTTTTGTTAATTGCACTTTTCATCACTCTGATCAATTTCTTGTAAAGTGCTATGGGGATTACTTTTCCTGTGAATATTAATGATTTTACTACTGCCTCAGATGTTTTAAAGATTATGTGGAAAGAAAACAGTTGTTGCAACTAAAAAAATTAAAGAAAAATGTTAGCATAATTTCTCAGCTGAATTAAATAATTTTAATAACTTCCCAGTTACCAGCATTATACCGTTGCTCTCTTCAGTCTTAAATTATGAGGCACAGTTCATTTACGAATTAAGTTCTATGGTTCAGAGCTTAATGTAAGTGCTCCCCTTATTTTTCTCTTTACATCAGAAAAATCAAGAATGTCAGTTTTGCCAGTATTTTGCAATGAGGCTCATAGTTTAAATTAAAATTTATAGTGTATGAGATGTAAATAAATCAGTATTAATTTATTGTAGGTCATTTGACTCAGGCATTTAATGGATATAGATTAATGGCAATGGAATCCTATTTATTTGAGAATTGGATTTTTTTTATACTTTGGCTGTTTGTTTTGCGTTGTCTAAACTTTGCTTCAACTGAAGACAATGTAAGAAATTAAAAATAAACTCAGCATATCAGTGGAAAGTGGTGCAAAGAAGATAAGTCATGTTTTAATTTTCTTATTTTTTGTGTGTGTAAATAAAAACAGTACTGTGATAGTTTAGGTGTGAATTCTGCTCAACATGGTAGTTAGAACCAAAAAACCATTTTGCTTTCTAGTTATACTACTGATTCATTGTGAATGCATTACCAAAATACAGTATAAAAAAAAAAAAGAACAAGAGTTAGTTTTTCTAACATTGTCCACTTCAGGGCAGGCATGCTTGGTAAATAGTTCTAGCTTGTGTATACCTTAAACTGTACATGCAGGTTTTTTTCAGTTGCTGCACTTTTTTTTTTTTAATCTTGCTCAGTCCCAGTAACTATCTCAAAGGTAATTGCTGGAATGTGCATTTGAAATATGGTTTAAAACAAAATCTCTGTGTACTGTTTCATTAAAAAAAAAAAAAAAAACTATTGGAAACACTAAAATGTGTTAAACTTTGTAGTTACTTTGCATTCCTGTACTTTATCAGCCAAAAATAAAAAAAAAAAAAAACTGTCATCACAGCAAAAGGTTTAAAATTAGGTAATGAAATATTTTTGTAAATAAATACCTTAAGCTGGTATTTTAAAAAATGTATTATAAATCAGTGTTTCTGGAAAATGTTCATATATATGTATATGAATGTCTCTTTATGCTGAAGGGCTCTAATTGGGCAAAATAAAATACTCTGATCTCTCCTGAAACTAAACAAGCCCGTTCTTCTGAAAAATTCTCCTTAATTTTGTTCTGAAGTGTGGAATTAACCCAGTGGTAAGGCAGCCCAAGAAAATAATTGACTTTCTATTTACACACATTCAAAGGGAAAATCAGTTAATCAGGTAATTCAAGCGAGACCAATTATATTTTTTCTTAACTGTCTGGAATTTTGTGGTGAAAGTCACCTACCCGTGTGCTGGGTTACTGGAGAGGAAAGGAGATGGGAGCGTGCGTCTGATTGTGTATGCACAGATCCCTGGGGATCTGGTCAGAACACAGGCTCTGATTCAGTGTATGTGGTGAGGCCTAAAAACAGACGCCTGTCCGACATGGGGACTGCTGCTCCATGGACCATCCGGTGAGTAGCAAGCCTATGGACAATATCCATAATTGGCATTTTCCTAGTGGATATTGTCAATAGCAGTGTCCAGCTACTTGTACCAAAAGTGAAACACATTTATGGATCTAGAATAATGTAATCCAGAGAAGGCTAAAGGGTACTTATTTGTCATTGTTCCCATTGCATTTTAGGATAAAGAATCTGGTAATTCTCATTAAATTGCAGGTTTATTTGATGTTACTATACCTGTATTTACATTAACATGGTGCATTCCCATTCCACACGGTGGCAGTCATGTCTCATCTTTTTGTCTGATACTTTTAACAAGATGTGCTTATGAGACAGTATTACAAGGGAAAATCCTTGGGCTTTATGATGAGATAACTTTGTACCTAGAAGATAATTAAATTTTTTAAAATATGGAACAGAAAATATCTTACTAGGTTATTTATTATACAGTGATACGGATCATTTGGTAGAGTTATTTATCATCTGAAGAAAGTTTAGTGTTTTTCTCCCCCCCCCCCCGCCCCCGATAGTCTCTCAGGCTCTGTCTGGAGGGGTGCCCATCCATCCTTACGGATGTCCCTTCCCTAATAAACCTTGCTATTTTACCTCCCACTACTCTCTGTCTCACGCCTGAATTCTTTCTTGCGCGAAGACAAGAACCCTGCAATTTCTCCGGTAACATTTTTGGCGACCCAGGTGGGACTTTGAGAAGACATCAGAGGAGGTAATGTGTGAAGACAGAGACCCATCTCCTTAAAAACCCCCGGTTTTTCCAGAAAAATATAGGCATGAAGTGATAAAACTGTAAACATTGCAGATTGTCCATATCTGGCCATGCCTTTTAAAAGAACATTCCTTCAGGTGTGTTTTGTGTGACAGAGTGTCATCCAGTGCTTTGGACAGAAATAGATTTATCATTGTAGTTCTTCATAGGCGTTTACAGGAAGATTCAGATTTTCTCCCATGATGTTAGAGATAATATGTTTGCTCTATCATATTTTTACAGTTTTTGTGCAAAAATGTTTTGCCATAGGTACCTTATGAAAGCTTTCAAAAATGCTTAGTGTGTAGACTAAAACATCTTTTAAAGAAAAGATTTCTCTAAGTCATTTTATATTTTTAAATTTTTACCTTTTTAACATAAGTACTTATGTATACTCTATTCACTGAAAACTTGTGGAAATATTCTAACCTATAGTTTGGTCACGCTTTGTAATTTTATATTATTTTATAAAACCCCTTAGTTGTTTTTTTTTTTTTTTTAAACACAGCTTCATACTAACAAAGTGACAAAACACCCTGTCTTGTATGAAGCTGTGTTTTTATTAATTAAAGGTATATTTTACTTTATGTTGGTTTTGAAAGCAGTTAAAAAAAAAAAAAAACAAATATTTAGACACAATCTGAAGTTCTTAGTTAATTGTATGTCCCCTAACAAGCTGGCTACTGCTTTTTACATCTCTCGAGTTTATGAATCCTCCCTTACCCTCTCTTTCCTTCCCACATTTCAGTTCTATCCCTATCCTTCCAAGCTTCACACCCCAAATCTCCTTACTGAGTTATTTTAAGCAAGTACTACCTTTGCCCATTTGTTGGGAAATACATGATTCCTTAGCGTTTCTTGGATCTTCCCATTAATCCTGGTTGAATTTACAAATAATTTTGGACACAATAATGGCATCCCTGTTTTTTATGACCTCCAAAATCTTCAGTAGATAAAGCAAAAATTGCTTACCACACTGAATAACACATCCATAGGCAGAGATTCTAACACATAGGAGTGTGGGAGGATTGTAACCAAATAGCACCTTGCTAGCAACCCTCTAGCCAGTACTAGCTGCTTCACTATGATGTTCTACCAGGTGATGAGTTACCTTTCAAGACCAAAGATCCCAAAACATCACAGTAGTGCATGAGTGCAGCAGCTAGAAGACTGTATTTCAGAAAGTATAACCTGCATTCCTTCAAAAATCATTTGACTTCAGATAGCATTAGCCTAAGCAGTAGGTCTCAAATTGGAGCAACAGAATCTTCTTGAAACAACTTGTTAAAAAACGGGTTGCTGGACCCTAGCCTCAGAGCTTCTGATACAGTAATCCTGAAGTGAGATCTGGGAATTTGCGTGGTTTGTTTGTTTTTATTTGTTTGTTTGTTTTAATTCCCAAGCAGTGGGGAAGCAGTGGTAACTGCTGGGCCTCAGACCACACTTTGAGAACCCTGATCTAGAGTGCTGCCCTAGAAGCAGGCTTTTTCTGTCCCATATATATTTTAGATATATCATATTTTCCTCTACTGTCCTAAAATGGGCTTCATAGGAAATATGCTTACCTATTCATTTTATTTGTAAAAATCAAATGTGTATGAACTAACACCACAAAGATCTGGAATGAGAGCAATTCATAATTTTAAAATGTACTTTAATATGTGAATGCTGTGATTACACTAAGACAAAAATAAGTGCCCACAGCTTTCAAAAACACTCTCACGAGGGTAACACCTTCTCTGTCCTCCCTCCCCTCTAGCTCCTACCCCCTCAACACTCCCTGAATGCATGGGCCAGAAAATGAGACCCACGGTAGGACCCATCCTTGTGCACATCTGTTCCCATCTACTGGGTTGACACAAATGTGTTCAAAACACATGCCATGATGTATATGTGAAAGTGTAAAGTCTAGATCACTATCGACTTTTAGTGCATTTTGTATTAATTCTGTTGTAAGTTTATATTCCCATTTTTATTCAATCCATGTTTTTGAAACAGAGTGGATGAAAGAGCAAGGACTTACCTTTGTGAATTTGTGCCCATAGTCCACAGAACAGTGAATCCAGTCTACAAAGATCTTACAAGCTGTAAAAATATATTAGATAACCTTACTATGGGTTGGTCTATAGGAAACTTTCATATTTTCCTGATAACCAGAATTCAATCTATGATGATTGGTTAGATGTTAGGCCAGTTAGTTTGCCTAGTGTTTTGCTTAAGTATATTAAAAGTGGGTATTATATAGAGCTCATTTCAAATGCTAAGCACAACGAAGACTTTTCTGTCCCTAAGTTTACCAGTGATGCCAGTGTCCCTTTCCATGTCACTCAACCTAAAGTGTCTATCTGCCTGGGTTTTATTATTTGTAAAACCAGTTGGTAATTATAATTGATGCTAAACTAAATATTTTTAAAACTATAGGATTGATGTCATTAACAAATGAAGCAAGAGCAGCAGAAACACTCTGAAATCATCCAATTATAGGATTCCAATATTCAGATTTGGGGAAAAATAAATGGTGGCAAAACAAGTCAGAAAGCAACATTTTCAGATTTGCAGAGTTATTTAGTGACATTGCTGAAATTAAAATGTTAGAGTTGGAACCAGCATTGTGGCACAGCAAGTTAAGCCACCTCTTGTGACACCAGCATCCTATAAGCACCAGTTTCAGTCCTGGTTGCTCAGCTTCCAATCCAGCTCCCTGTTAATGCGACTGAGAAAGCAGCAGATGATGGTCCAAGTACTTGACTCCTTGCCACCCACATGGGAGTCCCTGGTGGAGTTCCAGGCTCCTGGTTCTAGTCTGACCCAACCGCAGCTGTTGCGACCATTTGGGGAGTAAATGAGTGGATGGAGGATCTTTCTCAATCTCTCTCTCTCTCTCTCTCTCTCTCTCTCTCTCTGTAACTCTGCCTTTCAAATCAATAAATAAATATTTAAAAAAACATTAGCTTAAGTAAAATCTAAAGTCACCATGGCCTACAAGGCTCTCGACATCTAGTCTTGTCCAGACATCCACTATCTCCTCAACTATGGCAAACTCAATTCCCTTTCAACACTTTTGAACTTGTTGTCCCTCCCCTCTCAACATAACACTCGTCCTCTCTTTTCATATGGCTGGCTCTTTGGCATCTTTCAGGGCTCAATTTAAATATCATCTCCTCAGAGAAACTGATTCTGACTTATATATCTGAACTTGAGATTGTCAGTTAACCTCACACTCCCAGGATCCCACATCAAGTGACCTTCTGTTACAACACCTGATTCAATTTCATATAACATGTATCATGAACAAAACTGTTTTGTTTATACATCTGCTAGTTCATCTGTACCTTCTAATGGAACATAAGAGCCATGACAGCAGGGTTTGCCTCTCTTGTTCCCTGTTATTCTCCTAAATGGGGCCAGACACACAAGTGATCATTAGTTATTGAATGAACTCTGATCTCCTGAGACTTGATCTAGTTTAACTGGGATGGGGAAAATAGCACTGAACTTAGAAGAAGCTTTGAGCTTCAGGAGAGTCACAGAGAGTATGATCTTTAATAACTCATTTTTAAAAAAAGATTTATTTATTTGAAAGCCAGAGCTACAGAAAGAGGGAGAGGGAGAAACAGAGACAGAGATCTTCCATCTGTTGGTTCACTCACCACATGGACACAATGGCCAGGGCTGAGCCAGGCCAAAGCCAGGAGCCTGGAACTACATCTGATTCTCAGACATATGTGGCAGGAGCCCAAGCACAGAAGCCACCATCTGCTGCCCTCCCAGGCAAATTAGCAGGGAGCTGAATGGGAAGCGGACCAGCTGGGATTTGAGCCAGTACCCATTTGGGATGCCAGTTTCAGAGGTGGCTGCTTAACCCACTGTTCCACAACACCAGCCCCAATGTCTTCATTTTTAGAATAGGAAAGGATCATACCTCTTATGGGGTTGTTGAGAGAAAAAAATGAATAGTATATGAAAAAATGCTTTAAAATTAATGCATATCCCAATGCAGCAGGTGACCCTAACAAAATTAGTCTCTGTGTTTCAATTTCCTTGTCTATAAAATTAGAGTTGAACTGGTAAGTCCAACTGACCCTCAAATTATAAATTTTTTAATTCTGTCATTCAATGGAAAATCCTGAAAAACTCTCATTTATGCATCTTAAGTGGAACTAGGGTTTTGATTGCGTAGTACAAGTGATGTCTCTTATTTTCTTAGCTAATTGACTCTTATGATTAACTCTTATGTTGAATTAGAAATATGCAGGCATCAATGAGGTGAGAATTAGTTCAATACACAGGAAAGAGACTCGGATGTATCTGAAACCATATTCAAAATATTTACAACACGTAAGGTGGAGTCACCATCTTATCAGCACAGACCCAAAGAGATCAGAAAACAGTCATAAAACAATAAGCTGCACCAAAGTAAGCTCCGGAGTATGCAGCGTGACCAAGGGCGTCAAGGTGGGATGCAGATATTGTCACATTCCTTCTGTGTTACAGTAACACTAGTCCAAAGCTGTCCATGAGCCCCAATTAGCAGGAATAAGATCATTTTTTTTTTTTTGCTGGAGTCTGTGTCCTTCCAAAACACCCAAAAATACCTTAAAATTGCTTTGTCCAAGTACCAGTCCTCTCTTTCTCTGCTGCTGCCCAACCATCTGTTTGCCAGGCACTCTGGCACTCATATGCACCCCTAGGGACAGGTTGCAGCTGTAGTCTGCCGTGCTGGATGGCTACACCTGCAGGTGGCTGCCTTCAGAGTCAAGGCATTTTGCTGTCAGCACTCAAGAGACTGTGAACAGTTCTGCTACTCTGCCAAACTGGCCTCTGGGTGGGTTCCTGCCATGTACCTAACGCCTTGGTAGTTACCCTAGAAATGACAAGGATCACTTCTCCCTATGTCAAGCTTATCCATACTTTTTTAAATGCCTTAGGCTCCAAGTGCCATTGTCCTGAGTGACTCCTCCAGGTCGCACCTACATGCCATTTTCCCTAAGTTCTGATAAAAGTGTGCAGATGGATGAATTCAGGTCAATTCCAGGATCAAACACACATTTGCCTGGAACCTGTTGTCCTCTTCTATTGCAGAAAGTCAACACTTTCTTTGATTACCGCACTTGCCTCTATTTCAGGAGGGCTTGGGAGACGGCAGGGGTGAAGTTTAGTCATTCCCCTGCCTTCTTTTTTTTTTTTTTTTTTTTTTTTTGACAGGCAGAGTGGACAGTGAGAGAGAGATACAGAGAGAAAGGTCTTCCTTTTTGCCATTGGTTCACCCTCCAATGGCCGCTGTGGTCGGCGCGCTGTGGCCGGCGCACCGCGCTGATCCAATGACAGGAGCCAGGTGCTTCTCCTGGTCTCCCATGGGGTGCAGGGCCCAAGGACTTGGGCCACCCTCCACTGCACTCCCTGGCCACAGCAGAGAGCTGGCCTGGAAGAGGGGCAACCGGGACAGAATCCGGCACCCCGGCCGGGACTAGAACCCGGTGTGCCGGCACCGCAAGGCGGAGGATTAGCCTAGTGAGCCGCGGTGCTGGCCGCCCCTGCCTTCTGTGGCTGGTAAAGCTGGTCCAACTGCTGGAAATCGCATTGTTGGAAGCTGCTCATGTTCAAAGATATAGAGTGACTCACTCTCTCTCTCTCTCTCTCTCTCTCTCTCTCATTTAAATTTACATTTAGTTTATTTTAGAGGGAGAGAAAGATCTCCCATCTGCTAGTTCACTCCTCAAATGCCTACAACATCTAGGACTGAGAGAGGATAAAGCCAGAAGCCTGGAATTCCATCTAGGTCTCCCACATGGTGGGAGGATCCAAGCGTTTGAGCCATTACCAGGGTACACATTAGCAGGAACTGAGATGAGGAGCATAGCTAAGACATGAGCCCAAGAACTCTGATTTGGGATGTAGGTGGCCCAAGCAGTGTCTTAACCACTAGATTAAACACCCATGTCATATTCCTCTCTCTCTCTCCCTCTCTCCCTCTCTCCCTCTGATCCTATTTCCACTCTTATTTTCTGACCCTTAGATTAGCTAATTTCAAGAATGATTCAAATGGGAGCATGTTTGCTTTCAGGGGAAAACTACCCCTATAATCAGCGTGCTTTTTTGCTCCCATGACTGCAACAATCCGAAAGAAGTATCGCCCTTTTTAAATTTATTGAGATCTGAGCTATCGGAGTTTTTCTATCTGAGCAATTTTAATCCCCAGGGACAAAAAGGGACATAAATAAGAATTACTGTAGAACCTAATACACACAGAGCTTAAAAAAAATAGAAAAAAAAATATTTTTAAAAAACCAAAAAACAATAGATAAGGAATAAGATGTTAATTAGGAATGATGAAAAAAAGTGTTTATTCTTTACAATATGTTGAATGAATAGAATTGGAGGTACTGTTCCAAAATATGTGTACATGAACAACAACTCTTGAGGTTTTTTTTTATGATTTATTTATTTGTTTAAAAGAGAGCAAGAGAGAGATCTTCCAGCCTCTGGTTCACTCCCCAGATGGCTGCAGTGGCGAGGGCTGAGCCAGGCCAAAGCTGAGAGCTGGCAGCTTCTTCCAGTTCTTGCACAAGGGTAGCAGGGACCCAAGAACTTGGGCCATCCTCAGCTACTTTTCTTTTTTTTTTTTTTTGCTTGCAGCCAAAGCTTGTTTATTATTTTTTTTTCTTTTTTTTTTAATCTTTTATTTAATGAATATAAATTTCCAAAGTACGACTCATGTGTTACAATGGCTTCCCCCCCATACCGTCCCTCCCACCCACAACCCTCCCCTTTCCCACTCCCTCTCCCCTTCCATTCACATCAAGATTCATTTTCGATTATCTTAATATACAGAAGATCAGCTTAGTATACCTTAAGTAAGTATTTCAACAGTTTGCTCCCACACAGAAACATAAAGTGAAAAATAATAGATGATTTTTTTTAAATGATGATGAAATCAGATCAGACCTATTGTCATGTTTAATCCCAGTGAGAGTCAAGTTGGGAATTGATAATTTCTTTCTTTTTTTTTTTTTTTTTTTTTTTTTTTTTTTTTTTTTTACAGAAGATCAGTTTAGTGTACATTAAGTAAAGATTTCAGTCGTTTGCACCCCCATAGAAACACAAAGTGAAATATACTGTTTGAGTACTCGTTATAGCATTAAGCCTCAGTGTACAGCACGTTAAGGACAGAGATCCTACATGAGGAGTAAGTGCACAGTGACTCCTGTTGTTGACTTTACCAATTGACACTCCTGTTTATGGCATCAGTAAACTCCCTATGCACCAGTTATGAGTTTCCAAGGCTATGGAAGCCCCTTGAGTTCTCCGACTCTTATCTTGTTTAGACACGGTCATAGTCAAAGTGGAGGTTCTCTCCTCCCTTCAGAGAAAGGCACCTCCCTCTTTGAAGACCTGTTCTTTCCACTGGGATCTCACTCACAGAGATCTTTTTGCCAGAGTGTCTTGGCTTTCCATGCCTGAAATACTCTCATGGGCTTTTCAGCCAGATCGGAATGCCTTTAGGGCTGATTCTGAGGCCAGAGTGCTATTTAGGACATCCGCCATTCTATGAGTCTGCTGAGTATCTCACTTCCCATGTTGGATCACTCTCCCCTTTATTTATTCTATCGGTTAGTGTTAGCAGATACTAGACTTGTTTATGTGCTCCCTTTGACTCTTAGTCCTTTCATTATGATCAATTGTGAACTGAAATTGATCACTTGGACTAGTGAGATGGCATTGGCACATGCCACCTTGATGGGATTGAATTGGAATCCCCTGGTATGTTTCCAACTCTACCAATTGGGGCAAGTCAGCCCGAGCATGCCCCAAATTATACATCTCTTCCCTCTCTTATTCCCACTCTTATGTTTAACAGGGATCACATTTCAGTTAATTTTCAACACTTAAGAATAACTGTGTGATAATTACAGAATTAAACCAGTCATATTAAGTAGAACAGACAAAAAAAAATACTATGAGGGATAATGTATTAAGTTGTCCATTAGCAGTCAGGGCTATGCTGATCAAGTCACCATTTCTCATAGTGTCCATTTCACTTCAGGAGGTTTCCTCTTTGGTGTTCAGTCAGTTGTCACCGATCAGGGAGAACATATGGTATTTGTCCCTTTGGGACTGGCTTACTTCACTCAGCATGATGTGTTCCAGATTCCTCCATTTTGTTGCAAATGACTGGATTTCGTTGTTTCTTACTGCGGTATAGTACTCTAAAGAATACATATCCCATAATTTCTTTATCCAGTCTACCATTGATGGGCATTTAGGTTGGTTCCAGGTCTTGGCTATTGTGAATTGTGCTGCAATAAACATTAGGGTGCAGACCGCTTTTTTGTTTATCAATTTAAACTCCTTTGGGTAAATTCCAAGGAGTGGGATGGCTGGGTCGAACGGTAGGGTTATATTCAGGTTTCTGAGGAATCTCCAGACTGATTTCCATAGTGGCTTGACCAGTTTGCATTCCCACCAACAGTGGGTTAGTGTCCCTTTTTCCCCACATCCTCGCCAGCATCTGTTGTTGGTAGATTTCTGTATGTGAGCCATTCTAACCGGGGTGAGGTGAAACCTCATTGTGGTCTTGATTTGCATTTCCCTGATTGCTAGTGACCTTGAACATTTTTTCATGTGCCTGTTGGCCATTTGGATTTCCTCTTTTGAAAAATGTCTATTGAAGTCCTTGGCCCATCTCTTAAGTGGGTTGTTGGTTTTGTTTTTGTGGAGTTTCTTGATCTCTTTGTAGATTCTGGTTATTAACCCTTTATCTGTTGCATAGTTTGCAAATATGTTTTCCCATTCTGTCAGTTGTCTCTTCACTCTCCTGACTGTTTCTTTTGCAGTACAGAAACTTCTCAATTTGATGCAATCCCAATAGTTGATTTTGGCTTTGACTGTCTGTGCCTCCCGGGTCTTTTCCAGAAATTCTTTGCCTGTGCCAATATCTTGAAGGGTTTCTCCAATGTTCTCTAATAACTTAATGGTGTCAGGACGTAGATTTAGGTCTTTAATCCACGTTGAGTGGATTTTTGTGTAAGGTGTAAGGTAGGGGTCTTGCTTCATGCTTCTGCACGTGGAAATCCAGTTTTCCCAGCACCATTTATTGAATAGACTGTCCTTGCTCCAGGAATTAGTTTTAGATCCTTGATCAAATATAAGTTGGCTGTAGATGTTTGGGTTGATTTCTGGTGTTTCAATTCTGTTCCATTGGTCTATCCATCTGTTTCTGTACCAGTACCATGCTGTTTTGATTACAACTGCCCTGTAGTATGTCCTGAAGTCTGGTATTGTGATGCCTCCGGCTTTGTTTTTGTTGTACAAGATTGCTTTAGCTATTCGAGGTCTCTTGTGCCTCCATATGAATTTCAGCATCATTTTTTCTAGATCTGCGAAGAATGTCTTTGGTATCTTGATTGGGATTGCATTGAATCTATAAATTGCTTTTGGGAGAATGGACATTTTGATGATGTTGATTCTTCCAATCCATGAGCATGGAAGATTTTTCCATTTTTTGGTATCCTCTTCTATTTCTTTCTTTAAGGTTTTGTAATTTTCATCGTAGAGATCTTTAACGTCCTTGGTTAAGTTTATTCCAAGGTATTTGATTGTTTTTGTAGCTATTGTGAATGGGATTGATCTTAGCAGCTCTTTCTCAGTCATGGCATTGCTTGTGTATACAAAGGCTGTTGATTTTTGTGCATTGATTTTATATCCTGCCACTTTGCCAAACTCCTCTATGAGTTCCAATAGTCTCTTAGTAGAGTTCTTTGGATCCTCTAAGTACAGAATCATATCGTCTGCAAAGAGGGATAGTTTGACTTCTTCCTTCTTGATTTGTATTCCTTTGATTTCTTTTTCTTGTCTGATGGCTCCGGCTAAAACTTCCAGAACTATGTTAAATAGCAGTGGTGAGAGTGGGCATCCCTGCCTGGTGCCAGATTTCAGTGGAAATGCTTCCAACTTTTCCCCATTCAATAGGATGCTGGCTGTGGGTTTTTTATAAATTGCTTTGATTATATTGAGGAATGTTCCTTCTATACCCAATTTGCTTAGAGTTTTCATCATGAAAGGGTGTTGAATTTTATCAAATGCTTTCTCTGCATCAATTGAGATAATCATATGGTTTTTCTTCTGCAGTCTGTTAATGTGGTGAATCACATTGATTGATTTGCGAATGTTGAACCATCCCTGCATACCAGGGATGAATCCCACTTGGTCTGGGTGGATGATTTTCCTGATGTGTTGTTGTATTCTATTGGCCAGAATTTTATTGAGGATTTTTGCGTCTATGTTCATCAGGTATATTGGTCTGTAATTTTCTTTCAGTGCTGCATCTTTCTCTGGCTTAGGGATTAAGGTGATGCTGGCTTCATAGAAAGAATTTGGGAGGATTCCCTCTTTTTCGATTGTTCTGAATAGTTTGAGAAGAAATGGGATTAGTTCTTCTTTAAATGTCTGGTAGAATTCAGCAGTGAATCCATCTGGTCCTGGGCTTTTCTTTGTTGGGAGGGCCTTTATTACTGTTTCAATTTCTGTTTCAGTTATGGGTCTATTTAGGTTTTCGATGTCTTCATGGTTCAATTTTGGTAGATTGCATGTGTCCATGAATCTATCCATTTCTGATAGGTTTTCCTGTTTGCTGGCATACAGGTCCTTGTAGTAATTTCTGATGATTCTTTTTATTTCTGTGGTGTCTGTTGTTACGTTTCCTTTTTCATCTCTGATTTTATTGATTTGGGTCTTTTCTCTTCTTTTTTTAGTTAGTTGGGCCAATGGGGTGTCAATTTTATTTATTTTTTCAAAAAACCAGCTTCTCGCTTGGCTGATTTTTTGTAATGTTTTTTTGGATTCAATCCTGTTAATTTCTTCTCTGGTTTTAATTATTTCTCTTCTCCTACTAGATTTGGGTTTGGTTTGCTGCAGTTTTTCTAGGTCCTTGAGGTGCGCTGAAAGCTCATTTATTTGGTACCTTTCCAATTTCTTGGTATAGGCACCTATTGCTATAAATTTGCCTCTCAATACTGCTTTTGCTGTATCCCATAAGTTTTGATATGTTGTGTTGTTGTCTTCATTTACTTCCAGAAAGTTTTTGATTTCTCTTTTGATTTCTTGAATGACCCAGTGTTCATTCAGGAGCATGTTGTTCAGTCTCCATGTGTTTGCATACTTTCTGGGGTTTCCTGAGTTGCTAATTTCCAGCTTCATCCCGCTGTGGTCTGAGAAGCTGCATGGTATGATTCTAATTCTTTTAAATTTGCTGAGACTTGCTTTATGGCCTAGTATGTGGTCAATCCTAGAGAAGGTTCCATGCGCTGCTGAGAAGAATGTGAAGTCTGTAGATGTAGGGTTGAAAGTTCTGTAGATATCTGTTAGATCCATTTGGGCAATAGTGTCAATTAAATCTGCTGTTTCCTTGTTGATCTTCTGTCCGGATGATCTGTCTATTTCTGAGAGTGGAGTATTGAAGTCCCCCAGTACTATTGTATTGGAATCTAAATCTCCCTTTAAGTCCCTTAACATATCTTTTAAATAGACCGGTGCCCTGTAATTAGGTGCATATACATTTATAATAGTTACATCTTCCTGTTGAATTGAACCCTTAATCATTATATAGTGTCCCTCTTTGTCTCTCTTAACAGTTTTTGTATTAAAGTTTATTTTGTCTGATATTAATATGGCTACACCTGCTTTTTTTTGGTTTCTGTTGGCATGGAATATCTTTTTCCAACCTTTCACTTTCAGTCTGCATGCCTCTTTGTTAGAGAGATGTGTTTCTTGTAGGCAACAAATAGTTGGGTTGTGTTCTGTGAGCCAGTCAGCTAAACGGTGTTTTTTAACTGAAGAATTCAGACCATTAATGTTCAATGTGACTATTGATACGTAGTGACTTTGCCCTGCCATTTTCCCGGAAATATTTTCTAGTATATGCTTTGAGCTTCCCATGCTCTTTTACTGGTAGGTGTTCTTTCTTTCCCTTCTTTCATATTGATGGCCGTGTTTCTGTGTTTCTGAGTGTAGCACATCTTTAAGTATATTTTGCAGAGCCGGACGAGTGGCCACAAAGTCTTTCAATTTCTGTTTGCTATGAAAGGTCTTTATTTCACCTTCATTCACAAACGAGAGCTTGGCAGGATATAATATTCTGGGCTGGCAATTTTTCTCTCTTAGCACCTGTGCTATGTCTCGCCATTCCCTCCTAGCTTGTAGGGTTTCTGATGAGAAGTCAGCTGTGAGTCTGATTGGAGATCCTCTGAGAGTAATCTGACGTTTCTCTTTTGCACATTTTAGGATCTTTTCTTTATGTTTCACTGTGGTAAGTTTAATTACCACGTGTCGTGGTGAGGATCTCTTTTGGTCATGTTTATTGGGGGTTCTATGAGCTTCCTGTACTAGGATATCTCTGTCCTTCTCCAAACCTGGAAAGTTCTCTGCTAGTATCTCACTAAAAAGGCCTTCTAATCCTTTCTCTCTCTCCATGCCTTCAGGAACTCCTAGAACTCGAATGTTGGTTTTTTTAATAGTATCCTGTAGATTCCCAACAATATTTTTTAGGTTTCTAATTTCCTCTTCTTTTCTTTGGTTTGACTGTATGTTTTCCTGTGCTCTATCTTCTAAGTCCGATATTCTCTCTTCTGCTTCACCCATTCTGTTTTTAAGGCTTTCTAATGTGTTTGTCATTTGATCTATTGAGCTCTTCATTTCATTTTGATTTCTCTTCACTATAACACTTTCCTGTTCTACTAGTTTCTGAGTTTCATTTTGATTCTTCCTTAAAATTTCGTTTTCACGAGAGAGATTTTCAATCTTGTCCATTAAGGATTTCTGTAGTTCAAGGATTTGCTTTTGAAAACTTCTAAATGTTCTTATCATAAATTTTTTGAAATCTGTATCTTGCATTTCTTCTATCTCATCATCTTCATACTCTTGGCTTGGGGTGTTTTGCTTATTTGGAGGCATCATAGTGTCATCGTTGATCTTGCTCCCTCTATTTCTGTGTTTGTTACTCGGCATAGTTAATTCTTCTTGCGTCACTGTGCGTTTTTTTTTTTCTTTTCTTTTTTTTTTTTTTAATACTGTGTCCGTGTTAAGTGGACTGCCTGCTGTTGGAGGAGCCTTGGAGGCTTGAGATGGGTGCGGCCTGAGAGCTCTGCCTGGTTCTTCCAGGTTAAGGGTGTGCAAAGGTGACACCCTCAGGTTATGCGTGGTAAATCTCTCTCTTTTTATTTATTTATTTATTTATTTATTTTATTTATTCAGGGGGTAAGTAACACCGCAGGGCACGGCTGTGCAGAATTGATGGTATTTAGCTTCCAGTCTTTGGCTCCTCTGGACTCCCACTGGGTTGCCTAGGCTACTGAATTGTAGTGACTCAGTTCCTTAGCTCTCCCCCATTGATATGTAAATCCAGAGAGCAGGCCTGCTCTTTGTCTCTTGGGAATTCTTCTAGCCTCCCAGTCTTGTAAGCTTTGCTAGGTTAGGGGGAAGAGAAACCCCGAAGCTTTTTTTTCCTTCTTTCCGGTAGTGAGTTTGCTGCACTTTCTGGCCCCCCTCTAGATTCTGACCCCCGTTTCCCCACCAATGTCTCGGGTTATTGAGCTCACCTCCCCTTCCAGCGCTGATGTGTGGACTCAGAGCCCTGAGCATCCCAAGTCTCCCCGCTGTTGTCTGTGTGGCATGCACTCCCCTTGGAGCACTGGGGCTTCTGCGGCTCGGTCCCACGACTTGGCTTCCGCGCGGTGGGCGACCTTGTTCTCCCAGTAGGTCCTCCGATTCACGATTCCCGTGCAATTTTTTCCTGGTTCTTTTTTCTGCGGCTACCGTAACTCCCCTTTTATTAAACTAAATTTTCCCGGACTATCGGTGCGCGCCCTCACTATTCCGCCATCTTGGCTCCGCCCCCCCCATCCTCAGCTACTTTTCCCAAACACGTTAGCAGGAAGCTGGATCAAAAATGGAGCAGTCGGGATGTGAATCCGCCCACATTTGAGATGTCAGCATTGCATTGCAGGAAATAGCTTTACTCCCTGTGTCACAACACCAGGGCCAATGATTATTTTAAAAATGCAGAAATTTAAACAAGAATCAGCGCTAAATGTGAACTGAGAAGAATGGTAAGTACTTATGGATATCCTGCAGAGAAAATCAGTGAACAGGACAAAGTAATGTATAGAAACACCAAAAGAAAGGGACAAAAGAAGCAAGGAGCAGAGGGAGCGGATCAAGATGAAAGGTGTATGCTGGAGGTGTGCAGAAGTTAGACTGTGTGAAGCAACCAGTGGACAGGGAGCTGTTGCTTTGTAAAGAGTCCAGGGCATTCGTTGTGCAGCTAATATTCTAGACTCTGACCGCTTTCTTATACAGTTCCTCTTCTGTTTTCAGTTTTTATTTATCCCACTATTGTCTTGAATCTCTTTGCTCTGGCCCTGTAAAGCACTCTTTGAATTGTGTTTCATGTTAGCCATTTTTTCTTATTTAAAGGCTTGTAGATTTTCAGGCCAGCATCTAAAGGTGTCTGAGGGAATGATGCTACACAAATCAGAAGATACAGCATGGAAAATGTCAACACTGTTGTAAAACATGTGATATAACAGAACCCAGGGCATTCCCAAAAGAACTGAATTGAAATTGAATCCTCACTCCAGGCATTTTTAAAAATGTATTTTGACAGTGTTCATTCATTCCTTTATTTGCTCATTTACAAATCTTTCAACAAATACCTGAATATCTATTAAGTACCAAGAAATACATCCAACCATAAACATATGAAGATTATCAATAAGAGAATATCCCTGGTCTCACAGAGATCATTCCAATGGCAGATTTAGAAGTGAACAAACAAAATTCAATCATTGTAATCACTGTATTGGTTGAGGGTAAGCTCAAAGAAGGGTGGTGCCAACTTGGGCTTAGGAAGTGGTAATTCTTCCCCAAAGGGAGTGGGCATGAAGAGAATTCAAAGGATGATGGGAACTGAGTTTAACAACACCTGGAGTGACAGGATGTCGTTCCAAAGCAATTCCCAAGACCAGCTGGGAAACCGTAGTTTTGAGTGACTGGAATGCGTGCAGAGGAGAAATGCCAAAAGCTGAGCTTTCAGTGATCAAATCCTGAATTGGGAAGATACTGAAGAGTAGGAAGGGGAAGGAAAAAGATCAGGTGAGTAGATTAGAAAGATCACCCTCACCTTTGGAAAAGATTCAATTATTTAGTAGATTCATATGCAAAGGGAAATAAAATCCATACTGATTTCAATATGAATGCCCAATCTGTCTTATATAAAATGTGCTGTGTGGCTGTATTTTTGCATTAATCCACCAAAATACCTAAGGCAGCTATGTTAGTTTTGGAGATTCAAAGTCCATGATCAGGCAGCCCTGTGGGTTCGGCATCTGGTGAGGGCAGTGCGTGGCAATGGAGGAACACATGGAAGGAAGAACAACCTGGCATGCTGAGCAGTAGGGAGAGCAGTCAGGGCCATCTTGGGCTTTTATAACAGGCACATTGCAGGAACTGCCTCTGAGGGCACGCCCCAAATGACCTGCAGACCTTCTACTGGGTGCTACACAAATCTTTAACTTTCCATGCTTTTAGTATCATTATCTCATAACTTTGGGGCTTAAGTCTTGCATGAGTTCAGGGGCCAAGTCATATTTTAACTATAGCAGTGGCTTTTGCTTAGGATACAGAAAATTGAAGAGTGTACTTCATACCCCTTTTTCTACAATAAGAAAAAGGCAGACAATGGTAATTTTTTTAATTAAAGATTTTATTTATTTATTTGAGAGGTAGAGTTACAGACAGTGAGAGGGAGTCACAGAGAGAAAGGTCTTCCCTCCGTTGGTTCACTTCCCAAATGGCTGCAACAGCTGGAACTGCACCGTTCTGAGGCCAGGAGAGAGGTGCTACTACCCAGTCTCCCACAGGGGTGCCAGGGCCGAAGGACTTGGGCCATCTTCCACTGCTTTCCCAGGCCACAGCAGGGAGCTAGATCAGAAGAGGAGCAGCTAGGATGCTGGCACTGCAGGCAGAGGATTAACCTGCTGCACAGTAGCGTCAGCTCCAGCCAGATAATGTTAAAAATCATAACTCTCGCTGTATTTATTTGAAAGCCAGGATGAGAGGGCAACCAACTAGTCTGAAAAATAAGCAAATACAAGTGCCTCCAAGAAGAGGCAGGTAGCAGGCACCAGCTTTTCTGGGGCAGATTAACATAAAGGAAGTCCATACCCACTCACAGTCTCTACAGATGCCATTTCTTCATAACATGAAAGGCTGAAAGTAAGACAAGGGGCTGGACTTGTGGCATAGCAGGTAAAGCCTCTCCTGCCCCCCATGGCAGCATACTTTTTGGGCACCCGCTCATATCCCAGCTGCTCCACTTCTCATCTAGCTCCCTGCTAATGGCCTGGGAAAGCAGCGGAGGATGGCCCAAGTACTCAGGCCCCTGGTACCTATGTAAGATACCAGAATGAAGTTCCTGGCTCTTGGCTTTGGCCTGGCTCAGCTTTGGCCATTGTGGCCATCTGGGAAGGGAACCAGCAGATGGAATATTCTCTCTCTCTCTCTCTTTTTCCATCCCTCCCTCCCTCCCTCCTTCCCTCGCTCTTCCCTTCTCTAACTCTTTCAAATAAATAATCATTTAAAAAAAAGGGAAGAGGCCGGTGCCGCGGCTCACTAGGCTAATCCTCCGCCTAGCGGCGCCGGAACACCGGGTTCTAGTCCCGGTTGGGGCGCCGGATTCTGTCCCAGTTGCCCCTCTTCCAGGCCAGCTCTCTGCTGTGGCCAGGGAGTGCGGTGGCGGATGGCCCAAGTGCTTGGGCCCTGCACCCCATGGGAGACCAGGAAAAGCACCTGGCTCCTGGCTCCTGCCATCGGATCAGCGCAGTGCGCCGGCCGCAGCGCGCCGGCCGCGGTGGCCATTGGAGGGTGAACCAACGGCAAAAGGAAGACCTTTCTCTCTGTATCTCTCTCTCACTGTCCACTCTGCCTGTCCAAAAAAAAAAAAAAAAAAAAAGGGAAGAAGAAGGAAAGGAGGTCAAAGTGAGAGACAGAACAGCTCACCTCTAGAGAAGTCTACATCAATAGAACCAGACTACAATAGATAAATACTGGAGATATAAGACGAGGGATTTTAACTACTACTAATCTTTTAAAGGCTTTGGGGAAAAATAAAAGGCATGGATGTTCAAATAGAAAATTTCAGCTAACTACCAATAATTATGTAAATAAAGATGAACTGAGCAGAGTAATCAAAAGGCAGAGATCAGCAGCATGGATTTAAAAACAAAAATGATGGAAAATGATTTACCATAGAAACAGTTGCCCCCAAATAGCTAATAGGCTGATATTAGAAAATAGGCTTTAAGATAAAAAAATGTTACCGGAAACAAAGAAGGACATTTTATAATTATAAACACATCAGCAAGACATAACCATTTCAAATAGGCATACACCTAACCGAATGTATGAAGATCCCCAAGATGTATGAAGCAAAAAAATTTGGAATATTTCAAATGTGTAAGGAACTGTTACAACTAAATAGCAAAAGAACAAGAACACAACTAAAAAGTAGTCAGAGAACATTTCTCAAAATGTACAAATCGCCAACAGGTACATGTGAAAGTGCTCCATATCACTAATCATCAGAGAAATGTAAATAAAAAACAATAGCTCATTCTTGTTACAGACAAAAGATAACCAGTGATATCAGGGATGTGGAGAAAAGACCACATATGCCATTGGTGGAAATTAGTACAGCCACTATGAAAACATTCTGGAAGCTCCTCTGAAAAATTAAAAGAGAACTAAAATATCTAGCAGTCCTATCTCTAGGCACATATTCAAAAGAAATGAAATAAGTATCTTGAAGAGCTATCTACACTTTCATATTCATTGAAGCACAGTTCACAATAGCTAAAATATGGAATATCAATCTAAGTGTTCATAAACAGATAAATGGATAAAGAAAAGAGTACACACACACACACACACACACCCCACATGCAATGGAGGGTTAGCCTTAAAAAGGAAGGAAAACCTGTAATTTACAGCAACATAAATGAATCCAGAATATATTATGCTAAATGAAGCAAGCCAGGCACAGAATGACAAATGTTCCATGATCTCACTTTTATATGGAATATAAAGAAGTCAAACTTGGGGTGATGTTGTGGTATAGAGGGTAAAACTGCCACCTGTGACACTGTCATTCCATATGGGTGCCAGTTCAAGTCCGAGCTGTTCTACTTCTCATCCAGCTCCCTGGTTTAATGGCCTCAGAAAAGCGGTGGGAGATGGCCCAAGTGCTTGGGCCCCTGCACTTGTAAGAAGCTTCTGGCTCCTGGCTTTGGCCTGGCCATCTGGGGAGTGAAACAGGATGGAAAATCAATTCATTCTCTCTCTCTCTCTCTCTCTCTCTCTCTCTCTCTCAAACTCACAGAATCAAAGAGTAGAATTTCCAGTAGCAGAGCAGTTGGGGAAACAGGGACATACTAGCCAAAAGAAGAAATTTCAATTATATGGGATGAATAAATTCTGGGTGCATAGCATGGTGACTATAGTTACTAATGTATTTATATACTTAAAATCTGCTAAGACAGTAGATCTTAAATGTTCTCATAACAAACAAAAATGGTAAATATATAAGATAATGATGTGCTAATTAGCTTGATTATAGTAATTATTTCACAGTGTCTATGTATATCAAAACATCATGTTGTATACTGTAAATATACATATAATTTTTATTTTTCAATTATACCTCAAAAGAGATGGAAAGAAAGATGGTGCATTTAGCCTACTATCTAAGACACTCACGTCCCACATTGGAGTCCTGTTACGGAGTTTGGCTTCTGACTCCAGCTTCCTGCTAATGCAGACCCTAGGAGGCAGCAGTGATGATTCAAGTAGTGGGGTTCTCACCACCCATGTGGGAGACCTGGATTGCATTCCTAGCTCCTAATTTTGGACCAGGCCCAGAGAGGGCTACTGCAGGCATTTGGGGAATGTATCAATAAATAGGAACTCTATCTATCTCATAATCGATCTCTATCTCCCTCCCTCCCTCCCTTCCTCCTTTCCTTCTTCTCTCTTAGTGTGTAAAATCACACTAAACAAAATGTTAAAGGTGTTATGCAAAAGGAATAATTATCTAGCATAAACTTATGTCTACATAAAAATTGAAGAGCACTGGAAATGATAAAAATGAATATAAACATAAACTTTATTTTTTGTTTCTACATATTCGAATAAAATTGCATATTCTGTTCAGTGAAATGGAGAAAGCTACTCTACTCCTCTTTGTCCCTCAAATTAAATGTAAATATAAAAGAGGAACAGATTGAATGGAGCAACTATAGGAGATCTCTGAAAAAATTAATAAGAGTGGTCAAAGCAGAATAGAATTCGAAGTACTGTCAATGTGGTACCATTTTCTCCTGGGTCTGAATGTATAAAGGCAACATGAAATCTGCAAGTGAACATTTAGATTGAGACAGAAAGAATTCCAGGAGTAACTCTCTAGTACTAACACACAAAGTAGAAAAAGGAACTTGTAATGCCCAGAGAGTGTGCAGGTATGAACTAGCATATTTCTCTTCTACCTTTACTCTTATTCCACAGCCTCCAGGAAAGACTGTGGAGGTAGTAGCAGACGCCACTCAGAAGATAACTTCTCTAAGGAAGGAATTCTACTCTAATCAATAATCCCAGGCTTTTTTCTCCCTCTCTGTCCTGCCACCACTAGACCCCAGCTGTGCATGTAGTCACAGAAGTTGATGATAGAGTAGTTTAAGCCCCAGGTTTCTCACTGTAGGGCCAACCAAAGGAGTGACACAAAATCAAAAACTGTGGTATGCTCAGAAAAGCAATCCTTGAAATTGCCTGTTAATTCTTGGGATCCTCCCCACTTCTGGAGTTGTAAATGCCTGAATTTGATGATAATCAGCACACAAAAAAACTGTGAAAATGCAAAAGGTAGGCCACTTCCAGATCCCAGAAAGAACATGGATGAAGACATAGGATACATACAAATGCATTACAAGGTCTAGCCAAAAGATGTCTGAAAACTGAAGACTAGATAAATTATGGGATGTGTACACCATGGAATACTATACAGCAATAGCAAAAATGAAATCCTGTAATTTGCAACAAAATAGATGAAACTGGACATATGTTCTCCCTGATCTGTGATAACTAATAAAGCACCTAAAAGATAATCTATAGAAGTAAAATTGACACTTTAAGATGCAATGACTTGGAACAGCCCATCTCATCTGTTAAGAAATATGCTTTTGGGGGAGGAGCCAAGATGGCAGAATAGTGAGGGCACACACTGATAGTCCGGGAAAAGATAGTTTAATAAAAGTGGAGTTACTGTAGTCTCAGGAAAAGGCTCGGGAAAAAATTACAGAGGAAACTCTTCCGCATCTAGTAGATGTGACACGGAGGACCTACGGGAAGAGCAAGGACGCCCACAGCATGGAAGCCAAGCCACGGAAGCCGAGCAGTGGAAGCCGAGCAGCGGAGTCTGCACACCAGCACTGGAAGGGGAGGTGAGACAAAATCCTCGGTAACCCGAGTCATTGGCAGGGAAAGGCAGAAAGAGCCTACAGGGAACAAGGCTTGAAGCCCCACTGGGGAAAGTTCACCAGGCTGACTGGAGGAGAGAAAAAAAAAAAAAAAGAATAAATAAGGGGAACCGGCACAGACACTAGCCTCTCTATTCACCTTACAAAGCCGAATAAAACAAAGAGCAGGCGCCATTTTGGACATACTTATGTGGCGCCCGCCATCAGCCAAGCAGAAAAACCTGACTCTGGTGGGGAGCAATAACTAGAGGTTAGAACCTAGTGAAAGTGTGGAGCTAATGAACTGAAACTGTGAAAATCTACAGGTGGGTGAGAGAACTCACCGAGTACTCGAACTCGGTAACTTGACAACCTGGTGAGAGACTGCTGAGAAATCTGAGACCACACTGAGGGTTGCATAGACCCTTTGTGTAGTCCTTGGGGTAGAGCAAACTAATACCCACAGGGGCCAGATTTCATACATCAACTACCCTCAATTCCACTCAGCTGTGCAAAATTACTTCCATTCTGAGTCAAAGAGAGAGAGAGAGAGAGAGAACAAACTGGGTGAGTAACCTTTGGCACACCCTTAACCCTGAAGAACCAAACAGAGCTCTCCGGCCGCACCCATCACAGCCTCTAAGGATCCATCAAAAGCAGACAGTCCACTTGATCCAGAGTCATAGTATAATGAGAAAAAACACCACAGCAAAGAAACAAAAGAATATCTCCACAATCCCAAACAAATGCAGAAACCGAGGTAACAAGAACAAGGAAGACACTATGACACCCCCAAATGATAAATACACCCCAATTCAAGATTATAAAGATGATGAGATAGAAGAAATGGAAGAAACAGATCTCAAAAAATTGATAAGAACACTAAGAAGTTCTCAAATCCTTGAACTACAGTAATCCTTACTGCTCAGGATAGAAAATCTCTCTCATGAAAATGAAATATTAAGGAGGAATCGAAATGAAATGAAACAACTAGTAGAACCTGAAAATGTGACAGTGACGAGAAATCATAATGAATGAAGAATTCAATAGATCAAATGACAAACACATTAGAGAGCCTTAAAAACAGAATGAGTGAAGCAGAAGAGAGAATATCAGACTTAGAAGACAGAGAACAGGAAAGTATACAGTCAAACCAAAGAAAAGAAGAGGATAATAGAAATCTAAAAAATATTGTTGGGAATCTACAGGATACTATTAAAAAACCCAACATTCGGGTTCTAGGAGTTCCTGAAGGCATGGAGAGGGAGAAAGGATTAGAAGGCCTTTTTAGTGAGATACTAGCAGAAAATTTCCTGAGTTTGGAGAAGGACAGAGACATCCTAGTACAGGAAGCTCATAGAACTCCTAATAAACATGACCAAAAGAGATACTCACCATGACACATTGTAATCAAACTCACCACAGTGAAACAGAAAGAAAAGATTCTAAAATGTGCAAGAGCAAAACGTCAGATTACTCTCAGAGGATCTCCAATTAGAATCACAGCAGACTTCTCATCAGAAACCCTACAAGCTAGAAGGAAATGGCGAGACATAGCCCAGGTACTAAGAGAGAAAAAAACTGCCAGCCCGAATATTATATCCTGAAAAGCTCTCATTTGTGAATGAAGGTGAAATAAAGACCTTTCATAGCAAAAAGAAATTGAAAGAATTTGTCACCACTCATCCAGCCCTGCAAAAAACGCTTAAAGATGTGCTACACACAGAAACACGGCCATCAGTATGAAAGAAGGTAAAGAAGAAAACCTACCAGTAAAAGATCACAGGAAGCTTAAAGCATATACTAGAAACTATCTTTGGGAAAATGGCAGGGCAAAGTCACTACTTATCAATAGTCACATTGAACGTTAATGGACTGAATTCTCCAGTTAAAAGGCACAGACTGGCTGAATGGATTAAGGAACAAAACCCATCTATTTGCTGCCTACAAGAAACACATCTTTCCAACAAAGATGCATTCAGACTAAAAGTGAAAGGCTGGAAAAAGATATTCCATGCCAAGAGAAATGAAAAAAAGCAGGTGTAGCCATATTAATATCAGACAAAATAAACTTTAACACAAAAACTGTTAAGAGAGACAAAGAGGGGCACTATATAATGATTAAGGGTTCAATTCAACAGGAAGATGTAACTATTATAAATGTATATGCACCTAATTACAGGGCACTGGTTTATTTAAAAGGTATGTTAAGGGACTTAAAGGGAGACTTGGACCCCAATACAGTAGTACTGGGGGACTTCAATACTCCACTCTCAGAAATAGACAGATCAACAGGACAGAAGATCAACAAGGAAACAGCAGATTTAATCGACACTATTGCCCAAATGGATCCAATAGATATCTACAGAACTTTCAATCCTACATTTAAAGATTTTACATTCTTCTCAGCAGTGCATGGAACCTTCTCTAGGATTGACAACATACTAGGCCATAAAGCAAGTCTCAGCAATTTTTTTTTATGGTGAAAAAACATATATTTAGAATTAGCCAGCTGGACTCCATTCAGATGATCCCAATTTTGTTGGCAATGTCCAGAGCATCATAGTCAGGAGCCAGCCGCACATACGCCTTCTTCTCTCCGTCAGGTCTGATCAGGGTGTTGACTTTGGCCACATCAATGTCATAGAGTTTCTTCACAGCTTGTTTGATCTGGTGCTTGTTGGCCTTGACATCCACAATGAACACCAGTGTGTTGTTGTCTTCTATCTTCTTCATGGCCGACTCCGTGGTCAGGGGGAACTTGATGATGGCATAGTGGTCAAGCTTGTTTCTCCTGGGGGCGCTCTTCCGAGGGTATTTGGGCTGCCGTCGGAGGCGTAGCATCTTGGGCCGCCGGAAGGTGGGGGACGTGCGGATCTTCTTCTTCTTGTGGCTGTGGACGCCTTTCAGCACTGCCTTCTTGGCCTTCAAGGCCTTCGCTTTGGCTTCGACTTTAGGAGGGGCAGGAGCTTCCTTCTTCGCCTTCGGCGCCATCTTGGTGAAAAGAAGTCTCAGCAAATTTAAAAGAATTAGAATCATACCATGCAGCTTCTCAGACCACAGTGGAATGAAAGTGGAAATTAGCAACTCAGGAATCCCTAGAGAGTATGCAAACACATGTAGACCGAAAAACATGCTCCTGAATGAACACTGCGTCATAGAAGAAATCAAAAGAGAAATCAAAAACTTTCTGGAAGTAAATGAGGATAAGAACACAAAATATAAAAACTTATGGGATATGCAAAAGCAGTGTTAGAGGAAAGTTTATAGCAATAGGTGCCTACATCAAGAAATTGGAAAGGCACCAAATAAATGAGCTTTCAATGCATCTCAAGGATCTACAAAAACTGCAGCAAACCAGACCCAAATCTAGTAGGAGAAGAGAAATAATTAAAATCAGAGAAGAAATCAACAGGATTGAATCCAAAAAACATTACAAAAAATCAGCCAAACGAGGAGCTGGTTTTTTGAAAAATAAACAAAATTGACACACCATTGGCTCAACTAGCTAAGAAAAGAAAAGACCCAAATCAATAAAATCAGAGATGAAAAAGGAAATGTAACAACAGACACCACAGAAATAAAAAGAATCATCAGAAATTACTACAAGGACTTGTATGCCAGCACACAGGGAAATCTATCAGAAATGGATAGATTCCTGGACACATGCAATCTACCTAAATTGAATCATGATGACATAGAAAACCTAAATAGACCCATAACTGAGACAGAAATTGAAACAGTAATCAAGGCCCTCCCAACAAAGAAAAGTCCAGGACCAGATGGATTCACTGCTGAATTCTACCAGACATTTAAAGAAGAACTAACTCCAGTTCCTCTCAAACTATTCAGAACAATTGAAAAAGAGGGAATCCTCCCAAATTCTTTCTATGAATCCAGCACCACCGTAATCTCTAAGCCAGAAAAAGATGCACAATTGAAAGAAAATTACAGACCACTATCCCTGATGAACGTAGACGCAAAAAATCCTCAATAAAATTCTCACCAATAGAACGCAACAACACATCAGAAAAATCATCCACCCAGACCAAGTGGGATTTATCCCTGGTATGCAAAGATGGTTCAATGTTTGCAAATCAATCAATGTGATACACCACATTAACAGACTGCAGAAGAAAAAACATATGATTATCTCAATAGATGCCGAGAAAGCATTTGATAAAATACAACACCCTTTCATGATGAAAACTCTGAGCAAACTGGGCTTGGAAGGAACATTCCTCAATACAATCAAAGCAATTTATGGAAAACCCACGGCCAACATCCTATTGAATGGGGAAAAGTTGGAAGCATTTCCACTGAGATCTGGGACCAGACAGGGATGCCCACTCTCACCACTGCTATTCAATATAGTTCTGGAAGTTTTAGCCAGAGCTATTAGGCAAGAAAAAGAAATTAAAAGGATACAAATGGGGAAGGAAGAACTCAAACTATCCCTCTTTGCAGATGATATGATTCTTTATTTAGAGGATCCAAAAAACTCTACTAAGAGACTATTGGAACTCATAGAAGAGTTTGGCAAAGTAGCAGGATATAAAATCAATGCACAAAAATCAATAGCCTTTGTATACACAGGCAGTGCCATGGCTAAGAAAGAACTGCTAAGATCAATCTTATTCACAATAGCTACAAAAACAATCAAATACCTTGGAATCAACTGAACCAAGGATGTTAAAGAGCTCTATGATGAAAATCACAAAACCTTAAAGAAATAGAAGAGGATACCAAAAAATGGAAAAATCTTCCATGCTCATGGATTGGAAGAATCAACATCATCAAAATGTCCATTCTCCCAAAAGCAATTCATAGATTCAATGCAATACCAATCAAGATACCAAAGACATTCTTCTCAGATCTAGAAAAAATGATGCTGAAATTCATATGGAGACACAGGAAACCTCGAATAGCTAAAGCAATCTTGTACAACAAAAACAAAGCCGGAGGCATCACAATACCAGATTTCAGGACATACTACAGGGCAGTTGTTATCAAAACAGCATGGTACTGGTACAGAAACAGATGGATAGACCAATGGAACAGAATAGAAACACCAGAAATCAATCCAAACATCTACAGCCAACTTATATTTGTTGAAGGATCTAAAACCAATTCTTGGAGCAAGGACAGTCTATTCAATAAATTGTACTGGGAAAACTGGATTTCCATGTGCAGAAGCATGAAGCAAGATCCCTTCCTTACACCTTACACAAAAATCCACTCAGCATGGATTAAAGACCTAAATCTGCGACCCGACACCATCAAATTATTAGAGAACATTGGAGAAACCCTGCAAGATATTGGCACCGGCAAAGACTTCTTGGAAAAGACCCTGGAAGCACAGGCAGTCAAAGCCAAAATTAACATTTGGGATTGCATCAAATTGAGAAGTTGAAATGTTTCTGTACTGCAAAAGAAACAGTCAGGAAAGTGAAGAGGCAACCGACAGAATGGGAAAAAATATTTGCAAACTATGCTACAGATAAAGGGTTGATAACCAGAATCTACAAAGAGATCAAGAAACTCCACAACAACAAAACAAACAACCCACTTAAGAGATGGGCCAAGGACCTCATTAGACATTTTTCAAAAGAGGAAATCCAAAGGGACAACAGACACATGAAAAAATGTTCAAGATCACTAGCAACCAGGGAAATGCAAATCAAAACCACAATGAGGTTTCACCTCACCTCTTTGAGAATGGCTCACATTCAGAAATCTACCAACAATAGATGCTGGCGAGGATGTGGGGGAAAAGGGACACTAATCCACTGCTGGTGGGAATGCAAATTGGTTAAGCCACTATGGAATTCAGTCTGGAGATTCCTTAGAAACCTGAAGATAACCCTACCATTCAACCCAGCCATCCCACTCCTTGGAATTTACCCAAAGGAAATGAAATTGGCAAACAAACAAGCTGTCTGCACATTAATGTTTATTGCAGCTCAATTCACAATAGCTAAGACCTGGAACCAACCCAAATGCCCATCAACAGTAGACTGGATAAAGAAATTATGGGACATGTACTCTACAGAATACTATACAGCAGTAAAAAACAATGAAATCTGGTCATTTGCAACAAAATGGAGGAATCTTGAAAACATCATTCTGAGTGAAATAAGCCAGTTTCAAATGGACAAATATCATATGTTCTCCCTGATCGGTGACAACTAACTGTGCACCAAAAAGGAAACCTGTTGAAGTGAAATGGACACTATGAGAAACGGTGACTTGATCAGCCCTTGCCCTGACTGTTGATGGACAACTTAATACTTTATCCCTCCTAGTATTGTTTTTGTTTGTTCTACTTAATACTATTGTTTGAATTCTGTAATTAATACACAGTTATTCTTAAGTGTTGATACTTAACTGAAAAAATGATCCCTGTTAAATATAAGCATTGGAAAAAGAGAGGGAAGAGACGTACAATTTGGGACGTGCTCAAGCTGACTTGCCCCAAATGGTAGAGTTAGAAACATATCAGGGGATTCCAATTCAATCCCATCAAGGTGGCTTGTACCAATGCCATCTCACTAGTCAACGTGATCAATTTCTTTTCACAGTTGATCATAATGATAGGACTAAGAGTCAAAGGGATCACACAAACAAGACTAGTGTCTGAAAATACTAACCTATAGGATAAAAAAGGGAGAGAACAATCCAACATGGGAAGTGAGATACACAGCAGACTCATAGAATGGCGGATGTCCTAAATAGCACTCTGGCCTCAGAATCAGCCCTTAAGGCATTTGGTTCTGGCTGAAAAGCCCATGAGAATATTTTAGGCATGGAAAGCCAAGATACTCTGTCAAAAAAAAAAAATGACCTAAATGAAAGATCTCCATGAGTGAGATCCCAGTGGAAAGAACAGGTCATCAAAGAAGGAGGTACCTTTCTCTGAAGGGAGGAGAGAACTTCCACTTGACTATGACCTTGTCTAAATATGATCAGAGTTGACGAACTCAAAAGGCTTCCATAGCCTTGGCAGCTCATGACAAGAGCCTCAGGTGATTACTGATGCCATAAACAAGAGTGTCAATCTGTTAAGTCAACAACAGGAATCACTGTGCACTTACTCCTCATGTAGGATCTCTGTCCTTAATGTGCTGTACAGTGTGATTTAATGCTATAACTAGTACTGAAACAGTATTTTTCACTTTGTGTTTCTATGTGGGTGCAAACTGTTGAAATCTTTACTTAATATATGCTAAACTGATCTTCTGTATATAAAGAGAATTGAAAATGAATCTTGATGTGAATGGAAGGGGAGAGAGAGCGGGAAAGGTGAGGGTTGCAGGTAGGAGGAAGTTATGGGTGGGGGGGAAGCCATTGTAATCCATAAGCTGTACTTTGGAAATTTATATTCATTAAATAAAAGTTAAAAAAAAGAAAAGAAAAAAGAAAAAGGAACTAATTTTACCCTGCTAAAAGCAAAACCAATGTCTCTCTTAATTCAGCTGAGGTTTTTGTAGAAAGCCAAATGCACTATTTCTAATAAAGTATATACTATAGATGTAAAAAAAAAAAAAGAAATATGCTTTTTTTTTCATACCATTTGTTGAACTCTTTACTTAGCATTGAGTTAATCATATGTGTATGAAGATACTTGAAAATAGATCTTAGGAAAAAATAAGAATGGGAATAGGAGAGGAAAGAGGAAGATGAGTGAGAGTATGGGTGGGAGGGCAGGTACGGTGGAAAAGAATCACTGTGTTCCTAAAGTTGTAGTTATAAAATGTAATAAGTTTCTATTCCTTAAATAAAAGGTTTTGGGGTGGGGGACGCTTATGGAAAATAGGAAAAAAAAAAAAAGATCTACTTGACATTGGAACCATGGTCATAGAGAATGTTTTGGAAATTGCAGCCTGAACTTAAACCACATTGACAGCCTGTTAAAACAAAATTATCGGCCAACGAAGCGGCTAACTTGGCTAATCCTTCATCTGTGGCGCTGGCACCCCGGGGTTCTAGTCCCGGTTGGGGCGCCGGATTCTGTCTCGGTTGCTCCTCTTCCAGTCCAGCTCTCTGCTGTGGCCCGGGAGTGCAGTGGAGGATGGCCCAAGTGCTTGGGCCCTGCACCCCATGGGAGACCAGGAGCAAGCACCTGGCTCCTGGCTTCAGACCGGCAAAGTGCACCAGCCGTAGCGGCTATTTTGGGGGTGAACCAATGGAAGGAAGACCTTTCTCTCGTCTCTTTCTCTCTCACTAACTCTGCCTGTCAAAAAAAATATATCAACATGTTTATAGGATTTTTGAAAAGAACCCCTGACTCTCATAGTTTTCAAAGTGCCTAAAATTTAAAACAAAATTATATTACTGGATTATCTGTAAAGAAAAATCAACAAGATGATACAGACTTAAGAATTGCCTGATGAAGACTTGAAAATAGCTATTATACAGATGGATCAATAACCATGAACGCTCTCAAAATCAATAGAAAATTTAAATGAAATCTCATCAAGATACATAGCATATAAAGAACAAGAAAATGACAATTTCAGATTACAAACATATAATAGAAAACACAGGGAATGGAATGAGTAGGAGAATTTTGATGTCAGGAAAGTATCTGAACTTGAAGCTAGATCAACAGACAGAACACAATGTGCACAACACTGAGAACAACTATTTCAATTAATCACTTTCAGAAACCCTATAGGCTGAGAGATATTCCAATTCCCACCTCTTAGATAAGGAAACTGAGGCCCAGATTATTCAAGTAGAAAAAGCTTCTGACCCTAGAGCCTCCAGAGGCTTCACAGTCCAAGCCACTAATCCTATTCTTCACTCAACATTTCATCACCCAGAAGAACTTCCGACACCATAACCTTTACATTTTCTTTAATGGGATGAAATTCTGTCTGTCCTTACAAATCTTGGTTAGCATTGAGACACAATGCATTTGTCACTCTGCCTGTACAGTTGTGTCTTGGCCACAGAGTAAAGTTGAGCTGTGTGTTCATCAAAAGTGTGGCCATTTCTGTTCATTGGTAAAAAGCAAATAATTAAGCATTTTGCCTAAAGACTAAAGTTGCTTTTCAATAAGACTTTTTATCTTCTTTTTTTTTTTTTTTGACAGGCAGAGTGGACAGTGAGAGAGAGAGACAGAGAGAAAGGTCTTCCTTTTGCCGTTGGTTCACCCTCCAATGGCCGCCGTGGCCGGTGCGCTGCGGCCAGCGCACCGCGCTGATCCGATGGCAGGAGCCAGGAGCCAGGTGCTTTTCCTGGTCTCCCATGGGGTGCAGGGCCCAAGCACTTGGGCCATCCTCCACTGCACTCCCTGGCCACAGCAGAGGGCTGGCCTGGAAGAGGGGCAACCGGGACAGAATCCGGCGCCCCAACCGGGACTAGAACCCGGTGTTCCGGCGCCGCTAGGTGGAGGATTAGCCTAGTGAGCCGCGGCGCCGGCCAAGACTTTTTATCAATAAATAGCTAGTGCTGGCCATATAAGGAGGGCTTCTGAAAGAAAATGGAGCTTAAAAGCAACAGAGAGAGCGGGTATCGTGGTGCAGTGAGTTAAGCTACCACATGGGAAGTGCACATCCCATATCAGATTGCTGGTTTGAGTCCCAGCACCTCTACTTTATATCCAGCTTCCTGTAATGCATCCTGAGAGGCAGTAGATATTGGGCCCCTGACATCCATGTGGGAGACCCAGATGATGGAGCTCTGGGCTCCTGGTCTAACCCTGGCTGTTGCAGTTATTTGGGGGAATGGGTCAGCAGTTGGAGGATTTTTGTTTCTGCCTCTGTGTCACTCTGCCTTTCAAAAGAAAATTAAAATGAACTTTGTTTTGAACAGGTAGAACATGGAAAACATTCTTTTTAAAAAATTATTGTTCACTGAAACTTGCCTCTGGTTACTATTATGGAGCTTCCAGATCCCTGTAGCAGACATTCTTTCTCGACTGAGTTATTTTTTCCAAACACCCAGAAGTGTGTGTGTGTGTGTGTGTGTTATATATATATATAAAAGTGATGAGACATTCTTTCCAACTTAAGTCAATTTGATGATCTAAGGAATTGTCCCCAAAATTGCTAGAGCCAAGCAGTGACCTCTGCAATGACTCAAATGCTCATGCCAGGCAGGAGTCCAGGCAGACATAGGGACTGCTTCTCCTGCCACCTCCGTTGTTCTACAAACACTTATAGGCAAATGCTGCATCAACCCCAAGTTTTCCCACAAGTTTGGGTAACAGAGAGCCTTTTCTTTGTATTTTCAACCCTGAACTGTAGCTTCAGGCTCCATTCTTAGGGTCTGGACAAACTCATCCTTTGAATTAGACTTCCTCAGCCTCTCACAGCTTCTCTGATCAGCACCCATTTCCCTTCTTTTAGTGCAAGCTTACTGTTTCTCTCCTGTTATCCACATCCCCCAGAGCTTCATAATTAACCCTTTAACACAAGCCGTGGGCTTCAGCTAAAAGCTATCTCCAAGTGAGTGCAAAAGTTTGGATGCTTTCATTAGATGTGGAACTGAGAATGGAAAAGAGGTGCCCCGGCTGCCTCCCACTGTGTGCGGAAGGGAAGTGCCTGCTATTGGGCAGTTACGTCCTCCTTCAGAGGTTCTTCTGTCAAAAGTAGTGACCACAGCCCCTGCCATCCCACCAAGGATTCCCTGGTGGAGACCCCTGGGGTCAGGGCATTGGGCCTGGTTCCTTAGTAGGTCACAGACCCAGTTCCGAGAGTCATTTCTGCAGTGGCTGATGGAAACCCCTTCCCTCCAGACAGCTACTGCCTCTGCACCTCCTTGTGCATTCTCTGAGGTGGAGAGCATGTAGGCCATGAGGCTTTGTAAATGTCTTCCACTTCATGCCTTATGAGACTGTAAGAGGACAGTAAAGGCTCAAAAAGGTTTGCATTTTCCTTGTGAACTACAATGAGCTTAACTTTCATGGTGTAAAATCCAAGAGCAATAGTGATCAGGGTGAGCAGTCATTTTTGAAAAGATAAGCTAGAAGCCATGTTCTAATATTAAGATCCATTATTAATAAGCTTATTTAGGCTTACGCCCTCTCAGGAACTCACTTCTTATAGCAATTCCATTGGAACCCATATGAACCCCTTGCCATTCACTCATCTGACTGCATCTTCACACATGTCTTAGAGTTTTTACTCTCAGCCTTGCTTCCAATTCTTCCCATGGCAGGGGTCACCATGACTTTGAACTCAAGCATGTACCCTGATCAGACCTCCCTTTCTCACATGGGTCACTCCAGCCTTAATATCCTGTATGCACCCTGCTTCAATTTCACTTTCCCAAATGAATTGCCATGGTTTGAAATATATGTGTATGTTTAGCTTCCTCTGCACAATTACCTCTTCAATGCCTCTTCCTTCATGCTTCCCTGGGCCTATTACTCATTCCCCTACCTCTATCCAGGGAGTAGCTCTGATAGCCCACTTCCCCCACCCCTTTCAAACTCATTTCAGAATATCTGGAATACCCCAATGGCTTTTATTGCTGTTGTTATTCTTCTTGTATGGCTCGCTCTTTATCTCCATCCTGTTTTCAGCAAATATCTCTTTAGACTTCCATGCTCACAACAGAGAAGACAAACTCACCTTTATTATGTACTAGGTCCTGTCCAATGTTCTCATTTCATATTCTTCCTATTTTATAAGACAGAAATTATTGAACGGATCAGGAGGCATGAGGTTTAGGGAAAGAGCTTTAATAACGTGCTCAGTGTTGCATAGCTGGTAAGGGACAGAATTTAGATTGAAACACAGATCTGTTTCATTCCCAAACTTCTGAGTCTTTCCATCACACAGTACTATCTCCCAAGCATTATTTATATTAACAAAATTGAATTTAACTAAAAATACCTGAGACCTTGGTATGTTTGAGTTCTATTTCTAGTCCTTTAAAAGACTCAATTCTGTATTTCAAACTGCACAAAGGTGAGCCCTTGGCAAACAACTTTTTTTGAAAGATTTATTTATTTGCTTGAAAGGCAGAGTTAGAGAGAGAGGGAGAGACAGAAATAGATTTTCCATCCACAGGAAAGCTGCAACTTCCAGAGTTAGGCCAGTCTAAAGCCAAGACCTGCTTCCGGGTCTCCCATGGAGTTGGCAGGGGCCCAACTACTTGGACCATCCTCCACTGCTTTCCCAGGCAAATTAGAAGGAAACTGGATTGAAAGTGGAGCAGCTGGGACTCAAAGTGGCACTCATGTGAGATGCTGGCACCATAGGCGGTCGCTTTACCCACCAAGTCACAGCACCAGCCCAGCAAACAACTTTTTGGCTTCACTATATGTGAGGAATTACAAAACCCAGGGAGTTTGGATGGCCTGCCCCATTAAGCTCCAGGAGGCCAGGTATCCTGAGAATTGTGCCACAGCTTTGGGAGTGCCAGGGAGGGAGCTCCTCTAGCAGGAGAGAATTTCACTCAGTGCCCTCACACTTGCAGTTAAAGCCCTTGCAATGGAGCTGAACAAATGGTGCATCTTCCGAAGGCACTCTCAGGACTAATCCACCCCTCCAGCCACACGATGGCAGAGCCAGTTCCTCCACATCATCAGGATTCTATCCCCACACTTACTCCTCCGTTCCTCCCATAGGCATCCCCATCTCATGCATACACACCTTCCTGATCCTTTCTTCAGTACCCCCACAATTCACAATCACGAGCGTAATTACCTCCTCTTCCTCAAGTGGGTCACTTCCTTCACTTCATGAAGCGAAATGGCTCCTACTATGCCCTGATGCCACTTTTTGCTACAATGCTCTAAGTAGAAGCTGGTTCTTTTTCTCATATCCAAAGCTCTTTTTTTTAAATTTTTTAAAAAATTTTTTGACAGGCAGAGTGAACAGAGAGAGAGAGAGACACAGAGAAAGGTCTTCCTTTGCCATTGGTTCACCCTCCAATGGCCGCCGCGGCTGGCGCGCTGCAGCTGGCGCACTGTGCTGATCCGAAGGCAGGAGCCAGGTGCTTCTCCTGGTCTCCCATGGGGTGCAGGGTCCAAGGACTTGGGCCATCCTCCACTGCACTCCCTGGCCACAGCAGAGAGCTGGCCTGGAAGAGGGGCAACTGGGACAGAATCCGGCACCCCCACTGGGACTAGAACCTGGTGTGCCAGTGCCGCAAGGCGGAGGATTAGCCTATTGAGCCGCGGCACCGGCCTCATATCCCAAGTTCTTAAGGGCCATAAAAAAGAGTAGGTATCCTGCTAACCTCTCCTAATCTCCTTGAAAAACCAAAGTAATAATTAGATGAGAACACTTTCATTATTCCATCACAGAATATACCAGCTAGCTGTATCTCACTCTGTTCTCTGCCACTCCTTCTCTCTCCATGGGAGTACTCAGGCTCTGTCTGGGCCACCTTCACTGAGTGAACCCGCTCCAACTCTTCCACTTCCAGAGGAGCTTTGTCTCCAAGTTTTCCTTTTTCATTCTATATCAGTTCATCTCTCTCTTCTGGATCCTTATTGTCAGCCAACAGACTCTCAGATCCCCTGTACTTAACACAGAGATTCATCTGACCCAGGCACAACTTTGTGATGACACCAGCATTTCAGAGCAATATGATTGAAGCCATCTGGACTCACACTGCTCATTTTTTTCTTCCATTCTCTTAAAATTTCTGTATTCAAGGTCACTTTTGACTACCACGTTGTCAAATCCAGTGAGGTCTACCCTGTTCTTGGCAGCCTTCAAGGCACAATAACAAATCACTAATTATGGGGACACACTCTGAAAAATGTGTCGTTAGGCAACTTTCTCTTTGTCCAAACCTCCCAGAGTGAATCTTCATAAACATAGAAACATAGACATGGTTGGTCAATCCCTGCACATGGCTTCTTGATGCAGTCAAGAGACATGATGAACGCGAGATGTATGAGCCTGCTGACAGCCGAACACAGCCAATGTTTTGACAGTTAAATTTTTCTGTATGAATAGAAGGACCTCACTATAAAAGTGATAAAAATACAGCAACTACAGAAAGAAGTAAAATAATCACATAGTGTCATTGTCAAGCATGCCGTTTTTCCTTTTTAGCCATATTGAAGGAAGGAAATCTTAACCACACCTATTTCAGGGTTCATTAAAAAGGCTAAGTGACAACATCTAGATGATGTCTGCACATGAAAATACTTCCTAGAATCCAAGGGTTTTATTAATGATGCAGTGGGAAAAGGAGTGAGAATTAGAGTCCAAGGACTCTTTCTCAGTCACTGCTATGGTTTGGATGTTGAATGTCCCCCAAAGCTGCATGTGTTAAATATTTAGTTCCTACCATGGTGCTATCAGGATGTGGTGGAGCTTTAGGAGCTAGGGCCTGCCAAGAGGTCCTTAGGTTGTTCGGACATTGCCCTTGGAAGGTAGTTGCCATGTGACTTCTTGAATTCTCGTGACAGGGCTGTTAGAGATGCCTCCGTTCGGGCCCAGTCTCTGTCTTTGCTTCCTGGCTGGAGATGTATTCACAGGCTCCAACATGTGCTCCCCAGTGCCTGCTGCTGTCCTTACCAGAAGCCAAATCAGCTTGAACAGAGACCTCCAAAACTGACAGTCAATACACGTTTTCATCCTATAAAGTTATTTGATTCAGGTATTTAATTATAGTGACCAAAGCTGGCTAATGCAATCACTGACTAGCTATGTGACACAAATGACTCCAGGTCACCCTTTTTGACTTTATTTCTCACACTGTAAGGTGAGGGGTCTATTCTGATGAGCATTCCTAGGACTTCATTTCTCATACTTACAGAAGCAATCTAATTCTAAATCTAAACATTTAGAAAAATTTTAAAATTTGCAAATATTCACTTATTCCTGGGAAGAGAAGAATTCTTGAAATCATTAACCATCCCCATACAGCTGAATATTGTAGTTGAATGTATTTCATGCACACAGAGACAATTTCTTTGGAACTAAATGATAATGAAAAGTATTTTACAAGGTCCAGATAACAAATGAAGACAAATGTTTTTATGATCTTCTTTCTACAAGAGTACACAATCTTCATTTATCTTCAGCGATGACATGTATTTCTTTAAAAATATTTCCTTTATTAGATGCATTTTAGTGTCTGCGCCTCTTCATGACTCTTACATCTATTATAAACTGCCAGGCCCTCAAATCTCTCAGCTGAGACACGCTTCTGCTGACTTCCTGCGTTCCTGCCGCTGATGGATGGGCTTCTTTCTAATGGAGCTGCCAAAAGAGCAAAATGCACAAATTGTACTTTTCCCCTATGATGACTGTGGTCCAACAGAATTCTTATCGAATGCGGCAACTCAGATCTGCCTGTGCCCACCAAAATGCATGGCTTGCTTTACACGTAATACTGTTATTAAATAAATATAAATGCACTTAGCATTTGGCTTTGTTTCTAATTGATTATCTTTCTTGATGCAGGTTTCTAGATATTACTCATCTGCCAAAAATAATGCAATAGGCAGACCAGCTACCTCTGTGGTGGTTAATTTCATGCATCAATTGTGGTAATTTAATTTGATCATGGGGCATCCAGATATTTGGTCAAAGGTTTTTCTGGGTTTGTCTACGAGGATGTCCTGGATGAGGTTTGCATTTTAGTTGGTAGACTGAATAGCGAGTTGCCCTCCCTAATGTTGGGGACTCTTAGTCAGTTGAAGACCTACATGACACAAAATGGCTGAGCAGGTGGGGACCCTGGGGCCTGACTGCTTGAGCTGAGTTACCAGTCTTTGCCAGCTTCTGACTGGAATTTGTTCCACCAGGTATTTTGGTTCTTAAGCCTCTGGACTTGGACCAGCCTCCCTGGGTCTCCAGCTCACCAAAGGCAGATTTTGGGAGTTCTCAGTCTTCATAATCTAGTGGCAATTTCCTTTAAATAAATTATAGTAAGTTTTGTTTCTCTGGAAAACCCTAAGATAGTCTAACCTAGCTTTTAGGTCCTCTTCAATTTGACCCCACTTTAATAATATTCTTTCCAATTTCAAGTGAATAAGATTACTGCATAACTGAACCTTACCACATGCCAAACACTATGCAAATGGATCTATAAACATTATCCTAATCCTTGTGACAATGCCATGAGGTAGGCCTGTTTTTATTTCCCTTGCAGATAAGAACACTTAGATTCTGAGTAAACCTTAGAATTTAGCCCAAGTCACTGGTTCTAGTCCTGGCTGCTCCACTTCCAACCCAGCTCTCTGTTACAGCCAGGGAAATCAGCAGAAGATGGCACAAATCCTTGGGCCCCTGCACCTGCGTGGGAGACCCAGAAGAAGCTCCAGGGTCCTAGCTTTGGATAGGTGCATCTTCAGCCATTGTGGCCATTTGGGGAGCGAAGCATGGATGGAAGATCTCCCTCTCTCTCTCTGCTCCTGCCTCTCTGTAACTCTGCCTTTCAAATAAGTAAATAAATCTTCATTAAAAAAAGAATTTATTTCAAGTTTCTTTGGCTCCTAAATTCATATTCCTAGTCTAGTTCTATGTTATCTCTACAAGTTGCCAAAAGATGCCTTTCTTTTTTTTTTTTTTTTTTTTATCTTTTATTGAATGAATATAAATTTCCAAAGTACGACTCATGGGTTACAATGGCTTCCCCCCCATACCGTCCCTCCCACCAACAACCCTCCCCTTTCCCACTCCCTCTCCCCTTCCATTCACATCAAGATTCATTTTCGATTATCTTAATATACAGAAGATCAGCTTAGTATACCTTAAGTAAGTATTTCAACAGTTTGCTCCCACACAGAAACATAAAGTGAAAAATAATAGATGATTTTTTTTAAATGATGATGAAATCAGAGCAGACCTATTGTCATGTTTAATCCCAGTGAGAGTCAAGTTGGGAATTGATAATTTCTTTCTTTCTTTTTTTTTTTTTTTTTTTTACAGAGGATCAGTTTAGTATGCATTAAGTAAGGATTTCAACAGTTTGCACCCCCATAGAAACACAAAGTGAAATATATTGTTTGAGTACTCGTTATAGCATTAAATCTCAATGTACAGCACATTAAGGACAGAGATCCTACATGAGGAGTAAGTGCACAGTGACTCCTGTTGTTGACTTTACCAATTGACACTCCTGTCTATGGCATCAGTAATCTCCCTATGCTCCAGTCATGAGTTTCCAAGGCTATGGAAGCCCTCTGAGTTCTCCGATTCTTATCTTGTTTAGACAAGGTCATATTCAAAGTGGAGGTTCTCTCCTCCCTTCAGAGAAAGGTACCTCCTTCTTTGATGGCCTGTTCTTTCCACTGGGATCTCACTCGCAGAGATCTTTTGCCAGAGTGTCTTGGCTTTCCATGCCTGAAATACTCTCATGAGCTTTTCAGCCAGCTCCGAATGCCTTTAGGGCTGATTCTGAGGCCAGAGTGCTATTTAGGACATCTGCCATTCTATGAGTCTGCTGAGTATCTCACTTCCCATGTTGGATCACTCTCCCCTTTATTTACTCCATCAGTTAGTGTTAGCAGGTACTAGACTTGTCTATGTGCTCCCTTTGACTCCCAGTCCCTTCACCATGACCAACTGTGAACTGAAACTGATCACCTGGAACAGTGAGATGGCATTGGTACATGCCACCTCGATGGGATTGAATTGGAATCCCCTGGTATGCTTCCAACTCCACCACTTGGGGCAAGTCAGCCTGAGCATGTCCCAAATTATACATCTCTTCCCTCTCCCATTCCCACCACCATGTTCAACAGGGATCACATTTCAGTTAATTTTCAACACTTAAGAATAACTGTGCATCAATTACAGATCTAAACCAGTCATATTAAGTAGAACAGATAAAAAAACTACTAAGAGGGATAATGTATTTAGTTGTTCATTAACAGTCAGGGCTATGCTGATCAAGCCACCATTTCCCATAGTGTCCACCTCACTCCAACAGGTTTCCCTCTTGGTGTTCAGTCAGTCGTCACCGATCAGGGAGAACATATGGTATTTGTCCCTTTGGGACTGGCTTATTTCACTCAGCATGATGTGTTCCAGATTCCTCCATTTTGTTGCAAATGACTGGATTTCGTTGTTTCTTACTGCGGTATAGTATTCTAAAGAGTACATATCCCATAATTTCTTTATCCAGTCTATCGTTGATGGGCATTTAGGTTGGTTCCAGGTCTTAGCTATTGTGAATTGAGCTGCAATAAACATTAGGGTGCAGACCTCTTTTTTGTTTGCCAATTTAAATTCCTTTGGGTAAATTCCAAGGAGTGCGATGGCTGGGTCGAACGGTAGGGTTATCTTCAGGTTTCTGAGGAATCTCCAGACTGACTTCCATAGTGGCTTGACCAGTTTGCATTCCCACCAACAGTGGGTTAGTGTCCCTTTTTCCCCACATCCTCGCCAGCATCTGTTGTTGGTAGATTTCTGCATGTGAGCCATTCTAACCGGGGTGAGGTGAAACCTCATTGTGGTTTTGATTTGCATTTCCCTGATTGCCAATGACCTTGAACATTTTTTCATGTGCCTGTTGGCCATTTGGATTTCCTCTTTTGAAAAATGTCTATTGAGGTCCTTGGCCCATCTCTTAAGTGGGTTGTTGGTTTTGTTTTTGTGGAGTTTCTTGATCTCTTTGTAGATTCTGGTTATTAACCCTTTGTCTGTTGCATAGTTTGCAAATATTTTTTCCCATTCTGTCGGTTGTCTTTTCACTCTCCTGACTGTTTCTTTTGCAGTACAGAAACTTCTCAATTTGATGCAATCCCAATAGTTGATTTTGGCTTTGACTGCCTGTGCCTCCCGGGTCTTTTCCAGAAATTCTTTGCCTGTGCCAATATCTTGAAGGGTTTCTCCAATGTTCTCTAGTAACTTGATGGTGTCAGGTCGTAGATTTAGGTCTTTAATCCATGTGGAGTGGATTTTTGTGTAAGGTGTAAGGTAGGGGTCTTGCTTCATGATTCTGCATGTGGAAATCCAATTTTCCCAGCACCATTTATTGAATAGACTGTCCTTGCTCCAGGAATTAGTTTTAGATCCTTGATCAAATATAAGTTGGCTGTAGATGTTTGGGTTGATTTCTGGTGTTTCAATTCTGTTCCATTGGTCTATCCATCTGTTTCTGTACCAGTACCATGTTGTTTTAATTACAACTGCCCTGTAGTATGTCCTGAAATCTGGTATTGTGATGCCTCCGGCTTTGTTTTTGTTGTACAAGATTGCTTTAGCTATTCGAGGTCTCTTGTGCCTCCATATAAATTTCAGCACCATTTTTTCCAGATCTGAGAAGAAGGTCTTCGGTATCTTGATTGGTATTGCATTGAATCTGTAAATTGCTTTTGGGAGAATGGACATTTTGATGATATTGATTCTTCCAATCCATGAGCATGGAAGATTTTTCCATTTCTTGGTATCCTCTTCTATTTCTTTCTTTAAGGTTTTGTAATTTTCATCGTAGAGATCTTTAACGTCTTTGGTTAAGTTTATTCCAAGGTATTTGATTGTTTTTGTAGCTATTGTGAATGGGATTGATCTTAGAAGTTCTTCCTCAGCCATGGCATTGTCTGTGTATACAAAGGCTGTTGATTTTTGTGCATTGATTTTATACCCTGCTACTTTGCCAAACTCTTCTATGAGTTCCAATAGTCTCTTAGTAGAGTTCTTTGGGTCCCCTAAATAAAGAATCATGTCATCTGCAAAGAGGGATAGTTTGAGTTCTTCCTTCCCAATTTGTATCCCTTTAATTTCTTTTTCTTGCCTAATAGCTCTGGCTAGAACCTCCAGAACTATATTGAATAGCAGTGGTGAGAGTGGGCATCCCTGTCTGGTTCCAGATCTCAGTGGAAATGCTTCCAACTTTTCCCCATTCAATAGGATGTTGGCTGTGGGTTTTTCATAGATTGCTTTGATTGTATTGAGGAATGTTCCTTCCAAACCCAGTTTGCTTAGAGTTTTCATCATGAACGGGTGTTGTATTTTATCAAATGCTTTCTCGGCATCTATTGAGATAATCATATGGTTTTTCTTCTGCAGTCTGTTAATGTGGTGTATCACATTGATTGTCTTGCGCACATTAAACCATCCCTGCATACCAGGGATAAATCCCACTTGGTCTGGGTGGATGATCTTTCTGATGTGTTGTTGCATTCTATTGGCGAGAATTTTATTGAGGATTTTTGCATCTATGTTCATCAGGGATATTGGTCTGTAATTCTCTTTCAGTGCTGCATCTTTTCCCGGCTTAGGAATTAAGGTGATGCTGGCTTCATAGAAAGAATTTGGGAGGACTCCCTCTTCTTCGATTGTTCTGAATAGTTTGAGAAGAATTGGAGTTAGTTCTTCTTTAAACGTCTGGTAGAATTCAGCAGTGAATCCATCTGGTCCTGGGCTTTTCTTTGTTGGGAGGGCCTTTATTACTGTTTCAATTTCTGTCTCAGTTATGGGTCTGTTTAGGTTTTCGATGTCTTCCTGGTTCAATTTAGGTAGGTTGCATGTGTCCAGGAATCTATCCATTTCTGATAGGTTTCCCTGTTTGCTGGCATACAAGTCCCTGTAGTAATTTCTGATGATTCTTTTTATTTCTGTGGTGTCTGTTGTTACATTTCCTTTTTCATCTCTGATTTTATTGATTTGGGTCTTTTCTCTTCTTTTTTTAGTTAGTTGGGCCAATGGGGTGTCAATTTTGTTTATTTTTTCAAAAAACCAGCTCTTCGTTTGGCTGATTTTTTGTAATGTTTTTCTTGATTCAATCCTGTTGATTTCTTCTCTGATTTTAATTATTTCTCTTCTCCTACTAGATTTGGGTCTGATTTGCTGTAGGTTTTCTAGATCCTTGAGGTGAATTGAAAGCTCATCTATTTGGTGTCTTTCCAATTTCTTGATGTAGGCACCTATTGATATAAACTTTCCTCTTAATACTGCTTTTGCTGTGTCCCATAAGTTTTGGTATGTTGTGCTGTTATCCTCATTTACTTCCAGAAAGTTTTTGATTTCTCTTTTGATTTCTTCTATGACCCATTGTTCATTCAGGAGCATGTTGTTCAATCTCCATGTGTTTGCGTATGCTCTAGGGATTCCTGAGTTGGTAATTTCCAACTTCATTCCTTTATGGTCTGAGAAGCTGCATGGTATGATTCTAATTCTTTTGAATTTGCTGAGGCTTGCTTTATGGCCTGGTATGTGGTCAATCCTAGAGAAGCTTCCATGTACTGCTGAGAAGAATGTAAAATTTTTAGCTGTAGGATTGAAAGTTCTGTATATATCTGTTAGATCCATTTGGGCTATAGTGTCGTTTAAATCTACTGTATCCTTGTTGATCTTCTGACCGGATGATCTGTCTATTTCTGAGAGTGGAGTATTGAAGTCCCCCAGTACTACTGTATTGGGGTCTAAGTCTCCCTTTAAGTCCGTTAATAAATCTTTTAGATAAACTGGTGCCCTGTAGTTAGGTGCATATACATTGATAATTGTTATATCTTCCTGTTGAATTGATCCCTTAATCATTATGTAGTGTCCCTCTTTGTCTCTCTTAACAGTTTTTGTGGTAAAGTTTATGTTGTCCGATATTAAGATGGCTACGCCCGCTCTTTTTTCATTTCTGTTGGCATGGTATATCTTTTTCCAGCCTTTCACTTTCAGTCTGTATGGATCTTTGTTGGAAAGATGTGTTTCTTGTAAGCAGCAAATAGATGGGTTTTGTTCCTTAACCCAATCAGCCAATTGGTGTCTTTTAACTGGACAGTTCAGGCCATTCACGTTCAAAGTGACTAATGATAAGTGGTAACTTTGCCCTGCCATTTGCCAAAGATAAGTTCTAATATATGCTTTGAATTCCCTGTGATCTTTTGCTGTGAGCTTTCCTTCCTTGGTTTCCTTCCTTTACCTTCTTTCATATTGATGACCGTGTTTCTGTGTTTCTGTGTGTAACACATCTTTAAGCATCTTTTGCAGGGCTGGACGAGTGGCAACAAATTCTTTCAATTTCTGTTTGCAATGAAAAGTCTTTATTTCACCTTCATTCACAAATGATAGCTTTGCAGGATATAATATTCTGGGCTGGCAGTTGTTCTCTCTTAGTACCTGGGCTATATCTCGCCATTCCCTCCTAGCTTTTAGAGTTTCTGATGAGAAGTCAGCTGTGAGTCTGATTGGAGATCCTCTGAGAGTAATCTGACGTTTCTCTCTTGCACATTTTAGGATCTTTTCTTTATGTTTCACTGTGGAGAGTTTAATTACAACGTGTCGTGGTGAGGATCTCTTTTGGTCGTGTTTATTAGGGGTTCTGTGGGCTTCCTGTACTAGGATTTCTCTGTCCTTCTCCAAACCTGGGAAATTTTCTGCTAATATCTCACTAAAGAGGCCTTCTAATCCTTTCTCCCTCTCCATGCCTTCAGGAACTCCTAGAACCCGAATGTTGGGTTTTTTAATAGTATCCTGAAGATTCCCGACAATATGTTTCAGATTTCTAATTTCCTCTTCTTTTCTTTGGTCTGACTGTATCCTTTCCTGTTCTCTGTCTTCTAAGTCCGATATTCTCTCTTCTGCTTCACCCATTCTGTTTGTAAGGCTATCTATTGTGTTTTTCATTTGATCTATTGAATTCTTCACTTCAGTCACTATCACAGTTTCCTGTTGTACTAGTTGTTTCGTTTCATTTTGATTCCTCCTTAATATTTCATTTTCACGAGAGAGATTTTCTATCTTGTCCAGTAAGGATTTGTGTAGTTCCAGAATTTGTTTTTGAGAACTTCTTAATGTTCTTATCAATTTTTTGAGATCTGCTTCTTGCATTTCTTCTATGTCATCATCTTCATAATCTTGAATTGGGGTGTCTTTTTCATTTGAGGCCGTCATGGTGACTTCCTTGTCAGACCAAATATTTATAATTGATTTTGGTCTCCATATCTTTGAAAGATAATCATTCCTAAGCTTTGATGCATGACAGAATCATCTGGGGAATTTTTTTAAGCGAAAATGCTGAGATCTGACATGCAGAGCTGCAATTGTTCTGTGGTTTTGTTCAGGAATCTGCCTTTGAAAGTTTCCAGATGATTTGAAGTTGGTCAACCCAAAAGTTGATCTTCAGGAATAAGGGCCTTAAGTTTGGCTTAAGAACCAGTGGTTCTCAGACTTTAACCTATATCAGAATCATCCAACGGCCTGTTAAAACAAAGAATGGTGGGCCCTACCCACAATATTTCTAAGTATTTAGGACAGGACCAATAATCTTCATTTCTAACAAGTTCCCACCTGATCCTTCCACTGCTGGTCCAGGAGCCACACTTCCGGAAGGTCTGGGTTAGACTTCTCTCCTTGTTTTCAGTTCGTTCCTTTGTGCCTTGCTCTGATGCCCGCTTCAGCTCTCATCTCCTTTTTCTTCCACTTCCTGCAGCACCTCCTTACCATGTGTCATCTGCACCTTCCCCAGGCCCGTTAGCAGGAGCTGGACCTCAAACCTGCACTCACACGGGATGCCCTCAGGCTGAGGCTTAACTCCCAGCACCACCACACGGGCCCCTAGGATGGCTTCTTATGGGCACCTTGGTCCCTCCCACTAACAGAACCCGTGAAGAAGGCACCATGGATCCTCCAAACATGCCTAACTGCGTCTGAATCTGAGGTTGGCACTGAATACATTCACAGAAGGATGCAAACTACAAGTAACACTTCCTGGTGAGTCTTTGAAAATGAAAACTTGAGGTCAAGGATTATTCCTTAGAGTGTAAACATTTTTGCTACTTGTATTTAGTCCGCAATCGAATGTTCAGACACATGCAGCCACCACCCCAGTGCTCCCAGCATCCCCCAACCCCAACATCCCCTGTCACCCAGACCCTCTTCCCCTATAGGGGCACCCTTTGCACTTTTGTGACCCTTCTCCAGCTCAAGTGCTTACCATTATGAACCTGAATCCTCCATTCCCACCCTGCCCCCAATAGATTTCACTGCTCTTTCACCATTAGCCTCTTGAACTGTCTAGAGCTGCCCCCATCCATCTCCCATACACCGCCAGCTGCACCTACTCAGCTGTTTCCACTATATACCCCAGAGAGACTGCACAAAATAAGTCTGTGGCTCCAGGGAGTGATTCTACAGGGTGGCATTTTCTGTGTACAGAAAACCGGACTCCGGGGAAATCTGCACTCTGTCTTCACTATCGCCCTGGGAAATCTCTAGGGATCCCCCTTGCCACTTGGCCAGCTCCCAGAGGCAGAGCCTTCACCTCAGATCAAATCTGTTTTGCCTTCCATGTGCGCCTTCAGGCCCTTCTTTTTCTCATGCTTGGGCCTTTAATTCCTTTTAGATCAGAGGATCCAAACACCCAAACCAAGGGTCAGTTTGGTTATCTCTTCCCCTCAAAACTATTTCAAGAAGCACTTTCATCATTTTAATTTTCTTTCATAATTAAATTTGAAATTCTCCTCTAATGTTGCCAACCTAGTTCAATTCCTATTCTTCCTGGATAAAGTACACATACAACATATGCACATATGTAGGTGTAAATGTATATGTATATTAGACAGCCAAGAGTTTACCGGGTTGATTTATCTATAGTGGGAGTAATAGGCAAAAGTGAATCCTTTGTTCAAATCAAAGTGTGTGTGCATAACCTAACTTCCTTTCTTCACATCATTGTTGACACAACTTTTGCCATTTTGTTCCTGGGCTAATAATTGTCTCTGGTCCTCAGATGATTTAAGTTATCTATTTTTCAGTTGTCTTTTGTGTTTCATTATCAAGCTTTGGTGCCTCTATAGATTTTAGACCTCTATTTGTTCCATAATTAATTGTAATCCACAGTTTCATTACTTGCACTATGACCCCAAATTTAGAAATCACTCTCATCTTGCTCAGGATTCTAAACCTGCATCCTAAAGAAGACTTAAAAGCACAGCATCCCAGAGGTTCTTTGTTTTCCTTTTACCCTCATTCCACTTGACTGTGTCAGAGATGGGATGAGGTATGACAGCAGATCTCACTCAGGAAACAGGCTAGAAATTCAGAGACAGTGAATTCTGGCTTTGGCTTTGACGTTCGCATATTTATAACCCCAGGGAAATTATTTAAGCTTTTTCTCTGGTCCATGACACACTTGTCAAATCATGTAGGATTTATGATAAATGTCATGTGTGATCTATGATAGATACTGAAAACTAAAAATGGGCTTTCTCTTCAACAGGATAAAATAATTAGCAAATTCTTATATTAGAGCAGTAATCTTCAAAGTCTAAGATGTAGAGAATCACCTATTGGACCTTTAAAAAATTCAGATACCTGAATCTTATCGCTGACTTGCTGCATCCAGTTATTAAGTAGGTCTTACGAGGCAGAACCAGGCTTGAAGAAGTCTGCGATTGCAGGCGAGGCTTGAGAGCTGGGTCTGCTATGGACACTTACCACTGATCTTTAGGAGGAAATAGGCTCAAACTTTCCTCATCCTCCTGCTTTGTCACTAACTAGTAAAGGATGACCATGTTTGAATTATAACAGACATGCCAGATTTTAAGCCCTTGCAGTTCACCCCCAGATCTGAGCTATAAGCATGCCCACGTACATTCTCAAAGAACCAGACAGAATGAACGGTCTTCACCCTATTTGTGGGTAATCTTCATTTAAAACAAAACCTTAAGTAAATGGAAAGAGAGCAAGTTAGTGTTTTCCATTGCATAAGCTTCTGATGTATATATTAAGACACAAGGTTTTGGATGCAGTGAAATGTAGCAAAATTAGTGCACCACTGGAAAAGGGGAATCTTTAAAAGAAAAATCTCAGATATAGATGTACACTTTGGGTACTGGGGTAAAATGGGGCTTTTCAGTAAACCCACCACCTCTCAGATAACTTTCTGCTTCCCCAGAAAGCATTGCCCCCAAAGCAGATGCCTTCCCCCCAAAAAGATATCTTTTAAATTTTTTCCTCAGAGGTTGTTCCTATTTGTACCCTTTTAAATAATACTTGTGTTAATGGCTTAAAGGGCACCAGGATTTCAATGGCATCTATGGCAATGGAGTCATGGGTTGTAAAGAATACATGTAGCAGACAAATTTAGTTGTGTAAAATATCTCAGTCCTTCCAATTCCTCTTCCAGAACCAAGGGTGTATTTTGCAGAAATTTTGTCCCTGTAATAACTAGGTCAGTTAAGACTTAGGCTGGGATCTGCTCTTTGATTCTTGGCAAACAGCTTCTTACAGTCATAGAAACCTTACCTGCAGTGTTGAGTTCCTTGAGTTCTGTCTTATAGGTGGTTTCTTAAATATCCTTCAAATTCACTCCCTCATCTCTTTTCCCAAAACTGTTGATTTGCTTCAGACATACCACCTTATTTCCTTTCTAACTTCCCACTTCTATCTCCAAGCCACCCGATGTTCACAGCCAGAGTGATGTACTATCTTCTGTTCAAATCTAGGCTGGCTCACCCTTTTTAAAAATCATCTTTAAAACTCCCAACCTTCTAGGCAATGCTTTTCAACATCATTTCTGGGCCAACACATCTAAGGGAGCTCCTGTATCCTGGCTAATCATGGTGGCCTGTTTTCACAGTGATGATGATCAGAATGATGACCCTTTCTACCAAGGCAGGGCAAGTAGGGCTTGAAAGACTCCAGCCTGCCTCAAAAGTTCCTAACAACAAAGATCCCTCTTATTCTATCTAGCGCCCCTTAGGCTCTACTCCTTTCTGTAAACCCACCTGTTAAGACAGGGTAAATACACAACTGGCACCTCTGTGCTGCAGTTTTCAAAGAGCATTTGCTCCATGGAACACTTCCTGGGCTCTTTGGTCCAGAACAGAGTGGGATAGCATCCTGTCTATTGGCCTGTGTTCATCCAGACACTGCTCCCTTCTGGTCCTTGTGAGACCGATTTAGCCACTCGCTTCTAACGCACTCAAACTGTGGGACCAGGCTGGCTTCTCTAATAGAGCTTTGCAGAAAGTGTGACTTGGCTTTGAGGATAGAAATCTGTCTCAGAGACCTCTAATGTCAGTAGACTAATTCAGGATGGGATTGGAAGATTTATTTTGGATTCTGAGTGGGTCCCATTTGAGTCATCTGACAGAAATTGGGAAGAGCATATAGACTGATTTATGAATTGTTCCCTTTATACCTGTTTTCCCTTAAAATAAAGAATTCAAAAATAAGCTAGGGGCTGGCATTGTGGCGTAGAATGTTAAGTTTCCATTTGTAGTGCCAAGATCTAATATGGGTGCCAGTTCATGTCCTGGCTGCCCCTCTTCTGATCCAGCTCTCTTCCATGGCCTGGGAAAGCAGTAGAAGATGGCCCAAGTCCTCGGGCCCCTTCGCTCATGTAGGAGATCTGGAAGAAGCACATGGTTCCTGGCTTCAGATGGGCACAGCTCCTGCCGTTGTGGCCCTTTGGGGAGTGAGCCAGCAGATGGAAGATCTCTCTCTGTCTCTCCCTCTCTCTGTCAGTAACTCTGCCATCTCAAGTAAATAAGTAACTCCTTAAAAAAAGTAAGCTGGATTACTTTTTGTTGCACCTACTGCGATAATGAAGACAATTCTCAGCAATCCAGAAAATATCGACACCAACCTGAAGGAGCACACGATTATCGTGAAAGGCTCCCAGAGGAGCCCTGCAGAGGGACTTCACTCCCGTCAGTGTAGAACTGAGTCCTCTTGGGAAGGAAAAGAAGAGTTTCTAGGCTGACGAAGGTGGGGAAATAGAAATAGTCAACTATTTACGTTGTCTGTGTGAACTTACTTCCCCTTTCAGGAGAACAGGTCTCTTGTTGAAATCCAAAATTTCTCAGGTGAAAAGTATATATCCAAAGGGTTCAGATGAGCCCAGGTATTGCTAGATCAGTATCTTAAGCCCAGAAAGACGAATTAGCCCTTGAAGGAAATGACACTGAAATTGTTTCAAATCCAGCTGCTTTGATTCAGCAGGCCAACAACAGGATATCCAGAACACTTTGGATGATATCTAGGTCTTTGAAAAGGGGACAGACAGCTCAGCAGGCTGGTAATATGAGCTCCAATTTTCCAGATATAGAAACAAAAACCCAGATTATAAATCTCATTTGTGGTATTTTAATAATGTAATAAAGGATCTATTGATTTGAGGGAGAAATTACTGAAAAGAAAAGCTAAAATAAAAGCAGAGACAAATATACACAGGGTGACATAGCCCAAAAGTAATATCAGATAATGTCAGGCAATGTCCTTAAGCTGATTTAAATAGCTTAACATTACTAATAACCAATCTGAGTGGAAGCTACCAAGTTGAGTAGACATGTTGAGAGGGTGGTTTAGACTAGAAAGCAGGTACCTTTTGTTATTCCTGATTTCCTATTTAATGTCCAGGTTAAGCCTATAATTGAAGAGCAGAGGATGCCAGACCTGGCTCATTCTGTCTGAGCTAAAATAATCTACTGTGCTGGAACAAACTTGGACTTTTCAGTTTTCTGGCTCACTCATCACATGTGGAAATGACTGAATGATTTTGAAAAGAATAGAAAGCCATTTAGCCTCAGGCACTATAGAGTTATAATTTATTCTGGAAGAGCAATTGGATCCAAACTCCAACCTAAAGATGCAGCATTGGGGCATATTAAAGGCTGATGTCAATCTTATCTATTCTTTTTTTTTTTTTTTAAGATTTATTTATTTATTTGAAAGGCAGAGTTACAGAGAGGCAGAAGCAGAGAGAACGACCTTCCAGCCGCTGGTTTACTCCCCAGTTGGCTGCAACAGCCGGAGCTGTGCCAATCCAAAGCCAGGAGCCAGGAGCCAGGAGCCAAGAGCCAGGAACTTCTTCCAGGTATCCCATGTGTGCACAGGGACCCAAGGACTTGGGCCATCTTCTACTGCTTTCCTAGGCCATAGCAGAGAGCTGGATTGGGAGTGGAGCAGCCGAGACACAAACTGGTACCCATAAGGGATGCTGGCACTGCATGGCTTTAACTGCTATGCCACAGTGCAGGCCCCAATCTTATCTATGCTTTGCATCTATTAAGTGTGAGCTTTTCCTTATATATTGAAACAAAAACAAAGAATACAGAATACAGAACTCTAAATAGGCCTGTGCTATGATCCTGGTGGCTTCGTGATCACACATATTCTTATCTGCACTAAAACTCTCAGTGAAATTTTTTCACAATAATACAACCACCCGTGGCTATCAGATCATAATCCCATAACCAGAAAAGCTAGGAAAGGGCTTTTCTGGTTGCATCTCCAAACCTGCACCCATTATTTCAACACTGCGAAGTTGGTAACTGTATATTGTATAAAATAAAAATTACAAAAGGTCATTGCTTTGAACTAATCTCCTGCACTAGACCCCAACAGACCAAGCTTAAAATCAAAATGGAGTCACTCATGCTAGAATTCCTAGTCACTGAGCTGAAACTGGGCTGTTTATCTGACTTCCTGGGAAATCAGGATTAGAAAGATGACTGCCAAATTTCCCAAACAGGCCAGTTTCAATTGTGTGAAAGACCTCTCTGCCTTACTCCATACACAAATAAGGAACTTGAAATAAGCTGATGTTAACCCATTATTAATGTTTCCTAAAGTTCTATTTGCCTATGCCTGCAAGGAAAGTGACTATGAAATAATCAATCTGTGCTTTTTTTTTTTTTTTTTTTGCTTTTTTCCCAACCTTTCTCTGTCTATAAAACACGTTTCAGCTCAGTCCATAGGAATATTTATTCTATTATATGGAATGAAATGTTGCTCATTCTAGAATTGAAAATAAATCCAATTCATATCTTTAAATAAATTGCTATAATTTTGTTCTTTGACAAACATAAAATATAGTAAAACATTATATGTGGCGTCTATGGCAACACAATCTAATGACATATCTCTTACTTGAACCAAATTTAATATGTTAAGTCAAGATGATACTATCTGTTGAAATGTCCTTGTTTAAAATCTTAAAAGATCGAGACAGAAAAACTAAAAGAAATCACACTGAAGTGAATATTCCAAAAAGTTACACCTATGACTTTCACCTCCCTACCCAATTACATTGGAAATATAAGAATGGATTGGCATTTAGCAAAAATTTTCAAAGGACTGCTTGTTTGTTAGTTCCTTATGTATAGCCAGTTCCTGGTGTGAGTCTATTCTAAATGAGAATAAACACATATTCAGCTATTCTCACAAGGGAGAGGGCCCTATGGCTAACTCTCCTCCACAATGTGGCTGTCGTGGGGCCAGAGTAGGGGTTGCTGGGTATTCCTAGATCAGCCTGATGAGAAACCAGAAGGCTAATCTTTAATCAGACTAAATGCCAGCGCCGTGGCTCACTATGCTAATCCTCAGTTTGCGGCGCCAGCACCCTGGGTTCTAGTCCCGGTTGGGGAGCTGGATTCTGTCCCGGTTGCTCCTCTTCCAGTCCAGCTCACTGCTGTGGCCCAGGAGTGATGTGGAGGATGGCCCAAGTGCTTGGGCCCTGCACCCGCATGGGAGACCAGGAGGAAGCACCTGGCTCCTGGCTTCAGATCGGCGCGCCAGCCATAGTGGCCATTTGAGGGGTGAGCCAATGGAAGGAAGACCTTTCTCTCTCTCTCTTCCTCTCTCTCTCACTGTCTAACTCTTCCTGTCAAAAAAAAAAATAATGAAATAAAAAATTTTAAAAAAAGATTAATCAGACTGAAAAGAGAGGTGCAAGGTTAATTACAGCCATCCTAAAGAGGCCACATTTCCATATAAAATTGAAAGAAATAGGCCAAAATGGGAAAAAAATAAAGAAAGACCCCACCAAAGCAATAACCCTGAATCATCTTCTGGGACTTCACAATAGCCTTGCTGGATTGAGTGCCTTGGGTGGCCACATAGATGCATAGTAACTTTCTCTTTGTTGCTTTGTTTGTCCCCACCTCTTTACAACAAAGCACCTCTTCTAGTTTATTCGTTATAATTATGTGTAATCTTAATCGGTGTCAGTTCTTTTACATGCACAATGGGATCTTAATAACACTAAGGGAAACCTGGTCTGGCCTGTAACACGTGGGAGAGGCAGAGTGTAGCAGAGAGATGATGCTAGACCTGGAGCTTGTCCTTTAGATCTTTCTGGTTAATATAAGAAGGGAAGGAGGTGGGACAGTTTGGAGGGAACTTTGAACTGGACATTTTTTTTTCTTTGCATACATTAAGGTCCTCCTACTATGGGTGAAATCTCCTACATATACAGAAATCAGTTGGTCTCTGTCTCTGATAAGTCCCCCAGGAACCTACAAAACTGAAAACAAATTGTCCCTGAAAAGCTTGCAAAGCACTCAAGGAAAACACCTATGAAAACTTATCTGAAGAGCGTCTGGGCTAAACTGTTCATCTTACCTATCAGATCAGTTTGCCTTGGGTGATGTGCACATAGGAGTTTGTTTAATCTTGGCCACATGGAGCAGCCTTGAGCAATCCTTTATTCTTTATCTACGCATTCCTTACCTACTCCCAGAAATATTATTAAATTGATCAATGGCTTCTTTCTAGTAACCTCTTTTCAGAAATTACACATTGTCTCTGAAGGTGCTTGTAACTACCTATTCTAAAGAAAATCATCCTCACCCTGTGAGACATTCACCCCTGTTTATCTAAAGCCCAGCCCCCTCTTTTGGGACAAGCCAATGTATGCTCACTGTGTAACCATAACTGAAAATTTACTGTCAAGGAATACACAAATTATGATAGAGTTTGACCACTTTAGGACACTTCTCAAAATTCATTAAAAATCTTTGGGCTTGGATCTCTTGGTCCTACATCACTCCTATTCTACCCTAAATAAGCCTTAATCAATCATTTTTAGGCTGTTTTATTTCCACCTATAAAACTAAGGTTGCTACAAGAGTGGGTTTAGTTCTGGTAACAGCTGCCCAGAAATTCTGAGTACAAAAGCATGTGGAGACTTAGAGTCAACTCTGAACTCACACACTAGCTCTGAGACATCAAACAATATGTGACTGTACCCTGGAGGATGCAGAGCAGGAACAAGGAATTCCTCAAAGTCTGTGTCTTATCTTGCAGAATGGCAATACTTCGTTGAAACCCTCATGCAAAGCTGGTTGAAAACAACCAGAAACCTGGGACAGCAAATAGTGTGTGTTTCACTGATCTCTGGGTGAACTTATGATATCTTGACCCCCAATTTTCCCTTGTTGAGTATCTAAGGCTGCCATCTTTAAACACTTGATGTAAGAAGGGTCATGTAACTAGGTCACCCCTACACAGAAGAACCAAGAACTCCCCTTTCTATTTAACCCAATTGGCTCCATGTCCCATCTCTACCCGATGTTCTCTTCTCAATAAATATACTTTACAAAAGCTGTGAAGGGAGTCAAATGTCAGCTTTTGCTCCTGAATTCTTGCTTGGCTATCGCACAGTAAGCTTTCTGTCCCTAAAACATGGTGGCTTCATTGTTTGGCCTTCCAGTGCCTGTGGGGAAAAGGGTCATCTTGTTTGGTAACGTTTACTGACATCAGTACCCTTCGCAGCTGACAATCGCTGGCCTAAATCCCAGCCTGAGCTGGTGACTCTGCTTCTTGACTTTTGTGCACTCAGCTTACCCTCCCCTGGCTCGAGCCCACTCGTGTGTACAAGTGGCAGCAGCAGAGGCTCAGCCCTCCTCATCTCTCACAGTCTGCACAGGTTGCCTTGCAGAGCAGAAGAAATGGCCATGATTCATGAGAACCCCAAGGCTACCAAGTAAACTTGCATTACCCTGTGACTCTGTACATCCCCTTATCCAAACTGTGACCCATACAAAGGATAGGAACCATGTCCCAACCAAGATATCAACCAAACTCACATTATCATATAGAGCTCAGCCTGCTATAGCAGAATATCATAGAAAGTGGAGAAAGCAACAGAAATTCATTTCTCACAGTTTTGTAGTCTGGAAGTCCAAGATCAAAGAACTAGCAGGTTCAGTGTTTGGCAAGGACCTGCTTGCTTATCAACAGCCATCTTGTTGCTCTAACCTAACATGGTTGGAGGGTTGAGGGGAGTCTGCCTGGGGCCTATTGTATGAGGTAATAATCCCATTATGAGGGCTGTGCTCCTATGACCTAATCACTTTCCCAAAGCCCCACCTCTTAATGCTTTTACCTTGGTGTAAAGATTTCAACATATGAATTGGCAGGGTATATGGGGGGACATAAACATTCAAACCTAAACGTATACACCACACACATACCAAGCACACATGTGTACCACACACTCCCAAAATCGCAAATGCCATACCTGTGTCCCTCATAATACATACATACCATGCCACACATATGTATCACATACCACACCATGCATGTCACACCACACACACATCTACTTACCACAGCATACACATATGACTCCACCAACACACATCACATATACTGTCCAGACATCACACACCACATGTATATAAGCACAGCACACACACCATATACACAAAACAAACACGCATACTAGGAACAGAAGATTCATAAAACTGAACCTAATTCTGCTACTTATAATGTACCTTGATATTATTTGTTTAATTCTCTTTTCTTTTAAAATTTACTAATTACAATGCTCTAAACTGGTTTCTCCAAACATGAACAAGTAGTGACACAAAGTTTGAAAAATCATTGCTCAAATAATATATATGACCTCATCTCTCATTACTCCAATTCCCCAGATTGTTTTAGTGCACCTGGGGAATATGCAGTCGCCGTTGGAAAAACTTGTCCTCATTAATGGCTTTTCTGAATGACCCTTTTATTCTCAACAGCCCTGAAACCTGCTTCTCTCTTGAACTTTTGCTTCTGCCAACACTCTCAAGTGTGCTGTTTTCTACCACCTTTGTTCAACTCAAATTTGAGTATTCCTGCTTCTTTTTTTAAGATTTATTTTATTTATTAGAAGGGCAGAGGCAGAGATGGAGAGGTCTTTCATCTGCTGGCTCATCCCCAGATGGCCGCAACAACCAGAGCAGAGCCAATCCGAAGCCAGGAGCCAGGTGATTCTTCCAGATCTCCCACTTGGCAACAGGGGCCCAAGGACTTGGGCCATCCTTCACTGCTTTCCCAGTTGCATTAACAAGGAGCTGGATCAGAAGTGGAGCAGCCAGGACTAGAACCAGCACCCACATGAGATGCCAGTGCTGCAGGTCAGGGCTTTAACCCACTGCACTACAGCACTGGCCCCTTCTTGCTTCCTTTTGCTGTTTTCAGACCATCTTTCTTGGTTTTCTTAAGAACCTCAGCTCTGCCTGTCAAAAAAAAAAAAAAAAAAAAAAAAAAAAGCAAAACCTCAGCTTTAAACTTCACACTACCCCATCCAATACCTGTTGCCTTAATTTTGTCACCATCTCTCCTTTGAAGGAGGTCACTCTAGTCTCTCTCCCATTGTACTTCCTGATGATTTCTGTGAACAGCTGTTTAATGACTGAATGAACTGCTCTGTGCTTGGTTTGATGTGGGGGATCTCAGCCCTATAGGTAAACCGCAAATGATTCTATCTTTCACCCTACATTTCTCTCAATGGCACAGGCTATATGTGCTAAGGCAGTGCTTCCAAATGGAGGCCACATAAGAAGGACACTTGTATATCTGCTCTCTAAGTCACTGGAACTCACACAAGTGCATGAAGGCAAGAAGCTACAGTAGGAAGTCTAATACCAGATGGCACAAGTTGGTCTGTAGACCCTCTGAGCCCTTCACCTGCATTTCTTTCTTCGTAAGGATTGGGTCACTAGCTGTGCCTGGCAAGTTCACAATCACCAGGCCTTCGGCTTCTACAGAAAACAAAAAACTTAGAATTCTTCTCTTGATTTCCCATTTTGAGCATTTTAATGTTATTATTTAGAAGATTTGGCATGGTGGTGCTGTGGCATAGCGGTGGAAGCCACCACCTGCTGTGCCAGCATCCCATATGGGCACTGGTTCGAGTCCTGGCTGCTCCACTTCTGATCCAGCTCTCTGCTATGGCCTGGGGAAGCAGTAGAAGATGGCCCAAGTCCTTGGGCCCCTGCACCCACGTGGGAGACCTGGAGGGAACTCCTGACTCCTGGCTTCGGATCAGGGCAGTTCAGTCCATTGCAGCCAGTTGGGGAGTGAATCAGCGGATGGAAGACCTCTCTCTTTCTCTCTCTCTCTCTCTCTCTCTCTCTGTGTGTGTGTATGTAACTCTGCCTTTCAAATAAATAAATAAATTTTTAAAGATTTATTTATTTGTTTGAAAGGCAGAGAGTTATATAGAGGCAGGAGCTATCTCTTTTCCTCTCCCTCTCTCTCTCTCTCTCTCTCTCTCTAACTCTTCCTTTCAAATAAATACAGCAAAAAAATTTTTTTTAATACTTAACAGGAAATGTCTAAACTGCAAAGCCCTGGCCTGTGACACAGGTCTTCTCAGTTATGTTTAGTAATATTCGGAGTGAGATTTAGCAACAAAGGGAAGCAGAGCTGAAAGTTTTGGAAAAGTTGCCATATGACCAGAGAAGGACTGAGGAGGAATCCTTAGAGGGTACAGTAGAGCGACTACTTGCTCGGGCCATGATTTTTAAGATTTTTTTTAAGATGCTAATTGTCAAGACAACAGGAAAAAGATCTGGAGGGTGCCTCAGAAATCTCTCGGGGGCTCATGCCATCATAGGCCCAGGGCCTCGAAGGGCAGAGGTGTTTCACGGAACCCTTAGGTGCTCTCCAAGTCTCAGGATTCTGCTCCCAGCTCCCCAGTGAAGTGTCCGTGGCTCTCCAGCACTGGTTCAAGTGGACCCAGGTGCAGCTGAGGAGAGGAAGTAACAGAGCCTGGTGATTCTGCCCATGTCCAGAACGCAAGAGCCATGAAGTCATGGCAACTTCCACCGAAATTTCAAAGAAAAGTCTGGGAGATCAGGCAGAAGTCAGCCACGGGGGCAGAGCTACCACAGAAAGCTCCCAATTGGGGTATGTGGCATAGAACAGAGGGAGTGGAGCCACTGCCAGGCCCCCAGGAAGCGAGAGGCACCAGCAGCACACAGCCACAGGCTTTCCAAGCAACACTTGCAGAGCAGCCATGAGGACTGCAATCAGCAAAAACTGGAGCCTTGGGGACTCACCCACTTCAGTGTGCACAGGATGACAGATTTGGAGTTCTACCACAAAATCTCTGCCTTGGTTGGTTTCAGCCTTGCTTTGGGCTTGTTACTCCTTTCTACCTCCTGCCTTACTCATTTTTAAATAGCAACAGTTATCCTTTCCCTGTCCTGCCATTGTATCTTGGAAATAGGTAACTTGTTTTCAAGCTCAAAGCTCAAAGACTTCGCATCTTTGAAAGAGGTAAATTTTGTTTTTGAGCTCACAGCTCAAAGAGTTTGCCTTGAGTCACAGAGGAAACTTTGTATTTAGAATTTTGAGCTTTGTTTGAGTGAAGTAGGACTTGGCACTTTTGAGGATAGAATAATTGTATTTAACACTATGAGGGCATGAAACTTGGAGACAAAGGATTGGATTTGGTCTGAGTGTGTCTCTCAAAGATTCATGTATTGAAACTTGGTCCCTAGTGTGACCAAATAAAGGTAGTGGAACCTTTAAGAGGTAAGACTTAGGGAACAGTAATTCATTCATTAGGGGCACTGCTCTCAGAAGAAATTGATGATGGTCTCATTGAATGAGTTCATTCCTGCAAGAATGAGTTGTTATTTATGAAAAACCACAATTGCTCCTCCCTGATCTCTGGCTGTTTCTCTCACCACGCGCTTTCTTCAGCCTATTCTCTCATCATGTGATGCCATCAGCCATGAAGCTGGTCATAAGCTAGTGCCACATTCTGGGACCTCCAGAACTGTGAGAAAAATAAAAGCAAGAAAGAAAAACTCTTTTCTTTACAAACTACCAAGCTTCAGATATTTTGTTGTAGCCATGGACAAAGCAGTGATATATGACCTTAGTTATTCGATGACACCTGATTGGCTTCCTCACATTGCTTTACGAGCCAAAGAATCTGCTGTGCACTGAATATTTATATCCCCCAAATTCTTATGTTGAAGTCCTAATCCCTGCTATGATGGTATTTGGAGATGGAGCCTTGAAAGGAATTAGACTTAGATGAGGTCATGATGGTGGAAACCCCATTATGGGATTGGTGGCCAGATAAGAAAGTAAATAAGGTCAGATTTTTGTCTCCCTCCACCTTGTATGAGAATACAATGAGAAGAAAGACATCTGTAAACCATGAAGGGGGACCTTTCCAGGAATGGGATTTGTGGGCCCTTCAATTTTGGATTTCCAGCAACTGTGATATATAAATGTGAATGTGTTTGTTTAGCCTATCCACACTATGATGTTTTGTATGGCAGCCTGAACTAACTCAGACAAAATCCCTGGTCAAAAAGTGAATTTTCTGTCCTTTTTCTCTAACTAGATTTCTTATCAGTTATAGTGATGGAACTGAAGTTCAAAGAGGTGAACAAGGCTGTCTATGGTATTGCCAATGCAAATAGCAGAGGCAAACTGAATCCATAGACTTTCTGCTACTACCAGCATAAAACAGCCAGAGTAGCTATAAAGGACTTCTTGTATGATTAGATCTTCATGGTGGTTTTACATTTGTCCTTCAAGTAAACTTCCAATTCTGGCCATTGGTTAAAAGACTCAGTGACTAAATCTTTCTAAAATGACACTGGGTCCTCAAAGAACACCTGGGGAAGTATTGGCACGAGTTCCTGAAGTTGGGCTTTAGAATGTTTGTTCACAGCAGCACGGACAAATCCTCTCCTGGGAGATTTCTGAACAGTGACAGGATGGTGTCCAGGGGAAATCTGACATGGCACTCAGAGAGGTGCTATGATTCATATTCATAACCAGCTTCCCCCCAACATCAAATGGCTGCTAGAATCATGTTGGTCTTTACCAGCTTGTCAGCATACCTTTTGCAAACAATTGTAGCAGATATTTTGATCAATTATGGATATACCACAGCCAGCATCTATTTCCATCTTGCACTCTCAGCTGTTGGTGAATGCATTTATAAATACTGCAGGATCCAGAGGCAGCTGGCTCTGGATCTCTATGGTGTGAATAATTGACATTATTTGATACCAGGTGATTTGAACTACCCTGACAGTGCCTGTATTCCATTTGACTGAAATGAAACCACACATTTGCTCAAAGAGAACTTCTTCCTTACTGAATTGGCAGAGCTTTGGGAAAACATTTTATAACTTGGGTAGGTTTTAGAATGTGTCTAACATTTCAAAGGATGATTATAGGGAGTGCCTTGGAATAGTGGAATGGTAGAGAGAAGAGAAATTAGATAGTTCAACAGAAGAGTTACTGCTAGGACTGCCACTGTGGTGTAGTAGTTTAAGCCTCCACCTGAGGCTCCGGCATCCAATATGGGCACTGGTTCGTGTCTTAGCTGCTCTTCTTCCAATCCAGCTCTCCGCCTATGGCCTGGGAAGGCAGTGGATGATAGCCCAAGTGCTTGGGCCCCTGCACCCATGTGCAAGACCTGAAATAAACTCCTGGCTCCTGGCTTTGGACCAGCTCAGCTCCTGCCGTTGCAACCGTTTGGAGAGTGAACCAGCAGATGGGAAGATTCTCTCTCTTTCTCTCTCTCTCTCTCTCTCTGTTTCTCTTTCTCTCTGTCTGTAGCTCAAATAAAGGAGTGATAAAAAAATAGTTACTGCTAAGGAGAGGCCCCGGTTTGCTGGATGAATGTGGTGCCATTTGGTGGGTGAATGTGGTGCCAAATGAAATTGAGAGAACTTCCTTTTCTGCAGATATCTGTATGGTACATCCAGGCCCTAAAGTGAACTTGCAGCATGTATGAAATACCAGTTACATCCTTCACAGTGATGTATGTTAGATTCCCAAGTGTGGATCTGCTCCCACATCTAATTCTAGAACGATTGCATGAAGTCCTCAATCCATGCTCCTGGCAGTCTCCAGACATATCCTTTATAACCTAGCCACCTCGTGATTCAGTCTATGCTCAAGAAATAACATAAAGACTGGGAGCTTCTTACTGGAAATGTTCAGCACAACTAAAAGAGAATCCTACAAACTTCAAGTTACACACAAATAGAAAGACAAACATGAAATTCTCAGCAGACTTTCTCTGAACCTCTTCCACAAGCCCCATGGAAGCCCAAGAGGATAGGGAATTCTGGGAAAACTGTAGAGAAGAGTGAAGATGGGATGGTGTGAAATCATCCCCAGAAAGTTTACTCCAGAAAGGGAAATAGTAAGAAGAGAATTACCAACATGGAAAGTAGGCAGGATAGAATGAGTTTTATGTTACAGCACTGGAATTGGAGATAAGCTTTGATATATATCCTGGTTAAATTAATAAATGTCCAGGAATAAACATTATTCAGCTACACTGAAAGAAAAAGCAATTTACCCACAAAGATGGAAGAGTTTGGCAGGCCTCAGACTTCCTCACATTTTCCTTACTGGAAAATGTAATGCTTTAAGAGAAACAAAGGGGTGATCCAAGAATATAATACACAGTTAAGTTTTCACTAAAGAAACAATAGACATTCGAAAACAGGAAATAGAAATGGAAATATGATAACTATGGGCTCTTTGTTATAACAAAACAAAACAAGCAAGCAAGCAAAAACTTAACAAACAAAACACCAAAAAATCTTTTGTGTAACAATAAATTCTAGTCAACCAAGAAATAAATGAAAAATAAAATACCTTGAGGAGAGAAATAAAAAGTAAAAGAAGAATGGTGAACTTAAAATTTATTTATATGTTTCTATAAGACTAAACTGGAAATTACAATCATCCAATAGAAAGTAATTTTTAAAGCCATGATGAAAGATGATTCTCCCTGGGTCTCACATGTTTCAGGCAAGCATTGGCATTGCTGGCCTCTGTTCTGGACTATCTTTTTAAGAATGATTTGTACAGTAAATGGTCTTGGGAGATAGAAACAACATCTCCTTGTGGAACAAAAGGCACCCATGGTTACTGCCCATTATAAAAGAAAAGGAATCCAAAAATTCTTGTCGTTGAACTCATAGCAGGTACAGACAAATATCTAGGCCCCTCTGAATTGCCTCTGTGGGAACTGAAGGCAGGAGAAACTTGAAAAGATGTGTGTGCTGGCTTGCAAGCAGTGTAAAACCTCAGACCATTCACAATACTTGATCCTTGTCAAAATAAAAGGAATACAGACAGCGGGGTCCCAACATGGCAGTATAACAACAGGATGATCTGAGTCATGCAGGACAAAATAGATAGCTAAAACAGAGAGAGGATACATGCTGGAGATAGAGCCATGGTAAATTCACAACGGGAAGCCCAGGAAACCAACAGAGACTGGGCAGGTCCACCCTGAAGGAGCAAATAGGAAAGGGAAGTGGCAGAGGTGCAGTGGAGGCATGGAATGGGGAGGCTGGCGCTAGGCCTCAGCAAACCAGTTAGATGGGAAACCGCAGGTCCACAGAGTTGCAGACAGTAGCAGGAGGGGGTGCTTGGCGAACTGCGTTTGACGTGCCATGCTGGAAAAAAGAGAGGTTTAGAGGAACAAAACAGAGGTTGGGCACCCCCCTGCCCATCTAATCCCCCCCAAACTGGACCTGCAGGCAGCTGATAGAAGATATTTTATTAGTTTATATTTAAAATGTAAGCAGAGGATGGCCACGTTTGCCTCCTGTACACACACCCATCAATTGTGGGGGCCACCTCACCACACCCCCACCCAGGAACAAGGACCATACATTTCAGAGTCATTGCTTCCCCACCATTCAAGCTGTACAACAAGGAGAAGTAGTAAATATTGAAAACTCAAGCTCGTTCTATGCACCATTGAAAAGCGAGGGCCCCAGTAGGCCCTGCTTGCACCAGAGCTTGTGTCTGCCCTCACTGAGATTGAGAGGTGAGCTGGGCTCCAACAGGCAGGGTTGCCTGCTTCCACCTGCAACACACACACACACACACATAGCAACTCATATCAGAGAGAAACTCAATAGAAGCACAGAGACACAGCTTAAAGAGGAAAGCAACCAGACAAAAAAAAGAAAAGAAAAAAATACACTTTGCCAAAAAGCAAAGGAAAACCCCTCAATAAGAATAAGGAAGACACTGTGAGCCCCCAAAGGAACACTACAGCTCTTTAATAATAGTGAAGGTGAAGGTGAAGAAATCGAGGATATGCAAGAAACAGAATTCAGAAAATTAATCGTCAAATTACTTGGAAGCAATCAGAAGCAAATTCATGATCTAAATGAAAAACACTCTCAAGAAATTGAGATATTAAAGAGAAGTCAGAATAAAATGCTAGAAATGAAGAATTCGATAGATCAAATAAAAAGTTCAGTGGAAAGCCTTAGCAACAGAATAGGTGAGACAGAAGAAACAATATAAGAACTATAAGATGAATTTCTGGAAATATTACAGTCAGACCAAATAAAAGAAGAAATTAGAAAACTAAAAAACATGATTGGAGATCTACAAGATTCTATAAAACAACCCCATATATGGATCCTAAGAATTCTGGGAGACATGGAAAGAGAGAAAGGATTAGAAAGCTTACTTAATGAAAATATAACAGACAATTTACCAATCTGGAGAAAGAAAGAGACATCCGAGTACAGAAAGTACATAGAACTCACGATAGACACAACAAGATAAGATCTTCACCAAAGCACACTGTAGTGAAACCCCCATGGTAAAACATAAAGAAAAGATCTTAAAATATAAATGAGAGAAACACCAAATCACATTTAGAGGAAATCCAATTAGACTCACTGCAGAATTCTCATCAGAATTTTTACAGGCAAGAAGGGAATGGTGCAATATATTCCAAGTCCTAAGAGAAAAAACTGTCAACCCAGAATCCTACACCCTACAAAGCTCTCATTTATGAATGAAGGAGAAATAAAGACCTTCCACAATAAACAGAAATTGAAAGAATTTGTAACTACTTGCTCAGTCTTCCAAAAGATGCTCAAGGATGTGCTACACACAGAAACAGAAACATCACTATAAAAGATGAATGCAGAAATGACCCAGCAAAAGTACAAAACAGGAAGCTCAAAATACAAAATTAGAACTATTTACAGAAAAATGGCAGGGCAAATTTGGTACTTAACAATAGTCACCCTGAATGTAAATGGGCTCAACTCCCCAGTTAAAAGACACAGACTGGCTGAATGGATTAAAAAAGAAAACCCATCTATTTGTTGCCTACAAGAAATATATCTTACCAACAAAGATGCATACAGACTGAAATGGAAAGGATGGAAAAAGATAATCTATGCTAACAGAAATCAAAAAAGAGCTGGTGTGGCCATCCTAATATCAGACAAAATAGGCTTTAACACGAAAACTATTAAAGACAAAGAAAGACACTATATAATGATTAAAGAATCAATTCAACAGGAAGGTGTAAATATTATAAATGTATATGCACCAAATTACTGGGCACCTGGCTACCTAAAAGAAATGTCAAAGGATTTAAAGGGAGATATAGACTTAAATACATTAGTTATGGAGGATTTCAATGCCCCACTTTCAGCAATGGACAGATCAACTAGACAGAAAATCAAAAAAGAAACAACAGTTAATTGACACTATAGATCAAACAGACCTAGCAGATACCTATAGCGCCTTCCCCCTCTATAGCCACAGAATACACATTTTTCTCACCAGTGCATGGAACTTTCTCTGGGATTAACCAGATGCTAGGCCATAAAGCAAGTCTCAAAATACAAAAAAAAAAAAAAAAAAAGAAAGAAAGAAAGAAAGAAAGAAAGAAAGAAAGAAAGAAATGAAATCATGCCATGCATTTTCTCAGACAACAATGAAATGAAGCTGGAAATCAGCAACTAAGAATCTCCAGAACATATGCAAACACATGGAGAGTGAACAACATGCTCCTGAATGAACAATGGGTCATAGAAGAAATAAAAAAGAGAAATCAAAAAAATTCTGGAAACAAATGAAGTTGACAGTACAACATATCAAAACATATGGGATACAGCTAAAGCAGTGTTAAGAGTAAAGTTTATAGCAATTGGAGCCTATATAAAGAAATTGGAAAGGCACCAAATAAATGAACTATCAGTGTATCTTAAGGATAAAGAAAAACAACAGCAAACCAAACCCAAAACTAGTAGGAGAAAGGAAATAATTAAAATTAGAGAAGAAATCAACAAAATTGAAGCCAAAAGCATAGTACAAAAGATCATCAAAATGAAGAGCTGGTTTTTTGAAAAAAAAAAAAAAAGACTGACACACCATTGGCCCAACTAACCAAAAAAAAGGAGAGAGGAGAGAGAAAACCCAAATCAATAAAATTAAAGATGAAAAAGTAAATGTAACAAGAGACACCACAGAAATAAAAGTAATCATCAGAAACTACTACAAAGAGCTGTATGCCAACAAACGGGGAAACCTAGAAGAAATGGATTCCTGGACACATATAATCTACCTAAACTGAGCCATAAAAACATAGAAAACCTAAACAGATCCATTAACAAGACAGAAATTGAATCAGTAAGACTCTCCCAACAACAACAACAAAAAAGCCCAGGACCAGATGGCTTCACTGATTAATTCTACCAGAAATTTAAAGAGGAAATAACTCCAATTCTTCTCAAGTTATTCAAAACAATTGAAAGAGGGGGAATCCTCCCAGATTCTTTCTATGAAGCCAGCATCACCTTAATGCCTAAACCCAGAAAAGACCTAACAGAGAAAGAGAAACTACAGACCAGTTTCCCTGATGGACATAGATACAAAAATCCTCAAAAAAAATTCGGGCCAATTGAATCCAGCAGCACATCAGAAAGATCATTCACCCAGACCATGTCGGATTTATTCCTGGTATGCAAGGATGGTTCAACATTTGCAAATCAATCAATGAGATACATCACTTTAACAAAATGAAGAACAAAAACCATATGATTATCTCAATAGATGCAGAGAAGGCATTTGATAAAATACAACACCTTTCATGATGAAAACTCTAAGCAAATTGAGTTTAGAAGGAATATTCGTCAATATAGTTAAAGAAATTTATGACAAACCCATGGACAGCATTTTACTGAATGGAGAAAAGTTGGAAGCATTCCCACTGAAATCAAGAACAAGAAAAGGATGCCAACTCTCACCATTGCTATTCAATATATTCTCAGAAGTTTTAGGCAGAGCCATTAGTCAAGAAAAAGAAATTAAAGAAATTCAAATTGAGAAAGAGGAAGTCAAACTATCCGTATTTGCAGATGTCATGATTCTATATATAGGTGATCTCCCCCCTAAAAAAAAAAACACCAAGAAACTATTGGAACTCATACCACACTTATACTTGCTGGATTTCCAATAAATATGTTATTTATTTATAAAAAAATGTAGATAGTAACAAAAACTGGGAGAGAGGACAGGAAAAGTGAGTTAGATAAAAGGGTGAGTACTAATGTTATTCTTTTTGGCAGGATCACAATAAATATTGCCTAAAAATGAAATATGTAGTTTAGAAGATAAATAACAGAATTTTCCTAATGTTTTAATAGTCTTTTTATTCCTACTGTTTTGAAAAGGAATACTCATTGTAAAGAAGATGCAATTAACTGAAGTTCAGGAATACTATTCATTTCGTTTCCTTCCATTAAGTTTAAGCAAAATTTAATTTAGTGTTTTGTAATTTTGAATAGCACATGTTAATAATTTTTTGTTTCAAAAATTTTTATTTCATCCAGCCATCATTTTAACAGCATATATGCAGAGAAATATCTACAATCATGTTCATCAAATGTTGACCTTGAGTATTTTCTGATGATGGGATTTGGCTTATTTTTTGCTTTTCTCTTGTCAATTTTTAGTGTTAATTTTTTTACAATAAGCAACATCATTTCTACATGTAGTAAAAACTTTGTTAGTCCTCACAAAAGTAGAAAAGTTTCTTAAAAGTACATGCATCTTAGATGGCTAAAGTTTATGCAAAAAGCCTACCTTTGAAGTTTACAGATGTTCTGGTGTTAATGAGAAGTCTGAGTCTAGGATATCTTAAAGACCAAGAGTAGCAAAGCTTTTCTAAAAAATATTAGGCCCAGAAACTAATTCCTTTAGCCCTTTAGCTCCAAATCTTGGGAATGCAGACTATTCCTGTATGTTATAATGACATCACCGAGAATAATTAAGCCAGAAGAGAGAACTGATGGCCAACATGTAGAAGTGTGGCAATACTACAATTGTCATACAACCATTGGCCAGTAGGACTAATGTAGCATTGGGTGACAGAAGAGGAGATAATTGGATTAACAAGCCCAATCACTCTGGCCAGCTGGGCCTTCTTGAGAGCTAGTTCCTGATTCCTGACCCTTGGTAGCTATGGGAAGAGTGCCAGAAAAACTGAGCCTAAAACAGGATAACATAGTGAGAAATTGCTCACTGTGAAAAATAAGACATACAAATTATCCTAAAACTTCAGATCCGTAAGTTACTTATCTACGTGGCAAAAGAAAACAGCTATTTGAGTAAAAATAACTAAATACTGGTTATATGCAGAGAGAACCTACTAACCCCTGTGAAACATAAATGGCACACAAATCTATATCTATCAATTTATATATATATATATCTACATATATATATTTATAGATGTTCTGAGACTAATGAGAAGTCTAAGGATCTATGATATCCTTATATATCTTTGTATATATCTTTATATATAATTTATATTTTATATATCTTTATATGTGTATAAAAATTGGTGTGTATAGGCTCCTTGAATTGTCTACAAATTTTCAAAGTCTGCATGGCAAAAAAATATGTTCAGTCCATTTTTTTAACTACAAATTAAAGTCCATGACATTTCCCACTGTTAAAAAAAAAGCAACACGGAGTATCAAGGTGACACTACCTAATAAATCTGTCACTCTACAGGTTCCCATGATGACAGATGTAGCAGCTCTGTCAACCAGGATGAGCAGCAGAGCCGGGGCCCCTCTGTTGACCTCTGTTTTGCTGGACTCAGGGAACACATAGTATTCCAGTGGGAAATTTCCCAAGTTAGAAGGCCTCCTTCCTTCAGACTTTGGAGAAAGCTCTTTCCAAGCCTGTCCATGTGGGAGGCTGCCTAGTGGTGTCCTCAAGAGAAATGGCAACAACAAGGAGTAAGGCCACACAAGTTTAGAAGGAGACTCTTAGAAACATTAGCGTTAAAGATAGATAATTCATTTTGTTTTAAGGATGTAGGTTTAGAAGTGAAAAAATGTGGAAAGATCATCAACAACCAAGGACAAGTGTCCCATCCACCTACAGAGTCTGTAGGGATGGAAAAAGTCAGTTGGGTCTTGAGAAAACCTGTGTGTACACTTCTCCCTCCCCTAAAAGATTCTGCCTCTTCCAGGTGTGTGCCTATAGGCGACACTCACTAATCATAAGCATCTAAGCCAATGGTTTCCAAAATGGAACACCTGCTCCCCAGAAAAGGGGCAGATGAGAGCAAAGAGGGGCAGGGGTAAAATAATGGATTCTCTGTAAACATTGGCTTTTTACAATTTCTGGATTGTGGTATTTATAAATTAATACATAAAATGTAATTTTGCATAAGTCCATGTGCTCCTAAATTTTCTTAATAAAGCAGTGAAAATATAAAAACACTCAACAGAATGTATTCATAATTTCAAAACCTTGACCACATTTCTCCTATTTCTGCTGTTGCATTCTGCCCTTTGAGGATTCCTGGGTGCACGTACTCCCCAGGGGACTCCTAGCACACTCCCTAAATGCATACTGGGTGAAATTCTGAGAAGCAGAAGCAGTTCAAAAGCACTGGCATGGAACCTTGGCTTTGGGACTGTTAAGAAATGATTAGTTGGCCGGCGCCATGGCTCACTAGGCTAATCCTCCGCACACCAGGTTCTAGTCCCGGTCGGGGCGCCGGATTCTGTCCCGGTTGCCCCTCTTCCAGGCCAGCTCTCTGCTGTGGCCAGGGAGTGCAGTGGAGGATGGCCCAAGTACTTGGGCCCTGCACCCCGTGGGAGACCAGGATAAGTACCTGGCTCCTGCCATTGGATTAGTGCAGTGCGCCAGCCGCAGCACACTGGCCGCGGCGGCCATTGGAGGGTGAACCAACGGCAAAAAGGAAGACCTTTCTCTCTGTCTCTCTCTCACTGTCCACTCTGCCTGTCAAAATAAATAAATAAATAAATAAATAAAAGAAATGATTAGTAAAGAGAGATTGTTGATTTAAATTAGAATGACAAGGATGGCCCTATAATTAGTAGAGATGGAAACTGTTCATTAAAATGCTATCTTCTTCTTCCCTAGTGTGATTTCTATTTGCTACATGGTTTTAGTCAAAATCATCAAAATGACAGAATTTGTCAACTCAAACATTAAAACCTAGAAGAAAAAAAAAACCATCATTCACTTCCTGAGGACAATTTATGGCTGATAAACCACCTCCCTCAGAACCATGCTTAAGCTAAAGCAATCTTGTACAACAAAAACAAAGCCGGAGGCATCACAATACCAGATTTCAGGACATACTACAGGGCAGTTGTAATCAAAACAGCATGGTACTGGTACAGAAACAGATGGATAGACCAATGGAACAGAATTGAAACACCAGAAATCAATCCAAACATCTACAGCCAACTCATATTTGATCAAGGATCCAAAATCAATCCCTGGGGTAAGGACAGTCTATTCAATAAATGGTGCTGGGAAAACTGGATTTCCATGTGCAGAAGCATGAAGCAAGACCCCTTCCTTACACCTTACACAAAAATCCACTCAGCATGGATTAAAGACCTAAATCTGCGACCCGACACCAACAAATTATTAGAGAACATTGGAGAAACCCTGCAAGATATAGGCACCGGCAAAGACTTCTTGGAAAAGACCCTGGAAGCACAGGCAGTCAAAGCCAAAATTAACATTTGGGATTGCATCAAATTGAGAAGTTTCTGTACTGCAAAAGAAACAGTCAGGAAAGTGAAGAGACAACCTACAGAATGGGAAAATATATTTGCAAACTATGCAACTGATAAAGGGTTGATAACCAGAATCTACAAAGAAATCAAGAAACTCCACAACATCAAAACAAACAACCCACTTAAGAGATGGGCCAAGGACCTCAATAGACATTATTCAAAAGAGGAAATCCAAATGGCCAACAGACACATGAAAAAATGTTCAAGATCACTAGCAATCAGGGAAATGCAAATCAAAACCACAATGAGGTCACCTCACTCACCCCAGTTAGAATGGCTCACATTCAGAAATCTACCAACAATAGATGCTGGAGAGGATGTGGGGAAAAAGGGACACTAAACCACTGTTGGTGGGAATGCAAATTAGTTAAGCCACTATGTAAGGCAGTCTGGAGATTCCTCAGAAACCTGAATATAACCCTACCATTCAACCCAGCCGTCCCACTCCTTGGAATTTACCCAAAGGAAATTAAATTGGCAAACAAAGAAGCTGTCTGCACATTAATGTTTATTGCAGCTCAATTCACAATAGCTAAGACCTGGAACCAACCCAAATGCCCATCAACAGTAGACTGGATAAAGAAATTATGGGACATGTACTCTGTAGAATACTATACAGCAGTCAAAAACAATGAAACCCGGTCATTTGCAACAAGATGGAGGAATTTGGAAAACATCATGCTGAGTGAATTAAGCCAGTCCCAAAGGGACAGATATCATATGTTCTCCCTGATCGGCGACAACTAACTGAGCACCAAAGGGGAAACTTGTTGAAATGAAATGGACACTATGAGAAACAGTGACTTGATCAGCTCTTGTCCTGACAGTTGATGCACAGTGTAATACTTTATCCATTTTAGTATTTTTTTTGTTCTAGTACCGTTGGTTGAACTCTGTAATTAACACACAATTATTCTTAGGTGTTTATATTTTAACTGAAAAGTGATCCCTGTTAGGAATTTGGAAAACATTATGCTGAGTGAAATAAGCCAATCCCAAAGGGACAAATACCACTTGTTCTCCTTGATAGGTGACAACTAACTGAGCACCAAAAAGGAAACCTGTTAAAGTGAAATGAACACTATGAGAAACGGTGACTTGATCAGCCCTCACCCTGACTGTTGATGAACAACTTAATATGTTATCCCTCTTAGTATTTTTTTGTTTGTTCTACTTAATACTTTTGGTTGAATACTGTAATCAATACACAATTATTCTTAAGTGCTGAAACTTAACTGAAAAGTGATCACTGTTAAATATAAGAGTGGGAATAAGAGAGGGAAGAGATGTGCAATTCGGGGCATGCTCAAGCTGACTTACCTCAAACAGTAGAGATAGAAACATACGAGGGGATTCAAATTCAATCCCATCAAGGTGGCATGTACCAATGCCATCTCACTAGTCCAAGTGATCAATTTCTGTTCACAATTGATCATAATGATAGGACTAAGAACCAAAGGGAGCACAGAAACAAGACTAGTGTCTGCAAATACTAGCTGATAGAATCAAAAAGGGAGAGAATGATCCAACATGGGAAGTGAGATACACAGCAGACCCATAGAATGGCAGATGCCCTAAACAGCACTCTGGCCTCAGAATCAGCCCTTAAGGCATGCGGATCTGGCTGAAAAGCCCATGAGAGTATTTCAGGCATGGAAAGCCAAGACACTCTGGAAAAAAAAAAAAAAACCTAAATGAAAGATCTCCGCGAGTGAGATCCCAGTGGAAAGAATGGGTCATCAAAGAAGGAGGTACCTTTCTCTGAAGGGAGGAAGGGACCTCCACTTTGACCATGGCCTTGTCTAAAAATTATCAGAGTCAGTGAACTCAGGGGGCTTCCATAGCCTTGGCAGCTCATGACAAGAGCCTAGGGTGATTACTGATGCCATAAACAAGAGTCTCAATTTGCTAAGTCAACAACAGGAGTCACTGTGCACTTACTCCTCATGTAGGATCTTTGTCCTTAGTGTACTGTACATTGAGATTTAATGCTATAACTAGTACTCAAACAGTATTTTTCACTTTATGTTTCTGTGTGGGAGCAAACTTTTGAAATCTTTACTTAATGTATGCTAAACTGATCTTCTGTATATAAAGAGAAATGAAAATGAATCTTGATGTGAATGGAAGGGGAGAGGGAGTGGGAAAGGGGAGGGTTGCGGGTGGGAGGGACGTTATGCCGGGGGGAAGCCATTGTAATCCATAAGCGGTGCTTTGGAAATTTATATTCATTAAATAAAAGGTTAAAAAAAAACCATGCTTAAGTTAGATCATAATGTGCTGTTTTTTTTTTTAAATTGCAATATTTGCACTGCCAATTGTGATTACCTGAATTATGTCCCTCCCCCCCAAAATTCACAAATTGAGGTCCTAATCCTCAAGCTATAACTGTACTCGGTGTTGGTGTCTTTCAATAGGTCATTTAAATTAAGTAATGTCATTGGGATGGGCCCTATTCCCATATAATAATTTTCATTATAAAAAGAGGACATTGTCTGGGTGGATGGTTGGCCTTGAAGTTAAGATGCTGCCTGGGAAGCTGCATTCCACATTGGAGTGCGTGGGTTCAAATCCTGATTCAAGCTTCCTGTGGATGCACACTCTGGGAGGCAGATGATGCCCGAAGGAATTGAGTGCCTGGCGCTCACATGGGAGACGTGAATTGAGTTCTTAGTCTGTGTGCCAGCCCTGGCCACTGTAGAAATTTGAGGAGTGAACCCGTAGAGTGAATTCTTTCTGTCTATCTGTCTCTCTCTTTAGATGTGAGTGTGTGTGTGTGTGTGTGTCTTCCTCTCAAACTAAAACAAAAGAGGTTATTATGAAAGAAGCACAGAAGGAAAGTCATGAGAAGACCCAGTGAGTGATAGCCTTTCATTAACCAAGGAGCGGGCCACAGAAGAAGCAACCCTGCTGTGTTAGCTGGTTTCTCCTTATTATAACTAAATGCCTGAAGCTGGCTAATTTTTATGTAACTCACAGTTTTGGAGATTTAAAGTCCAGATTTGGCAGTTCCATTTATTTGTCCTCTGCAGAATGCATCATGGCAGGAGGGAGAGAGAGTGCATGGCAAGACAAGAAGACAGGGCTTGGGGTGGGACCAGTCTTGCTCTTTTATAATAACTCTCGTAAGAGCTAACCAGGTTCCTCTGAGACCCACATTAGCACCTTCTGAGGGCAGCACCCTCGTATGACCTAATTACCTCCACCAGGCCGCACTTCCTCAAGCTTCCACCACCTCTTAACACTGCCACATTGAGAACCAAGTTCCCAACACACAAACCTTTAAAGGACACACCTAAACCATATCCAAACCACAGCACCTGCCAACACCTGGATCTCGAATTTTGAGTCTCCAGGACTTTGAGAAAATTAATTTCTGTTGTTTAATCCACCCAGTCTATAGCATCCTTAGCAAATTAATACACCAGTCAAGAGACAATTAAATTTTATGAACACTAATTTCAGCTCTTACTGGATTAACTTTCAAAACTAACAGAATTTAATGATTCATAGATTAGTTATGCCTATGAAAAGTTCCTGTCTATCAGTATTTAATATGTGACTTGAAATAAACCAGGTTAATAAATGTGGAACATGTGATTTTTTAAAAATGTTTATTCATCAAAATATTATCTGTTGTATCAATATCATAAATATTCATTAATATCATCTTTCTCTAAAATAACTTGGATCAAATTCTTTCTTGCTACAGTTCAGGTATTCAAATGTGAATTACTTCGTTGAAAGGACATTGCTCACTACATGTGGTACATTCTGCAAAGTAAAGAGCTCTTCAAGAGTTTTGAGGACTTTTACAAAGATTTCTGAGAAGCAAGATATAATTCCTTGTCAAAATAAACTTTAAATAGCTCTTCATAAATACAGATACAATTTTTGTACGAAAAGCTATAAGCTATCCTCCACCATCTCTTGGAGTTTTAGAAGTTTTCATAAATAAGTAGAGTCGACAATGGATTGTTGATGGGCACCCTTAAAGTCTTTACAAAAGAGAAATATTCTGCACTGACAGGAGCTGCTGTTACGCCTGGGTCCCTGCCGATGTACCAGTGTAGCTCGTGCTGTCATAACCAAGTGACAAGCACAAGAGCACCTGTTAGAGACCCAGGGAGTGACAAGCTCATTGTGCACAAGTCGTATGTTAAAACAAGTAAGGACTTACATCTTGTCTGGATGAAGAAGGAAATTAGCTTGTTCACATTATTAAACATTCTGGATTGAAGTATACTATAGGAGTGGATATAACCCTGTGATCCCAGCTCAGTTTCTCCATACTGTCTTTGAACTTGGTCAGAGTACAAATTGTATGTACTGAGTTCATTCTGGAGCTGGAAGCCAGATGACTGCAATATCTCCAGGTTTCCATCTATTCACAACAGTGCCCAGGGATTTGAGGATGCTCTCTCCAGAAGAGTGAGAAAGAACATTCCTAGTCCCAGAAAACAGCCCAGCACAACCCAATGTGTCTATTCCTCAATTAAACACTGTAATGGGAGGTGGGTTACTCTTAAACAATGAGGTCCATTCCAGAGGGTGGAATCAGCTTTCTTTACAAAGCTGAATGTATGAAATACAGTTGGAAGCCCTAGACAACTAAGGCTCTGTTAGGGAGGAAGAAAGAGGGGAGTGTGACAGGATGGGCAAATAAACTCTTACACCACATGAGATCTCTTCTCCAATAAGGGCAGCATGGGACAATGGGTAAGGACTCAGTTGTTAGGGACTGTACTAGATGGATTTAAATCCTTGCTTGCTAGCTATGTGACCTTTGGAAACCTACCTAAACCCTCATGGCTCAGTTTCTAACTTGCATTTTAAAAAGTAAAAATAACAATACTGCCTACCTCATAGGATTGTTGGAGGACTGACTTAGTGCAAGGGAAATTCAACAAATTTGTGAAAAATGAGATAGAAAGATAGGTTTATTTCAGTGCAGAAAACATTTTGTAATCCATGCATATTTTTTCATAATAACATTTCCATAATCTTTTTGAAGATTTTTCATACATGTAATTTCTAATTTATTTGGCACCCAAATAAACTTATTTTTCTAATTCAAATTTTCCATGAACTTTTTGAGTACTCTTACAGTGCTCAGAAAAGGACTTGGCATAAAACAACCAATTGATTTCTAGGATATAAAGTTCCAATGTAATCACATTCCATGAAGAAACAACATTTGGAAACTCTTCAGGCTTCTAGGGATCATCAAAAGGGATACTATTCAACTGATATTTCTTGAAGAAATATTTAAATAACTAGTAAACCCACCTCACTATACAGTAATTTTATAAGTCATTGTGAGCAGAAAGGGACAATGACATGAGTACAAATGATGTAATCACCAGCAACCTCATTATGATAGGCTTCCAAACAGGGAAGTAGTCTAGAAATGACCTTAGTGTAATTCAGAGATGCCCTCTTAGGAACTGTCTCTGCTTGCGTCTAGCTATATTCCCATCAAATGTGCATGAGTAGGAGTTGTCAGAAAGACACCAAGCACCTCAACCCCATATAACAGATTAACAGATTATTTCATTAAGGTTTGGACCTGTGTCATGGTAGAAGGTACACAGGAATATATTTTTGCTACATTGGCACTGTTGTGTCCCAGGAACTTGAATGGTAATAAAAGTTGGCCAGGAATTCCCAGACAGGTCTACACTAGTAACAGGTTGCTTGGGGACAGTGTTGTCGCAGAAACATTCATTAGAAACATTCATTAGAAAAATTCATGCAGGGCTGGGAACCAGGAGTGTAAAGACCACAACTGGGACAAAGAAAATTCAGCAGTTGATCATGCCAATCACATTAAATTCACACTTTGATTTGACCTGTCGACAATGTGACCTGTGATTTATGCACCATTGAGGGCACTTCTGAGATTGAAAGGAGTTCAATGACCAGGAAAGCATGTAGCTTGAGGATACTTGTTGATCAGTCCTTCCTGCCCCAAGCATGCCCTTCTACAAATCCACATCTCCCATTCACAATGATATTTTCACTTGCTCTGAAAAGCTGCATCCGTTTATGTCATATTAAAGTTGGGCGCTGTACCACTGGAATGCTTATATCTTCTTGTAGTTAATACAGTGGTGAATTGTCAAGGCTTCAGAATGATCCATAGATCAAAGCCTTTCTCTCAATAACAAAAATGCTGACTGAACAATACTCTCAATGATAGCTATAAAAAGCTTCATATAATGAAGATACTCTGAGGTCAAACAGGGATTTGTTCTTCAGAATAGGACTTGGAAATCTCTGCACTGAGATTCAGGCGTTCTGAGAAAGGTGACTGGGAGGCTGGACCACCCATTAAGCTCATTAACTTATAGCAAAGCTTCTTTGGCTCAGCGATATTTCATGCATGCTTTTGTTTGATTTTCAGAAACTGTTGGCACTTACTTGGTTATATAAGAAGCATGATTTCTTTTTGAACTACTTTTTATAAAGATATTTATTTATTTGAAAATCAGAGTTACAGAGAGAGAAAGGAAGACACACACACACACAAGCACGGGGAGAGAGACAGAGAGACAGAGACAGAGTGGAGAGAGCACTCTTTCATCAGTACATTCCCCAGATGGCCTCAAAGGCCAGCCCTGGGCAACACCAAAGCCAGGAGCCAGAAACCTCATCCAGGTCTCCCATGTGGGTGGTGGGGGTCCAAACACTTGGGCCATCCTCTGCTCTCCTTCCCAGAAGAACTGCATGAGGAGTGGAGCAGCCGGGACATTAACCAGCACTCATATGGGATGCTGGCATTGCAGACCATGGTTTATCCTATTTTCCACAACATTTGGCCCCATTTTGGCTGTTTTGGATGCTGCTTTCAAGGAAAATTCACGACTCTTTTCACAACTCTTTTTTTCTAACCAAAAACCCATTTCGTGGGAGTTCTCATTTTATCTTCTCTATTGTTTGTTGTCTAAATCTTTGATTTATGGGGAACAAAACCTCCGTCAGTTTCCAGGACTTGTGAAAGCAAGTGAAAGAAAGTGCTCTTTTTGCCTGAGCTGTAAGGTGATGTGATATAATTATGTCATCTAGGGTAATCAGTGAATTACTTCATCAAAGTAATCATTCCCTAATTTGGTAAGTCCTACATTGTGCAGTGATTTTCACATGTGCCATCACACTTAAATTTTACAACAAACCCATAATTTGGTCTATTATGCTGCTTTAGAGCTAAGAAAAATGAAAGTTAGACAGGTTGAGCAGTTTTTTCTCATACTACGTGGTTTGGAGTTGGACTTGCACCAAGTGGATTTGGGTCTTTTAGTTCTCACATCACCATCGCCTCCTAACGCTTCATCTCAAGATCCATAACACGTCAGCTCTGAGTGAGAGGATCCACTGGACATGGATGATAGGAATCTTCCTTGATCTCAGAATCGGCCCAAACTACAACTCAGCAACTTCTTCTTAATTCCTCTGGCTCTTCCTTCCTTGGAACAGTATCATTTTCTCTGGTATTTTCATGACTATTCCTGTATTATATCTCCTCTCTACAGTAATAGAAATAACAGAAGGGGGTTGCCTCTAGCTATGTTTAAATGCAGTAGTAGGCTCACTTGAGGAAATTCTAGCCCAGCGTGTACATTTTCCAGTTTGGGGAAAGCCTCAAAGAAAATCACATGAGCTCAGAAAATCCATTTCTAGAAAAAAGAAAAAAAACACAGCAGATTCAAATTTCTTTGCATAAAGGTTTGTTGTTTGTTTTTCTCCAAAGCAAAGGGCACAGTGCAGTGATACTGTGTCTATTCAGCAATCTACATTTATGCAGCCAATTTGTGGCGTTATTAACCTTTTTATCCTAGAGAATTTTAAACAGATTACTTGTATCAGAATTACCTGGAGTGTTTGCTTAATGTGCAATTATTGGGCTCAATTCAAGACTTAGAAAATAAAGATGCCTTGGAGAGATACTGTGGGACCTGACAGTGAAGTGAGGAGCTGGTGATCCTCAATGGAAATCCGAGACTGCTGTCCAAGGAGCTGAGGGCTCGAGGGCACACAGTGTTGTCGCCACAGAGCCATCCTAGAGCAAGGAAACGACAGTGATGGTCAAACCTGCTGAGAAAGGAGACTCATGGTGGCGGGAGAGCCCTCAGAGGGTTTCTAGTCTGAGTTCAATAGGCAGATTTGGAAACAGAAGCCCAAGGAAGATAAGGAATTAAGCTCAATAATTGTGACGAATGAATTATTGAGCTGTTTTTTTTTAATCTCTGTGTGCCCAGCTAGGCTTCACCCACATCTCATATTCTGTGTTGTTACAAGGGTTGAATTTAGATAGAGGTGGTCAGTTGACATGATTTTATATGTTATAGATACTTGGTCAAATATGTGTTAACATCTGTTAACTTGGATTAGCATGGCATGAGTTCTCTTATATGGTGTCCAGTGGATTAAAGAGCCCCAGTATCCAATATAACCTTGGAGATCAGCGTTTTAGTACAGTGGACTGGCTCTTAGGCTGTGTCTAACAGACCCCACAGTTGTTTTTGTAGGTCTTAAATTTTCTATTTCCAAAATAGTTGAATAAAATCACCCGAAAGTCATAAGGCAAACATACCAGCAAGAGATAGATTGGTAAACTGGAAATAAGATGTGGTAATTGAAATGAAAACCATAATAATTCCCAATATTTATGCCACCAGTGTAGCATGTAATCATTGCTTGAAGGAAAATGACTTAAGGACATTGAGTCAGAGACCCAGAGATGGAAGAATGCTCTCTCCAGTTGTTTGTCCTTGTCTAGGGAGTACCTGGCTATTGCACTGGATATTTGCATTTGTAGTCTAGGATAGTGCTTCCCAGCATTTCACTTGGGAGTGCTGATTTGTCTAAACAGCTGGATTTTTCAGTTTATTAAAACTTATTACCATGTACTGAATATGTGTTGGTGCATATTAAGTGTCGACTTGATTGGTCATTTTTATCTGGAGAACGCTAATAGTTTGTGCCCCTTCAAAATCCCTGTGTTAACGGCTGATCTCCAGTTGCTGATGGTGCCTTGACAAGGTGATCAGGTCAGAAGAGTGGAGCCCTTGTAGATGAGATTGGCTTCCTTCTAAGAAGAGACACGAAAGTTTGTTTTCTCTCTCATCTCTACCTAGTAATGACTCAAAAAGAAAGCAGGAAATTAGCCGTCCTCAGATCTGCTGACACCTTGATCTTGGGCTTTCCAACCTCCAGAATTCTGTGAAATAAAGGTTTATTTTTTCAGCCACACAGTCTAAGATATATTTGTTACAGCAACCATTACTGGCTAAGACACTTGCCAAACTGTTCTTCAAACTGGCTGTCAAATTTTGTATTACTTTTAATAGTGTTTGAGAATTCTACTTGATCCACACCCTTGTCAGTAGTTGGCATTGTCACCTTTTTTTAAGCCATTTTAGTAGGTGTGTGATGCTATCTCATTTTAATTTACCTGTCTTTAATGGCTTATCAGGCTGAAGATGGTCTCATGTGTTCATATGCTGGCCATATATCTTCTTCGGTGAAGTCTAATCTTTTGCCTGTGTTTTCCCAACTGTTTTATGGTGTTCACAATTCAATTCTGTGTATACTTTGTTAGAGGTGCACCAAAATTATTCTCCTTTTTGAATTTATTGTAAATGATGCTTAAGATATTTTTCAGCACATCCCTATCATATTGAAACATGATTAATTTATGTCTGTTGACATTGTCCCATCCTGTGAAGTGCTAATCTCCCATATTAGCATTAGAAGCATTTTTGTACAGTTTTTGAAATTTTCTTTATTATGTAGACAATCATGTAACAGTTTTATTTCTTCCTTTCCCACTGACATCCTGCATTTGTTTTAAAGATTTATTTATTTGAAAGGCCGACAAACATACAGTGGGATAGAGAGAGAGAAAGAGAGAGAGAGAGAGAGAGAGAGAGAGAGAGAGATCTTCCATCTTATGCTTTACTCCCTAAATGGCCACAACAGCCAGTCTGGGCCAGGTGGAAGCCAGGATTCGGAACTACATATCCGTTTCCCTCCTAGGTGGCAGGGGCCCAAGCACTTGGGCCATCACCTGCTGCCTTCGCAGGCACATTAGCAGGAAGCTGGGTCAGAAGCAGAGCAGCTAGGACTTGACTCTGCACTCTGATATAGGATTCTGGAGCTGCAAGTGACAGCTTAACCTGCTGTACCACAACACTGGCCCCCATGGTTATGCTTTCTATTAATCTTGCTTTGTTGTACTGGCTGAAACTTTCAGTCCTGTGATTCTTAGGAATGATGAGGAGAATCTTTGCCTTGTTCCTGATCTTGGTTATTTTATGTTTCAATTTTAAAGCTTCAACTCCATTATTCTTTATTTTATTTATTTATTTATTTTTTTGCTGAGATTTTTATCTTCCTATTGCCAGTTGGAGATACTTGGTATGTGTGCACTCCATCATTTAGGAACTGAAATCCTCCTTGCCTTTCCACAAGCCACTGAATCTTTTTAACAGTTCTACTGAGCTAGGATTTGTATACCCATGAAATTCTCCTATTTAAGCTGTACAATTTAAAAAGTTGTGTAACTACCACCATGATCAATTTTAGGACACTTTCATCACCCTAAAAATAAGTTACATACTGATTAACAATCATTTCCAATTTCTTCAAATCTCTATAACCTTATTCTTAGACAATTACTTATCTTTCTATATCCATGAATTTCTCCATTCTTGAAATTTTATATAAATTGAATTGCAAAATGCAGTTGTTTATAACTTATTCATTTCAGTTATAATATTTTGAAGGGTTATCCACATTGTAACATGTATAACTGCATGTTAATATAATAATATTTGACTACTGAAAAATATTTCACTATATGGAAATACCATATGTTATTTAGGCACTCATCACTTGATGGCAATTTTTATTCTTTCCATTCTATGATTATTACAAATAGTGCTTCTGTGAACATTCCTCTTCAGATTTTCGTCTGAACATATGTGGAATTGCTAACATTTTTGAGAAACCACCTAACTCTTTTTAAAAATTAAAATATTTATTTATTTATTTGAGAGAGACAGCTAGGAAGACACAGATAACTATATCATCTATATATCTATATCTATATCTACATCTATGTCTATATTTATATTGACAGTCCCAACCGCCAGCTCACTCCTCAAATGTCTGAAACAGTTGAGACTGGGCTGGGGCCAGAGCCAAGACTCAGAAGCCAGGAATGCAATCCATCTCTCCTATGTGATAAGCAGAAACCCACTTGATTGAGCCATCACTCCTGCTTCCAGAGTCTACCTTGGCAAAAAGCTGGAGACAAGAGGCAGAGCCAGGATTTGAATCCAACTACCCCAACAGGCTTCTTATTTTTTTTTCTTTTTATTTATTTTTTGACAGGCAGAGTGGACAGTGAGAGAGAGAGACAGAGAGAAAGGTCTTCCTTTTGCCATTGGTTCACCCTCCAATGGCCGCCGCGGCCGGTGCACCACGCCGATCCGATGGCAGGAGCCAGGTGCTTTTCCTGGTCTCCCATGGGGTGCAGGGCCCAAGCACTTGGGCCATCCTCCACTGCACTCCTGGGCCACAGCAGAGAGCTGGCCTGGAAGAGGAGCAACCAGGACAGAATCCAGCACCCCAACCAGGACTAGAACCTGGTGTGCCGGTGCCGCAGGTGGAGGATTAGCCTAGTGAGCCGCCGCGCCGGCCCCAACAAGCTTCTTAACCGCTGGGCTAAATGTCTGTTTTGCCAAACTCTTTTGAAGCCAGTGTGTCAGTTTATAATCTGTATTAAGTGTTCCAGTTTCTCCAGATCCTCACCAACACTTGTCATCCATCTCTTGAAAATTGTCACCGTCTCTTTCATTCTCTTTCATAGATACAACCTTTGATTAATTTCCTGGGACGTTAATGGCAGGACTGCGAGGCTAGTTTGAAGGTGTTAAGAGAGATTCTTCAGCCAGATCTTTCAGGGCACTGCCAATCCATGTCCCTTGAGACTAAATTATCGGATGGGGTTTGACCGCACAGGAAGAATGCATTCTTCCTGTTCCATGTTCCAACCCTGCTGCCTTTACTCTGAGTGCCAATTTGTTTTGGGGACTCTTCTACTGCTAAAAAGCTCATTGACTAGCTTTCTTTGTGTGGTGATATTTTTCTCTTTGTTCCTATTCATCCTGTGTAAGTTCCAGCGCCAAGGGAGAGTCAGCTGGCTAAACCTTCACCCTGTTTAGCTCCAAATTCTGAGTGTGTCTCTTTAAATCCTGGGTTGTGGATCCTAGAGATTGGCAAAAATCATGAATGAACACCTGTGCAGCAGTATCATGCATCTGTAAATCTGTGCTTTCTTATCTATTTCCCCGTATTATTAATTGTTCTTTTCTATCAGTTCAATGATGTATTAGAAAATGCTTTAATTTTTTGTGGTGATTTTTTTTTTCTGACCCTTGAGTCCACAATGCCACTTGCAATGCAACCTAATGAATGTCTCTTTCATCTCACTCCAAGTGAAGCAAGAAGGGGCAGGATTCAATTCCAGTCCTAGTAGCATGACCTTTGCTAAGTCATTCATTCTCTGAGTGCCTTAGTAATTTCACCTGTGAAAAACGAGGAGGTTGCTCTAAGTGAGCCCTGTGGACCTGTCCAGCTCCAGATGTTTGGGTCCGCTGGATGCAATAATTCCTAATTGCACAGGATCTTCGATTGTTATTAATCACATTTGGGGAATTTTTTTACATCAACAAGAATGAGATAGTTCTTTTCACAAGTATAGGTTTGCTCTGACCTGAGTGGCTCATTCGTTTCCTCATGGATACTGGGAATTCTTTTCCTGTTGGGGCCTATACACCTGATTGATGACTACTGTAATGCTATTTTAAAATATTATCAAAGAAAAACAAAGAAAAAAACAAAGAAAAAATTCAGAGTTTTTTTTTCTACACATGGTTTTTAACGGCACCCAGAAGAGGCAAAATAATAATGTTATGTCCTTGAAAATAATTCATAACTACTACTAACATTTTTTTCCTTTAAGATATAGCTTGAGTTTCTTTTAAAAGAGTTGTTAGTCATAGAAATTCTAAAATTTCTGATACTATTCTGAGATAACCATATTTTTAGCAGATTCAACACTTTCAATACCCTTCAAAAAACAGACCATAAATCGGTAGCAGGCGTTGAAAAGGAAAAATCTTCCTGAAGCCAATACTCTGTTCACTGCCGAGAACCATGAATCATAAAGAACAATACAACTCAAGTGTGTTTGCTGTTTTATATCTGAAGTCGCAGGAACAGATCTGTGGCCTTGAAGTAATGAAATGCACTGAGACAGTACGAAAATACATTATTCAATTGCTTGCTACATAATGTGATTTAAATTGTTTTTCATTCCATTATCCTCAGCTCTCAGGCACTTAAGTTGAGGCAGATTTATGAGTATTTCATAATTAACAAGTGTTCCTCTCTGAGAAAGAAAGAGGCCTAATTCAGGGGGAGAAGGGGGTCCTTTGGCTCTCTGTCCCTGTGGAGTTTCTCCTTCAACACCTTTACTTCCCACCCGTCTATGACTCCATTAACTTTCAAAGCAAATTAGACTCTAGCCTCTATAACTGTTCTCATTTCACTCAAATCAAAAGGCACTTAATTAGTTTGCTTCTAGGATGTATTACTGCAATAACAGGATCTAATATGAACAGTTTAAAATGATAGCCCAAGACTAAGTTGGTTCCAAAAAAGTGAAAGTGAATTATAGTCAATGCCTAAAGGACATTCTGCACAAAGTCTATGGTTTTTTCCAACACTTTTAAAATTGTCATCTGTTTAGAAAGCCTTTAAAAGTCCATTTTTCCAAGTTTGGTGGTAAGGAGAGTTTTGATAAAAATAAAAGCTTGATTGATAGTTTGTTTTTCCACAGTGGTTTCAGCAGCAGCTTGCTTACTCTCAACAAATATGAGAGGCTATGGAAGAAAGCGGCTTACCTACCTTTCTTATACTGCCTCCGCTTCAGCTGGCACTTCAGGCCCTTTGGGCCCCTTCTTGCTACTACCAGGCTACACTGCAGTTCCTAAAGCTACTTAAGAGCTAGTAGCACAACCTTCAAAATGTGGGAATAACGTAAAAAAGGCTTCTGGCTTCGATGATGTCAGTGTGCAGTGTTGATGCTCTGTGCCATGTGCTCTCCATTCCAACACCTCTGGTCACCTGAAGGAAGCCCACAGGTGTTTTCAAAGTTCCATCTATCTCTGCTAAAACTTAGAAAGCATGGTTAGCCAGCGCCATGGCTCACTAGGCTAATCCTCTGCCTTGCGGCGCTGGCACACCGGGTTCTAGTCCCGGTCAGGGCACCGGATTCTGTCCCGGTTGCCCCTCTTCCAGGCCAGCTCTCTGCTGTGGCCAGGGAGTGCAGTGGAGGATGGCCCAGGTGCTTGGGCCCTGCACCCCATGGGAGACCAGGAAAAGCACCTGGCTCCTGCCATCGGATCAGCACGGTGCGCTGGCCGCAGCGCACCGGCAGCTGCGGCCATTGGAGGGTGAACCAACGGCAAAAGGAAGACCTTTCTCTCTGTCTCTCTCTCACTGTCCACTCTGCCTGTCAAATGAACAAACAAAAAAAAAAAAGAAAGAAAGAAAGAAAGAAAGCATGGTTGATGCCCTACGGGAGTGTATCCCAAGATGGCTCAGTGATACAGAAACCAAGAAAAGGAAAGAGGAGGGGGTGGTTAATGCACTGAATGCTGCTGAGAGAACACAGAAGGGCTCTCTGGGTTGGACGACGTGGAGGCCGTTGGTAAGCTATCAAGAGGGTGGAGAAAAAAAGAGATGGGAGATGGGAAGAGCTAAGGAAGGGTGAGGAAGTGGAGACTGATGAAAGAGAACTTTGACAATTTTCAGAAATTTTGTCACAGGAAATAGTGAGGTGCTTAGTGAAGGTCATGGAGTTGTAGGAGTATTTTTGAGAAGGAAAAATATTAGGAAAGTTCGTGCACAGAGTAATCCTATTGAAATGGGGCAACTGATAGAGGAGTTAGAAGAGGCAATTTCTGAAGCAAAGTCATAGAGTAAGTGAAGAGTAGAACCCTATTGCTCTGATGGAGAGCCTGGTAAAGTTCATGGTGTGAACACTTTTTCCACTGAAACAGAAGGAGGGTAAATCGGTACATTTGGGAAGATGAGGAGATGTTCAGCTCATTGTATCTATTTTGCACAAGGAATTAAGGGAAACAAGGAGGATGCCTAACCTATTTCTACTACTTGAGTACTTATACTTAGTACTTGAGGCTTATAAAAGAAAGCATCTTCTACTTAAGATGGGTAAAATGAGACAATATGAATGGGAGGGATTGAAATTATTAGATAATATGCATACTGTGGTTGAAAGGAACTTCTTTCCATATGTAAATGCCTGGGGGAAACAAAGAAATGAATGGAGATTATGAAATAAAAATAGTAAGATAAACAGTGCTCGGTGTTTAATACTGTACTAGTTGGGTTTTGGATACACAGTGAACTACCTCACACAAGCTGCTTGTGGAGAAAAGAGAGGTTTATTTAACAGGGTTTTGCAGGTTCAAAATCCAAATGGCGTGGTGCAGGTTTTGGCTCTGGCAAGGGGCTTATGGTGGATGGTGATACAGGTAGGTTCAGAGGATAAATCACAGAGTAATCGAGGGATCAGAGTGGGAAGTTCCACATTCAGGATTTTGTAACCAACTCTGCTGGGGAAAACTCCAGGGGATCTCCTAGAAGTCAAGAGGTCACATGAGAATGAGCTTCCAAAGGCAGGCCCCTAATAACCTAAGTACCTTCCATCAGGCCCTACCTCCAAATGGTTCCTTTGCCCACTCCCCAGTACCACCCTTGGAATGAGGCCAATATCCAAAACCATAGCGTTCCACCCTTGGCCTCCAGTGGCTCAGGTGAACCTCACTGTGCAGAATGTGCTCTTTCTCTCCACAAGAATGTCAACATCTTACATTCTAGCATTGCTGAAAAGTCCAAGTCCAAAGTCCCATCTGAGATTCAAGGCAAACTCCCTACATGTAAACCCCTGTAACATTAAATAACAAATCATATAATTCAAGATACAATGGTGCGACAGGCACAAGGTAAATATTCCAATTTCATAAAGGGGAGACAAAAATGGAAAGCAGAAATAATCAGCCCAAAGTAAGACCAAAACACAATAGGTCAAGCGTTAGATCCAAAAGCTCTGTGTTCAGCATCCAGATATCACTAGCGAGGCATGAGCTCCCAAAGGCTTGGGTAGTCCCATCCTTACAACTTTGTGGTCTTAACCCACATGTCTGCTTTCTTGGGTTGGTTTCATAGTCTGCCTTCAGCCTTCCATGGAGGGCGTTGCGTGTAGCTGGACTTTGCTGGAGTATTCTCATTGGCTTTTGCCTCACTTTCATATAGCTCCACAAGCTACTGCCACAACAATTGCTCCATGCAGAGCCTTCCACCTTTGACAAAACTCTAAATGGCCCCTGTGCTTTCTTTTGAAATGTTGGTGGAAGCCATCATGACCTCATAATTCGTGCATTCTGAGTGCCTGGTAATTCAGCATCAGGCAGTGCCATGGGCGGCAACCAGCAGGAGCTGCGCTGGGGCCTGCTTGAGACACAAACTCAGAGTGCTTAGTCAGCAGAACGCAGGGACCCAGTCCCACTGTGGTCTTTGGCAAACCTGTGGAAAGGGCCCCAGAATTCCATGAAGCATTCTGTTCCTCTAGGCCTCTGGGACCTGTGACTGTATGGGCGGCCTTGAGGATTCCTGAGATGCCCTGAAGTCCTTGTCCCCATCATCTCACTGATGAGCATGTAAGCCCATTTTTACCTGCCCTAATCTCTTTAGCATGCAGTTTCCTTACTGCACTCTCCTGTCCCAAACAGGCATTTCTTTGTTCCTTTTCTGGTCAGGCTGGAAACTTTCCAACTCCTTCTGTTTTGGTGCATTTTATATCTGATTCTCACTATACACTGTCTAAAAGCAGCCAAGAATACCCATGCAGCAGCCTGAATGATATGATTTGAAACAGTCTCAGTCAAATAAACTAGTCCACCCTCCTTAAGTCTGGCCTTCCACAAAAGTCTCAGGGCACAGACACAATAAAGTCAGGTTCCTTGGCAGGACGTAATGAGAGGACTTTGGTCCACTTCCCATTAGAAGGCTCACTTCAATCTGAAACTCAGCAGCAGAGCCTTCCCTGCCAAGGAACCTACCTAAATTGAACCAGGAAGACATGGAAAACCTAAACAGACCCATAACTGAGACAGAAATTGAAACAGTAATAAAAGCCCTCCCAACAAAGAAAAGCCCAGGACCAGATGGATTCACTGCTGAATTCTGCCACACATTTAAAGAAGAACTGACTCCAATTCTTCTCAACCTATTCAGAACAATCGAAAAAGAGGGAATCCTCCCAAATTCTTTCTATGAAGCCAGCATCACCTTAATTCCTAAGCCGGAAAAAGATGCAGCATTGAAAGAAAATTAGGCCGGCGCCGCGGCTCACTAGGCTAATCCTCCGCCTAGCGGCGCCGGCACACCGGGTTCTAGTCCCGGTCGGGGCGCCGGATTCTGTCCCGGTTGCCCCTCTTCCAGGCCAGCCCTCTGCTGTGGCCCGGGAGTGCAGTGGAGGATGGCCCAGGTGCTTGGGCCCTGCACCCCATGGGAGACCAGGAAAAGCACCTGGCTCCTGGCTCCTGCCATCGGATCAGCGCGGTGCGCCGGCCGCAGCGCGCCGGCCGCGGCGGCCATTGGAGGGTGAACCAATGGCAAAAGGAAGACCTTTCTCTCTGTCTCTCTCTCTCACTGTCCACTCTGCCTGTCAAAAAAAAAAAAAAAAAAAAAAAAAAAAAAGAAAGAAAATTAAAGACTACTATCCCTGATGAACATAGATGCAAAAATCCTCAATAAAATACTGGCCAATAGAATGCAACAACACATCAGAAAGATCATCCACCCAGACCAAGTGGGATTTATCCCTGGTATGCAGAGATGGTTCCATGTTCGCAAATCAATCAATGTGATACACCACATTAACAGACTGCAGAAGAAAAACCATATGATTTTCTCAATAGACACAGAGAAAGCATTTGATAAAATACAACACCCTTTCATGATGAAAACTCTAAGAAAACTGGGTATAGAAGGAGCATTCTTCAATACAATCAAAGCAATTTATGAAAAACCCACGGCCAACATCCTATTGAATGGGGAAAAGTTGGAAGCATTTCCACTGAGATCTGGGACCAGACAGGGATGTCCACTCTCACCACTGCTATTCAATATAGTTCTGGAAGTTCTAGCCAGAGCTATTAGGCAAGAAAAAGAAATTAAAAGGATACACACTGGGAAGGAAGAACTCAAACTATCCCTCTTTGCAGATGATATGATTCTTTATTTAGGGGACCCAAAGAACTCTACTAAGAGACTATTGGGACTCATAGAAGAGTTTGACAAAGTAGCAGGATATAAAATCAATGTACAAAAATCAACAGCCTTTGTATACACAGGCAATGCCATGGCTGAGAAAGAACTGCTAAGATCAATCCCATTCACAATAGCTAAAAAAACAATCAAATACCTTGGAATAAACTTAACCAAGGACGTTAAAGATCTCTACGATGAAAATTACAAAACCTTAAAGAAAGAAATAGAAGAGGATACCAAGAAATGGAAAAATCTTCCATGCTCATGATTTGGAAGAATCAATATCATCAAAATGTCCATTCTCCCAAAAGCAATTTATAGCTTCAATGCAATACCAATCAAGATACCAAAGACCTTCTTCTCAGATCTGGAAAAAATGATGCTGAAATTCATATGGAGACACAGGAGACCTCGAATAGCTAAAGCAATCTTGTACAACAAAAACAAAGCTGGAGGCATCACAATACCAGATTTTAGGACATACTACAGGGCAGTTGTTATCAAAACAGCATGGTACTGGTACAGAAACAGATGGATAGACCAATGGAACAGAATAGAAACATCAAAAATCAATCCAAACATCTACAGCCAACTTATATTTGTTGAAGGATCTAAAACCAATTCTTGGAGCAAGGACAGTCTATTCAATAAATGGTGCTGGAAAAATTGGATTTCCATGTGCAGAAGCATGAAGCAAGACCCCTACCTTTCACCTTACACAAAAATTCACTCAACATGGATTAAAGACTTAAATCTATGACCCGACACCAACAAATTATTAGAGAACATTGGAGAAACCCTGCAAGATATAGGCACCGGCAAAGACTTCTTGGAAAAGACCCCAGAAGCACAGGCAGTCAAAGCCAAAATTAACATTTGGGATTGCATCAAATTGAGAAGTTTCTGTACTGCAAAAGAAACAGTCAGGAAAGTGAAGAGGCAACCGACAGAATGGGAAAAAATATTTGCAAACTATGCTACAGACAAAGGGTTGATAACCAGAATCTACAAAGAGATCAAGAAACTCCACAAAAACAAAACTAACAACCCACTTAAGTGATGGGCCAAGGACCTCATTAGACATTTTTCAAAAGAGGAAATCCAAACGGCTAACAAACACATGAAAAAATTTTCAAGATCACTAGCAACCAGGGAAATGCAAATCAAAACCACAATGAGGTCACCTCACTCACCCCAGTTAGAATGGCTCACATTCAGAAATCTACCAACAATAGATGCTGGAAAAGATGTGGGGAAAAAGGGACACTAACCCACTGTTGGTGGGAATGCAAATTGGTTAAGCCACTATGGAAGTCAGTCTGGAGATTCCTCAGAAACCTGAATATAACCCTACCATTCAACCCAGCCATCCCACTCCTTGGAATTTACCCAAAGGAAATGAAATTGGAAAACAAACAAGCTGTCTGCACATTAATGTTTATTGCAGCTCAATTCACAATAGCTAAGACCTGGAACCAACCCAAATGCCCATCAACAGTAGACTGGATAAAGAAATTATGGGACATGTACTCTACAGAATACTATATAGCAGTCCAAAACAATGAAACCCGGTCATTTGCAACAAAATGGAGGAATCTTGAAAACATCATGCTGAGTGAATTAAGCCAGTCCCAAAGGGACAAATATCATATGTTCACCCTGGTCAGTGACAACTAACCAAGCACCAAAAAGTAAACCTGTTGAAGTGAAATCAGCCCTTGTCCTGACTGTTGATGTACAATTTAATACTTTATCCCTTTTAGTATTTTTTTGTCCTACTTAATACTATTGGTTGAACTCTGTGATTAACACACAATTATTCTTAGGTGTTTAAATTTAACTGAAAAGTGATCCCTGTTAAATATAAGAGTGGGAATAGGAGAGGGAGGAGATGTACAATTTGGGATATGCTCAATCGGACTTGCCCCAAATGGTTGAGTTAGAAATGTGCCAGAGGATTCCAATACAATACCATCAAAGTGGCTTGTACCAATGCCATCTCACTAGTCAAAGTGAACAATTTCAGTTCACAATTGATCATAATGATAGGTCTAAGAGTCAAAGGGATCACACAAACAAGACTAGTGTCTGCTAATGCTAACTGATAGAATAAAAAATGGAGAGAAAAATCCAACATGGGAAGCGGGATACACAGCAGACTCATAGAATGGCAGATGTCCTACACAGCACTCTGGCCTCAGAATCAGCCCCTAAGGCATTTGGATTTGGATGAAGAGCCCATGAGAGTATTTTAGGCATGGAAAGCCAAGACACTCTGGGGAAAAAAAAAACTAAATGAAAGATCTCTGTGAGTGAGATCCCAGTGGAAAGAATGTGGGAGCAAACTGTTGAAATCTTTACTTAATTTATGCTAAACTGATCTTCTGTATATAAAGAGAATCGAAAATGAATCTTGATGTGAATGGAAGGGGAGAGGGAGTGGGAAAGGGATAGAGGCAACCAACAGAATGGGAAAAAATATTTGCAAACTATGCAACAGATAAAAGATTAATAACCAGAATCCACAAAAGATCAAGAAACTCCACAACATCAAAACAAACAACCCACTGAAGAGATGGGCCAAGGACCTCAATAGAAATTTTTCAAAAGAGGAAATCAAATGGCCAACAGGCACATGAAAAAATGTTCAAGATCACTAGCAACCAGGGAAATGCAAATCAAAACCACAATGGTTTTACCTCACCCCATTTGAATAGTTTTCATACAGAAATCATCAAATGACAAATGATGGAGAGGATGTAGGGAAAAAGGGACACTAACCCACTGTTGGTGGGAATGCAAACTGGTAAAGCCACTCTGGAAGTCAGTTTGGAGATTGCTCAGAAACCTGAATACAATCCTACTATACAACCTAGCCATACCACTCCTTGGAATTTACCCAAAGGAAATTAAATTGGCAAATAAAAGAGCTGCCTGCACCTTAATGTTTATTGCAGCTCAATTCACAATAGCTAAGACATGGAATCAACCTAAATGCCCATCAACAGAAGACTGGATAAAGAAATTATGGGACATGTATTCTATAGAATACTATACAGCAGTCAAAAATGAAATCCGGTCATTTGCAACAGAATGGAGGAATCTTGAAAACATCATGCTGAGTGAAATAAGCCAGTCCCAAAGGGGTAAATATCATATGTTCTTCATGATCGATGACAACTTACTGAGCACCTAAAAGGAAAACTGTAGAAGTGAAATGGACACTATGAGAAACAATGACTTGATCAGACTTTGTCCTGACTGTCGAGGAACAACTTACTATTTTATTCCTTTTAGTATTTTTTGTTCTAATTAATACTATTGGTTGAACTCTTTAATTAACACAGAATTATTCTTAGTGTTTAAATTTAACTGAAAAGTGATACCTGCTTAATATAAGAGTGGGAATAAGAGATGGAGGAGATGTACAGTTCGGCACATGCTCAATCAGACTTTCCCCAAACGGTGGAGTTAGAAACGTGCTAGGGGATTCCAATTCAATCCCATCAAGGTGGCATGTATCAATACCATCTCAATAGTCAAAGATATCAGTTTCAGTTCATAATTGATGGGATTAAGAGTCAAAGGGATCATGTAAATAAGACTAGTGTCTGCTAATATTAACTGATAGAATTTAGGAGGTGAGAACAATCCAACATGGGAAGCAAGAAACACAGCAGACTCATAGAATGGCAGATGTCCTAAATAGCACTCTGGCCTCAGAATCAGCCCTTAAGGCATTCGGATCCAGCTAAAAAGCCCATGAGAGTATTTCAGGCATGGAAAGCCAAGACGCTGTGGCAAAAAGAAAAGTGACCTAAATGAAAGATCTCTGTGAGTGAGATCCCAGTGGAAAGAATGGGCCAGCAAAGAAGGAGGTACCTTTTTCTGAAGGGAGGAGAGAACTTCCACTTTGACTATGGCCTTGTCTAAATAAGATCGGAGTTGGCGAACTCAAGAGGCTTCCATAGCCTTGGCTGCTCATGACAAGAGCCTCAGGTGATTACTGATGTATAAATCAGCATGTCAATTGTTAAATAAACAACAGGAATCACTGTGCACTTACTCCCCACTTAGGATCTCTGTCCTTAATGTGTTGTACTATGTGAGTTAATGCTATAACTAGTTCTCAAACAGTTCTTTATACTTTGTGTTTCTGTGTGGGTGCAAACTGTTGAAATCTTTACTTAGTATATACTAAATTGATCTTCTGTATATAATAAAATAATTGAAAATGGATCTTGATGATGAATGGGATGGGAGAGGTAGTGGGGATGGAATGGTTGTTGGGTGGGAGGGAGGTTATAGGGGGAAAAAGCTGCTATAATCCAAAAGCTGTACTTCAGAAATTTATATTTATTAAATAAAATAAATAAATAAATAAATGAAATATTTTAAAATAAAAAATAGACTGGATAAAGAAATTCTGGGATATGTACACCATGGAATACTACACAGAGGTGTAAAAGAATCAAAGCCTGTCATTTGCAACAAAATGGACAAAACTAGAAAACATCATACTTAGTGAAATAAGCCATTCCCAAAAAGACAAATACCATATTTTCTCTCTGGTCTGTGATAACTAATAGGGCACCTAAAAGGTAATCTACAGAAGTGAAATTAACACTTTGAGATGCAATGACTTTGAACAGTCCTTGTGTCTGCTGTGAGGAACTTTTTTTTCATACTATAGTTGAACTATTTACTTAGTAAAGTTAATCATATGTGCTTAAAGTTAATTAAAAATAGATCTTTGTAAAAAATAAAATGGGAATAGGAGAGAGAGGAGGAAGAAGGGTGGGAGTGTGGGTGGAAGGGCGGGTATCATGGGAAGAATCACTATGTTCCTTTAGTTGTGCTTATGAAATGAATGAAGTTTGTATTCATTAAATAAAAGCTTCCTGGGGAAAATAAATTAATCAAAATTAAAATTAATAAAAAAGTGATTTGATTGCTTTCCTATTGAACCAGCAAGCATTACACATGAGCACACAACTCACTGTGCACTTACTCCTCATGTAGGATCTCTGTCCTTAATGTGCTGTACATTGAGACTTAATGCTATAATGAGTAGTCAAACAGTATATTTCACTTTGTGTTTCTATGGAGGTGCAAGATGTTGAAATCTTTACTTAATGTATACTAAACTGATCTTCTGTAAAAAAAAAAAAAAAAAAGAAGAAGAAATTATTAAATCCCAACTTGACTCTCACTGGGATTAAACATGACAATAGGTCTGATCACTGATTTCATCATCATTTAAAAAATCATCTATTATTTTTCACTTTATGTTTCTGTGTGGGAGCAAACTGTTGAAATCTTTACTTAATGTATGCTAAAGTGATCTTCTGTATATAAAGAGAATCGAAAATGAATCCTCATGTGAATGGAAGGGGAGAGGGAATGGGAAAGGGGAGGGTTGCGGGTGGGAGGGACGTTATGGGGGGAAAGCCATTGTAATCCATAAGCCGTACTTTGGAAATTTATACTCATTAAATAAAAGTTAAAAAAAATAATGTAAGCATTTTTTAAGAAAAATTGCATTACATGTATGAATTATGATAAATAAAATGTCAGGGTAAACGGTGTGTGAACTAAATGTTTGAGAAATTTTTCTTTTAATATCTTAAGAATAATTCTACCATGTTACATGTTGCCTAGTTTAAAACTCATAATTCAAATGTAGTCACCTTGAAGACAAAATAGATGCTTAGAATACAAATGTGTAATTTATCCTTGTATATAATTAATTTATGAGATACTCTGCTTTGAAAAATTTGTATGAAGCCCAGTTTTTCTTCCATATATATTTCAAAAACTCATTTCTTTTATAAATGGTTTCAAAAACCATGCAATGATTTTCTATTTAATTTAATTTTAATCATCATCATCTAGTCAACTGTTTTATCCCTGAAATATTAAAGAAGAAAGATGTTATATTGGGCTTATAAGTTACCACAACATTAGGATCTGTACTCTATTTTTATAAGACATTTATTTTCACGTATATTAAAAAATTTACAAGATTTGATTCATTATTGAAATATTTTTCACATCTCAAAGCACTGACTTCATTTTTGAAATTCTGGTTATGTCTATATTCATAATATGTGTCAATTATTTTTCCGGGCATTCACTTTGAGTGTGATGGCAGAAAAACCAGCTAAAATCTTTATAATATAAAAAAAAAACCTGAAATATTTCATGAAACTACTATAAAGAAGTAGGGCAATAGACTGTGACATCATGAAAACTGCTTAACAACCAGCCACAAGTATGCAATCATTTGCTGAGAGCTTAGGAAGTTCTTCAGCCCAACAGAACTCTTTATGCACAGTGGGTACCCAGAAATGCTGACAGGGCACATGGAGAGGACATTGATCTGCCAAGACTATCATATTTCTGTGATGCCTCTCATTTTTACTTTATTTTGGCTTTTCTTTTGATTTTTGACACTGAATGTTGGATTCCTTTCTGCATCTCGACCTGTTCCTTTTTCTTGAAATTATAATAGAAGACATACTCTTTGCAAGATTGTATGCCTTTTCTTTTACACAGATGTCTTAATATTTCAGTTTATTTCAGATGCTTTAATAATTTTTCATCAAGGGTCAGTTAATATGTTAACAGAATGCAGTGAAAAAAAAGTATATAATTTAGAGCTCTAGTCTGCAGTGTTGGTAATCTGTTGTCATCTAATAGTTATGTGGCTATAAAGGGCTCCCAGCCTCCATGAGTCCTATTTCTATATCTTTAAAGGGATAGAAATGTTTGTGGTGAATGAGGCTTCCAATAGAGTAAGTTCTCAAAAGTGCTTTGTACAGTGAAATACTAATGCTATTATTATTTTAAGACTTGATGTTTCTTTGTCTTCCCTTCCTCCTAATGTCTCTGAGGCTTTCCACATCTATAATTGAATCTGCTGTTTTGTCTTTGTTAATATTCCAAGTGTATGCTAAAACCTAAATGCAACCATGCTCTGGAGCCCACACGTTAGCGTCCCATTCTCTCCCTGATTATCTAGAGGGACCAGGCACTGGTCTGGGCAGGGGAGCGTGCAGTGTGGCACACTGAACTTTGAACAATGAAATGACAGAGATAAATTAGAAATGTGCTACAAAGAGCCAGTAAGAATGAGACAAATTTTCATTTTATTGCATACTTATGGCCTAGAACAACAGCACGTGGTAGGTATTTAATGGATAATTTTGAGCACCTACTAGGCGCATTCTGCTGTAAATTTGTAAACATACAAGGCACTGAATGTTTCAAAATAAAGTAATCTGGAGGAATAGACAAAGGCAATCCGATAACTTAAATAGAAATCTTTAAAATACTAATAATGTCTTTAAATTCTACTCTATTGGAGCTTCTAAATAATTGTAATTGCTCTTTATACATTTAATGAAAGTGGTTTTCTTTAAACCAAGAATCTTTGCAAAATTTTTAACACAAGTTTGCTAGTTCTAGAAGTGGCTTGTGGATTTCTCTTTCAACCATGTCTTTAGTGATCTTTCAAAAAATATATGCCACTATTTATCATACCTTCGTTCACTCCAAAAATATTCATTAAACACCTGCCACATGCCAGTGTTGTAGGCACAGCAGTATACAAAACAACCTCTCTCTTCCTCCACCCCCTCCAATCGCTTACTGAATCCACATTAAATATGTTAGGTAATAGGTTAATGGAGAAAAACAAAAGCTGGGAAGGGAATGAAGCCTGTGTGTGTGTGTGTGTGTGTGTGAAGGGGTAAGGTTTCTGCTGATTTATTTGCTTATTTAATTAGGACAGCCAGGGGAAGCCCATTTGAGAAAAGGTTTGGAGAAAGAGGTGAGGGGAGGGCCCTGCAGATCCCTGTTGGGAACAGCATGCCCGGCAGAGGGACCAGCAAGCGTGGAGGGTCTGAGTGGGGACTGTGTGTGGCTGCATCACTTGAAGATAAGCAGGGATGCTGTGTCCTTAAGTGGAGAAAGGAAGCAGGGAGGTTGTTGGAATGTGGGCGAGGTGCATGCTGCAGGGCTTCCCAGAACTCTGTGAGGCCCTTGGTTTCTCCTCTGTGAAAAGGGGGAGCAGGAACAGCAGGCACTGAGCAGAGCAGAGGCACAGCCTGACTTCCATCCTAACATGGTCACTGTTGCTCGACGGGTCTAGGAGGGTAAAAGGAAGGGAGGGCAGAAGCAAGGAGGCCGATTAAGAGCTGTGTAGTCATCCTAGCAAGCGATGGTGGAAGGTCAGACTAGGGGGGGATTCTGAGATTACCTGGAAGCATTAACGACATTTCATAAAGCTTGGTCGTCATGATTCTGCGAAGGCTATTCCATGAGCAGAGGGGAGGCAGGCTTGCAGCTCCGGTACATGCGTCTGTATGAGGTGGGAGGGGGAAGAGGGATCTGCCAAGGAAACGGAACTTAGGTTCAGAGGTGTAGGCGATCCAGGTCTCTGCTGGACTCCACAGCGGACAAAATGGTCAGGAAGTTCTACCCTTCTGAGACAGACAGGCAAGGGTGTACACTCACTCTCACCACTCAGGTTCAACTTTGTCCTGAGTGTCCCTCCCAGAGCAGTAACACTGGAGGAAGAGACATGTAATTCAGAAAATAAAATCCAAAGTTTTTCTTTTTCTCATCTATGTATGATCATCTATGTAAAAATCCTAGGAAACCCACATAAAATGACATACTTGAATGAATAAGTGAGTTTAGCAAGGCCCCAGGATACAAGGGCAAATTCTCCCACATCCCTGATTCTAAAGCTGCTAGTCAGTCACTTTGGAGAGCATTTTGGCAGTTCCCTGCAACACTCCTGACCATGTGACCCAGCAGGTCCACCCCTGCGTGTTCAACAAGAGAAATGAACGCACAGCATCAATCCACACAGAGATCTGTGCTCAAATGTTCAGAGCAGCAGTGTTTGTAAAACCAAGAGCTGGAAAGAGCCCCTGTGCCTGTCAGCTGTTAAGTGGACACAATGTGGTATATCCTGACAATAGAGCACTACTCCATCCAAAGTACTGATTAGCTCACACAACATTATGGACATTTTGCTAAGTGAAAGCAGCCAGACACATATTTTATAATTCCACCACAAGCGCCAGCCCCTTGAATTTCCTTTTCTTTTTATTTCAGTCTCAAAAATACAGATAGAGGATAGACGGGGTGGGAGGGGGTCTTCCATCCGCTGATTCACTCCCCAGATGACTGCAACGGCCAGAGCTGCGCCGATCCGAAGCCAGGAGCCAGAAGCTTCCTCTGGGTCTCCCAAGCAGGCACAGGGGTCCAAGGACTTGGGCCATCCTCTACTGCTTTCTCAGGCCATAGCAGAGAGCTGGATTGGAAATGGAGCAGCTGGGATTCGAACCAGCGCCCATATGGGATGCCGGCACTGCAGGCAGTTGCTTTACCTACTGTGGGGAGCAACCCGGACTGGACTGAGTTACTGGAATTAAGACTTATTCTATGCATCTGCTCTCCCACAATATGGCGCTGAGAAGGGAGAAACAGCTTCTACACAGCTGCCTCCAGTTCAACCAATAAACTGTAGGACCTGCTCCTGATTGGAGGAGAGCAGCGTACTCGGCGTGTGGGCAGCCGAGTTGGGATTGGCGGAAGAGGACTATAAAGGAGGAGAGAGACAACATGCACCAGGAACATCTAAGGGGAACATCTAGAGGAACATCTAAGAGGAACACCTGTGCAGCCCCCGAGAGAGCCGGCCGGCGGTGTGCCGCTCCCCCGCGGAAGTGGGGAATGTGGCAGGGGGAACCGCCCTTCCACGGAGGTGGAAGGGACGGTAGCCAACCCGGGAAGGACCAGCAGCCAACCCGGGAAGGACCAGCAGCCAACCCGGGAAGAACCAGCAGCAAACCCAGGAAGGGCCGAGCAGACGAAAGAACAGCGCAGGGTCCTGTGTCGTTCCTCCACAAAGACGGGGAGCGACACCTACTATGCCTCAGCACCGGCCCCTCAATTCTACTATTTACTTTAAATAAAGATTAGAGACTAAAATGAATTATTTATTTATTTATTTATTTATTTTTACAGATATAGATAGACAGTGAGAGAGAGAGAGACAGAAAGAAAGATCTTCCTTCCATTGGTTCACCCCCAAATGGCTGCTATGGCCAGCACTGCGCCGATCCGAAGCCAGAAGCCGGGTGCTTCTTCCTGGTCTCCCACATGGGTGCAGGCACCCAAGCACTTGGGCCATCCTCCACTGCCTTCCCGGGCCACAGCAGAGAGCTGGACTGGAAGAGGAGCAACCTGGACTATAACCTGGCGCCCATATGGGATGCTGGCACCACAGGAAGAGGATTAACCAAGTGAGCCATGGCGCCGGCCCCTGAAATGAAATTTTTAATAGCAGTATTACAATAGCAAATATGAAATACTAAAGGATACATTTTAAAGTAAATTTTAAAGACATGTATATGGAAAACTACAAAGATACTGATAATGCAGATTAAGGCACATCTAAATATATACAGAGATATACTCTGCTCCTGGATTTAAAGATTCATTGTGTTAAAATGCCAGTTTTTCCCACTTTGACCTATAGAGTCATTACAATCCAGTTTTACTGTTTGTAGAACTGGCAACCTCATTCTCACATTTTTATGAAATTGCAAAATTTTAGGACAACTATAATAACTTTGAAAATAAATAATATTGAGGGGTTTACAGTGTATGATTACAAGTTTTCCCCTAAAGAAACAGTAATCAAAGCAGTTGGGTATTGACCTGGATAGAGACATTTAGATCAATGAAACAGAAGAGATAGTTCAGAAATGGACCTACACGAATTTGCCAATGAATTTTGAACAAAAATGCCATCATAATTCAATGGGGAAAGGACAATCTTCTCAACAGATGGTATTGAAAGGCCTGGATGTCCATATAATGAAAAAATGTGCTTTGGTATAAGTTCTGGAGTGTAAAGGCCCCAGAACCAGGAGCTCTGACGTTTGAGGACAGAAGACAAAGAGAATTTTGTTCTATTTCTGATCACTGGATTAGGTCATGACTGCACTCATTGAGAAGGGTGATCTTCTTTACACAGTTTTTGGATTCGAATGTCATTCTCTTCCAGAAATTCTCTCATCTGGAGATAATGCTTTGTCAGCCATCTGGGCATCCCCAAGCCTTGTCAGGCTAACCATAAAATTAACCATCACAAGATACAAAAAGTATGAACCCCCAGAGAACAAATTGATAAACTGGACAAATTTAGGAATGCTATCCTTTAAAAAGCAATATAAAGAAATTTAAAAAGCAAGTCACATATGGAGAGAAGTTACAACAAATAGGTTTGATAAAGAACAAGTGTCCAGATCTTACATGGAATTCTTGCCGTTTTATATTTAAGCAACATGATAAAATAAAATGGAGGAAAAAGTTGTTAATAAGTATAAGAAAATACAAGCATAGTTAGTGTCTTTAATCATTAAGGAATTGCAAATTAAAACCACAGTGCAATACAACTACACATCCAGCTGGAATTATATACAATCAGCTGAAATTAAAAAGACTGACAATGAGAAGTGATGGAAAGATGAGTAGCAAATCAAATTCTCCCACATTCCTGATTCTAAAGCTGCTAGTCAGTCACTTTGGAGAGCATTTTGGCAGTTCCCTGCAACACTCCTGACCATGTGACCCAGCAGGTCCACCCCTGCGTGTTCAACAAGAGAAATGAACGCACAGCATCAATCCACACAGAGATCTGTGCTCAAATGTTCAGAGCAGCAGTGTTTGTAAAACCAAGAGCTGGAAAGAGCCCCTGTGCCTGTCAGCTGTTAAGTGGACACAATGTGGTATATCCTGACAATAGAGCACTACTCCATCCAAAGTACTGATTAGCTCACACAACATTATGGACATTTTGCTAAGTGAAAGCAGCCAGACACATATTTTATAATTCCACTTAAATAAAATTCTAGAAAAGGTAGAATCATGGCAGAAAGCACTGTAGTGGCAGCTGCCTGGGGTTGGGATAGGAGGGAAAATTGACTTCAAAGAGGAAGGAGGAAACATTTGGGGTGTGATAGAAATGTTCTTTCTGTATCTTAATTGTGGTGCTGCTTATAGGATAGTGTATGTATGACAAAATTCAAGGAACTACACAATGCAAATGGATGAATGCCATTGGATGAAAATTATGTCATTGGATCTAAAAAGGCTTTTTTAAAATTTAAGCAGACAGGAACTCCTATAAATATACAAAACAAGGTGGTCGGGGGGGAAAAGCCATTGTAATCCATAAGCTGTACTTTGGAAATTTATATTTATTAAATAAAAGTTAAAAAAAAAACAAGGTGGTAAAAGCCAGAAAAAAATGCATTCATCACAACAAATCATCCTACCCTCCCCTACCGTAATCATGCTATATGAAGAATCTTACAGGGCTGGCACTGTGGCATGGCCACTAAAGCTGCCACCTGGGATGCCAGCATTCCAATTCAGCTCCTTGCAAATGGTTTGGGAAAAACAGCAGAAATGGCACAGTGTTTGGGTTCCTGCCAGCCACAAGGGAGACCTGGAAGAAAACTCCTGGCTTTGACCTGGCACAATCCTAGCCATTGTGGCCATCTGGGAAGTGAACCAACAGGTGAAAGATTTCCTCTCTGCAACTCTGACTTTCAATCTTTAAATAAATCTTTAGTAAAAAATAGAAAAAGAGAATCTTATATTGGGTTAAAACATTTAAGTTATTAGCTTTTCATGTATTGGTTAATCAATTATTTGTAACTGGATTTATTGAGAGTCAATTACAGAGAGTGCAAGCAAAGACTTTGGGTTTTGAGTTACTTTTTAAATATTTATTATTTATTTTATTTGAAAGAGTTACAGAGAGAGAGAGAAAGAGAGAGGGAGAGGAGGAGGGAGAGAGAGAGGTCTTCCATCCACTGGTTCACTCAAATGGTTCCCCAAATGGCAGCAATGACCAGAGCTGGGCAGTTCTGAAGCCAGGAGCCAGGAGCTTCTTCCGGGTCTCCCATGTGGGTGCAGCTTATATGTAGCCACCATCTCTTTGTACTCAATATTTCATATAGTGAGCAGGCTGATTTCTGTTCTTACAAGGACATTAGTTCTATTGGATCAGAGCTGCATTCTTAAAACTTCATTTAATTTTAAGTCCCTCCTTAAAGGCCTCATATAAACTATGGCCACACTAGGAAGTTGGACTTCAACATATGAATTCTGGTAGAGAAAGAAACAGTCCACAACTGTTGGGGGTGTGGCAAAGGAAGTGGGGGGAAGAGGAGGAGTAGGGAACCACATTTTCCTGGTGATAACACTTCACACTTACCAGTGATAAAGATTTGCAACCCAGTATAATGCCATGATGAAGTGGAGAGGCCACTAGGAGGAGGTTTTGCATTTAGCTGGGGCCTGAAGGCACTGAGGCTGAGCTTGGTATTAGAAATGTTCCCAGCAGGGTCCATACCCGCAGATGGGCACAAGGTCCTAAACTCAGGAGGAACTGAGAGTTTGAGCTTTGATTTAATTTCCCAAGGTTTCTAGGTCCTGGAAGGTTTTTAATTTTCCTGACGCCTGTGCTTCATGAGGGTAGTCAATTCAATTAAATCAACTTAGAAAAAAATGAAGGAATAAATGTTTCTAGTATGGGAAATTTGTGAAGCAATTCCTAGCTGTTGTGCAATGCAAATACCTACTAAATTCCTGGGACTTCTGGTTGAAGGATAAAAAATTAACAATAAATAGCTCCTGTTCTCAAGTAGCTCACAGGAAGTGGAGCCCATGGACACTTGAACAGATCATATGTGGTTTAGTAAGTGAAGAGGTAGACATAATAAAGTAGTGCATACTAAGGAATTTCCCTGTTGAGACCTCTCTGAAAAAGCAGGACAATGTTCCACCCAATTTGGATTCAGATGTCAAGACTCATGGTGAGCACACATACCCCAGTAGAGGGATGGAAAATCTTATTACTGACATTACTGAGATCTCTGGAGAGGTCAAGGAAGGGAGGGTTTTTATTGGGTGAGCGTTTAGGGTTAGGTTTGAATCTTCTGCTGGGTCCAAAACCAGGAGCACCAGGCTGTTCTTTCTCATAAGCTTGTCCAAATGGGGCACGTGAGAGCAAGAGAAACAGGTGAGGCTTAAAAACTGTTGGCAAAAATCAAACATGGGGTCACTGTTCACTGTCTTCCCTACTCTAGTTCCAGAGGAGTGGGTGGTTAGGAAGCTTTCCTGGAGAAGGTTCTACCAGGGATTACATGAGTATTAAGAAAGGAGTATGATATTATTGTTGTGTGCACCTGCCTGTGAAAATACTGTCAATGCAAAAAGAGCAAAATACAGAAAAGCATAAAACAGAAATTAAAATTCACTCACAACTTCACCACCCTAAGGTAATCATTGTTTTTTTTTTTTTTTTTTTTTTTTTTTTTTTTTTTTTTTTTGACAGGCAGAGTGGACAGTGAGAGAGAGAGACAGAGAGAAAGGTCTTCCTTTGCCGTTGGTTCACCCTCCAATGGCCGCCGCGGCCGGCGCGCTGCGACCGGCGCACCGCACCGGTCTGATGGCAGGAGCCAGGAGCCAGGTGCTTTTCCTGGTCTCCCATGGGGTGCAGGGCCCAAGCACCTGGGCCATCCTCCACTGCACTCCCTGGCCACAGCAGAGAGCTGGCCTGGAAGAGGGGCAACCGGGACAGAATCCGGCGCCCCGACCGGGACTAGAACCCGGTGTGCCGGCGCCGCAAGGCGGAGGATTAGCCTAGTGAGCCGCGGCGCCGGCTCATAAGGTAATCATTGTTAATAGTTTCATTCCTTCTTGCGTTAGCTTGAGAATCGGAAAATGTAAATTATCAAAAAAAAGACATGAATTTTTTTTCTGATGTACATTTTAGTAACTGCAGCTCTTTTATAGTACATATTCCTTTTTTTCCAATGAGGGAAGTTTCTGTATACTTGCTATTTTTTAACTTTTTATATGGGAAAGCTGACATCTATGTTCAATTTTCTTTGCCATATCTGTTAATGCTTTCAGCTTATTCTGTTTGAAACATAGGAGAACTGAAACTACTAGACTTTTAAAGAAGTCTGGAAACCTGTATTTCTTTGTTAGAGACATGTTATTTGTGCCATGTCTATTTTCATTTTGCTGTCAGGAAACTGCTGGAATTCAAAGTTGACCTTTTCTGCTCAATGCCTCTAGACAAGCTAAGAATCACCAAAGGACCTACAGTTCCATAAAGCAGACAACCTGCACTTGGAAATCCACATCCCCTTAGCACTTTCATGTTGCAGGTGCTTGAGGAACTTGTCAAGTTCAAAGGCAGAATCACAATCTTTCATGTTTAAAAATTTTCAAAGGTTTGTCAATGATGCTTCTAAGGGTTGATAGAGTAGACTCCCTTTATCCCTATCACTGTCGCTTTTCAAGTCCCTTGTGGTCATATAGCTGAAGTTATTATTGCCATCACTTGGGGCAAAGAGGACAATGACTTCTCTGCCCTGTCTTGCCTGTTCCCTAGTCTTGTTTGGTCTATTGGCGAATATGCCCTGTACTCTATTTGATGAATATTGACTCATACAATCAGTTCAATTATGCAATGAAGGGAGTGAAGTATCTCATAAGGCAATTGTGGTCATGGGCTTGGGCTTTACAAAGAACAAACTTCAAATGTGCAATGATTGTGAAGGAGCTTGGTTCTCAGTGTGGTCTGCAGTAAACCTCCTTCTAGTTCATTACAAGAGGGCTGACTTTAGAGCCTGGAGGCAGATAATTGCATTTGTACTTGGTTGGCGACAGGGACAGTTGTGTGAAATGTACAAATGTACACAGGTTGATATTTCTTTTTAATGGGGGAAATGCATTTTGGGACTCTTTGTGGAATCATCAGGTGGGTGTGTTCAGGTATTTGTGCAGAACACAAGTCTTAAACATTTGCTATCTGGACCTCTGCAGAAAATGTTTGGGCATCACTGCTCCAGTCACCCATGTTCACAGAGACAGTTGTTAATTTATGCCAGAATTGATTGAAAGTTGGTAATTGATATGGCACTATAAGCAACTGAATTAATTGAAAAGCAGATTATTGATGGTTACTGATTGTATTAGTCATCTTTCCATTACTACAATGAAATACCTGAGGTGACTAACTTCAAAAAAATAAGACATTTATTTAGCTCACAGTTTTGGAAATTCAAGTCCAAGACTGAGTGATTATATGAGTTTGGCCTCTTGAGGGTGGAGATGGAAATGTCAGAGTGTGAGCAGAGGAGGAATCACATGACAAGGCATGAGACAAAGCGGGGGTGGGGAGGGGGGCTGGCACCAACTGAGGCTTTAATTACAACCTCTTTCAAGAACTGCCTTCCAAAGGCATGCTCCTAGTGACCTAGACGGGTCAGAAAGGGACCAAGAATTTATACTTGTGTTTCACTAGCATCTTCCAGAGTCTACCTGTTTACAATGATATTAAGAAATATACCTTTGTCTTTCCCTTATCTATAGAAAATATTTGGTTTAGGGGAGGCGCTGTGGCTCAGTGAGTTAAAGCCCCGGCCTGCAGCACCGGTAGCCCATATGGGCACCGTTTAAGTCTTGGATGCTCCCTGCTAATGCACCTGGGAAAGCAGCGAAGGATGGCCCAAATACTTGGGCCCCTGCACCATGTGGGAGACCTGGAGGAAGCTCCTGGCTCCTGACTTTGGATCAGCTCAGCTCTGGCCATTGAGGCTGTTTGGGGAGTGAATCAGCTGATGGAAGACCTCTCTCTCTTTCTGTGTCTACTTCTCATTGTAACTCTTTCAAATAAATAAAATAAATCTTTTTTTTTTTTTTTGAAGAAAATATTTGGCATTTCCTTTTTTGTCTTAAAATGCTTTTAGGATACTTGAAATACCTTTGTGAAGATATTTGGGACTATTATTTTCAGGAGAAATGTACTTTATAGACAGAAGTAATACTAACAAAATATTTTGCTTACATATTACTTCGTACTGCGCAAAGATTTTTTTTAGCCATTTAGTATTGCCCTCGGCTCCTCATATCACATGTATCACATAAGAGTTCATTTGAAAGTATAGGAGCTCCATGTGTTTTAAAGAACAGCAGAATCCTATATCTTCCACCACATACTAACATTGACAACATTTGCTTCAAAGAAACCTGCCCTTATCTAGCAACTCCATGAGGAAGTAGCAGATTTGTGAGCATAAGTATTTGCAAGGTTACACAATTTATTGTTGTAGTCTTATTTATCACCTGATATCTTCCCCCTTGAATTTCCATTTTAATATGCACCCTAAGTTTTTTGTCAAAAAAATTTAAACCCTTTCTCCATTAATCTCATGGATCTTCTTAGAGAATGTTTTTTTTTCCCCCAAAGATCTTCAATTCCTGCCTCTTCAAAAAAAAGAGTCTACTTTATAGCTTTTATATTTTATAAGCCTTTCATGGCAATTTTTATAAGTTATTCCTATCTTCCTCTTACTAATCAGAAGCATAATCTTTCAGAATTTTCTAGAAAAAGAAAAAAATGACCTTAAGTCATTTTCCATTATTTCCAGAAATGGAATTAAATGAATGCAATAAACCTTAAAAAAGAAATCTTTTCTTTTATATAGCTCTTTTATTTCTTTTGTACCTGAAATTTATGTTTCTCTGTGCCCACAGTCAGTGACTTGTAAATTGTCTTTCCCCATCTACACCACCGATCTCAGGACCTAAAAAAAGAGTTTTGAGTTCTGTGATTTTCTTTCCTACAGCATTTCCAGTGTGCTAGGTTGTAGTCAGGTGATTTTGATTAGAATGTAAGCTGGATTCTCTGGATTCTATCAAGCATAATCAACCTTTCCTGGTCTTGAACATCAGGACTGGGACGTCATTCACTAACAGAGTACACTGGTGTTTATAACCCCAAGTTTCCACATCATCTTCTGAATCATGAAAAGATTACAAGCATTATTTTTGTTGGTCCTTTATTTATACTAATTCTTTATAAAGTTATAATCCTATATAATGAGTTTTATCAGCTTATTTTGTTATATACATAAATTCTGTGTTTTGTTTAATGCTAGACATCAGAAAATCTGTTATACTTCTAAGTTGGTTTGTATGATTGTGTGATTGCATTTTACTCCGTGCTTTTTCTAAGAGTCAGCACTGGCTTAGAGTAAAGCCTCTCTCTTGCTCTGAGCCTCTGCCCCTGAGCATCTTGATGCAACTGCAGGAGAACACACAACCCTGCTGAACACACAGTCTTATTCAAGTTTATGACTATAAACCTCAAGTATGACCTTGGGACCCCTGACATCTTTGCTCTGTTCCTCTAGCCCATTCCCTCTCACTTTTGATGACTATTTCTGCACCATCCCATAGCTCTGTCAGCTTTCTCATTCAACAAATGACCTTGTCTCGGATCATGATTAGAATAGAACCTCCACCCCTCCCATCACCGAGTCTACAAACCCATCTCCTCTAGAGTCAAACTGACTCTAGCTTCCCAGCTATTACAAATGTGATGGACCGTCTGGGCTTCACTCATACTGTGGATTGATTCCATCTCAGCCCCCTGAAGACTTACCTCCTGTACCACCTGCCTCCCCCTCCCCTGATCACTCCCTCCTGCAGACCATGTGCATCCACCCTTCGCATCATGAGGAGAGCCTTCTTCTACCACACATCCCTCTCTAGCCCTTGGGCCATTCATTGACTCAATGCAGTGTGACTCCTTCACAGCTGCTTATGTTTCCATCGCCACGCCTCCCTCAGACTCTCTGCAGCCCACTTCAGCTGAGAGGGTTCCTGATAAAGACAGACACTGACTTCAGCGTCCATTCTCATCTCTCCAGATGCCTCGGCAGCAGTGGGCACAGTTGCTCACTAAAGCTCTTTTTGAAGCAGTTTATTAACAGATTCCAGATCCCTACCTCAGCAGCTGCTTCTTTTCTTTCTCTTCTGTGGCTCCTCAGAGTCCCTTCCAAACTCCACATGTGCCCAAAATTTAACCCTGGCCTCTGTCAATCTGGCCTTACTTTGTCCTATGACTTTAAATATACCAGCTCTATGCTGAAATGGTCCAGGCTTGTATACCTGTATTCCCCTCCCCCAGCCACAGACTCACTTTGCCAATTCTCAGGAGGGTGAAACTGGAGGAAAACCCTTGCTTCCCCTCCACTCCCACTCCAAAGCTCATTCTTGTTCTGTCTTTTCTCTCTAAGGACATGGCAACCCATTCACTCAATTATATTTCATAACATGTTTTATTGCTTTCTTCATTTTATTCTTCTTCAGGTTTTAAATTGTCACCTAAAATGATATGCTTACTTAAATTCTACAGAAATAGAAACTCGTCTCTCTTGGGCACTGTTGGATCTCTGTGCTTAGAGCAAGGCTTGCAACAATGATGGACAATAAATATTAAATGACTAAAGAATTCATTAATAACATAAGGTATTTCTGAAATTTCCAATTCTAATTTCACTGGTGGTCTGGCTGCTGGCCACATTCTTTGGTGTAGAATTCCCCTTTTAGTCTGCTTGGGCTGATGTAACAGAACACCATAGACTGGGCCCCTTGGGGAGCAGACGTTTATTTCTCCCAGTTCTGGAGCTGGGAAGCCAAAGATGAAAGTGCTGGCGGATTTGGTTCCTGGTGATGCTCCCACCCACTGCTTTGCAATTTGCTATCTTCTTGCTGTATCTTCACAGGTAGTGGTGGGGTTGGAGGAGGGGTTGGAATGGGGAAGGAGAGAGAGAAAGAGAGAGAGAGAGAGAGGGAGAGAGAGAGATTTCTCTTTGATCTCTTCTTATAATGGTACAAATCCTATTGTAGGGGCTCCATGACCTTATCTAAACCTACTGACCTCCCAAAGATCCTTCCCCTAGACACATACAGTGGAGGCTAACACTTCAATGTGTGAGTTTTAAGGGGACATATTTAGCCCTAGCAATTCCTTTTGAAGTTCTAGTTCTAATTCTCCTCAATTCTGACCTCAACATGATATCTCTTAGCTCTGTCATTGGCATTATCACCCCCATAGAGATAGTGAGGTTTCTATTTTCACTAAAATAGTCAATCTTTGACTATATGCAGGATTTCAATCCTCCCATAGGACTGTGCTGAGTTTTCATTGCCTGTATGTTTGTCCAACTTGTCATTACAAAAATTTGCAAATATACAAGACAGTAAGGGGAATTATGGCATAATGAACCCAATGTAATACATCCACTGACAGCAATTAACTCATGGCAAATCTTGTTTCATGTATTATTACCTGTAACCTCCCAAGATTATTTTGAAATCAATCTCAGGCTTTACACAGTTTCACTTGTGGAAATTACATCTTTAAAGTATAAGGAATCTCTACATAAAAAATGAGAGGATAATCACACACTCCAATAATTTTATCACAGCTAACAATTAATAACTTCTTAAATATCAACAAAATGCATGTCAGTAATCACTTTTTTCATTGTCATATAAGAATTTAATAATTTTTGAATCAGGTTCCAGAAGAATTCTGGAGATAAAAGCTACTTGATCTACCTCCTCTGTTCCTTCAGAAGTCTGTCTGTGTCTCTCAATTCCTCCACCTCCCTCAGACCTTCCATTTTTATTGAAGAAGCCAGGTCATTTTTTTCTTCAGTGTCCTCTTTGGTTTGTATTTTACTGAGTACATTTCCCTCCTGCTCATCCATTGTATTTCCAATAAATTGGTAGTTATAGATCTTGGATCAGATTCAGATTCAATATAGTTTTTGGCAATACCATGTCACAGTGGCCTAGTTTCAATAGGAAATAAGGATAATATCTGAAATGCTCTTTTTGTCAGCAATTAATGATATTATTTAAATCAGAAGTTATAAAATGTTTTGTCTAATGCATTTTTACATTCTTAAAAAGTACCGCTTTTTCAGGCATGGAAAGCCAAGACATAGTGGCAAAAATGGTTCTGCATGAAAGTTCTCTGTGAGTGAGACCCTAGTGGAAAAAAGGGGCCAGCAAAGAAGGACGTACTTTTCTCTGAAGGGAGAAGAGAACTTCCACTTTGCATATTGCCCTGTCTAAAAACCCACAGTGTTTGTGAACTCAAAAGGCTTTCATAGCCTTGGCAGCTCATGACAAGAGCCTCGGGTGATCACTGATGTCATAAATAAGAGTGTCAGGAGTCACTGTGCATTTCTTCCCCATGATGGACCTCTGTCCTTAATGAGTTGTACTATGAGAATTACGGTAAAACTTGTCTTCAAACTGTGCTTTATACTTGTGTGTCTGTGTGGGTAAAAATAGTTGAAATCTCTACTTAATATTGAGTTAGTCTTCTGTATATAAAGTCAATTAAAAATGAATCTTAATGGAAAATGGAATGAGAGAGGGAGTGGGAGGTGGGATGGGAGTGCAGGTGGGAGGGTGGGAATTGGGGGAAGAAACACTATATCTCAAAAAGCTTTACATATGAAAATTTGTATTTATTAAATAAAAGCCTTCAAAACAAAAAGTACTTCTTATGTGGATTTTATATATCATATATATTATATTAGGAATTAACAGTGAGAACAATCTAAAATATTTATTTATTTTAAAAATCAATAGCAAACCATTGAAAGTAAGCATAAAAACACTTTCATTGGAGATAACTATATATTCCAAAAGAAAGTATTTCCAAAAAAAGGGACAATGTTTCACATTTACAAATGTCTTTACAATCCAGTTTGGCAGAAGAAAACTCATTTGTTCATTCTGCTTCTCTGTTCAAGTTGTTGCAATGTTTCTTTAGGTTGAAATAAACAAAGAAATTCAGTCTCACAAGGATGTATAATTGGAAGTAGTTTTTACTTTAATACTCTTTTCTGATAATTATATTTTCCCCAAAAACTTGACAAATGGTAGTTTTTGTTTTGCTTTGTTTTATTTTTGTCTTTTTAAATTTTATTTAAGGTATACAAATTTCATGTAATTCCTATATACAGATTTGGGAGCATGGTGATACTTCTCATCCTACCCTCCCTCCCACCCACACTCCCATCCTTCTTCTTCCTCTCTCTGCTATTGCTACTCTTAATTTTTAATCTGTCTTTTTGGGCCTGGCTTATTTCACTAAATAAAACAGTTTCCAGTTGCAGCCATTTTGTTGTAACAGATAGTATTTTACTTTTTAAACCACTGAATATTTTTTTTAAACTTTTATTTAATGAATATAAATTTCCAAAGTACGATTTATGGATTACAATGGCTTCCCCCCAATACCGTCCCTCCCACCCACAACCCTCCCCTTTCCCACTCCCTCTCCCCTTCCATTCACATCAAGATTCATTTTTGATTATCTTAATATACAGAAAATCAGCTTAGTATACATTAAGTAAGGATTTCAACAGTTTGCTCCCACACAGAAACATAAAGTGAAAAATAATAGATGATTTTTTAAATGATGATGAAATCAGATCAGACCTATTGTCATGTTTAATCCCAGTGAGAGTCAAGTTGGGAATTGATAATTTCTTTTTTTTTTTTACAGAAGATCAGTTTAGTATGCATTAAGTAAAGATTTCAACAGTTTGCACCCCCATAGAAACACAAAGTGAAATATATTGTTTGAGTACTCGTTATAGCATTAAATCTCAATGTACAGCACATTAAGGACAGAGATCCCACATGAGGAGTAAGTGCACAGTGATTCCTGTTGTTGACTTTACCAATTGACACTCCTGTCTATGGCATCAGTAATCTCCCTATGCTCCAGTCATGAGTTTCCAAGGCTATGGAAGCCCTCTGAGTTCTCCGACTCTTATCTTGTTTAGACAAGGTCATAGTCAAAGTGGAGGTTCTCTCCTCCCTTCAGAGAAAGGTACCTCCTTCTTTGAAGACCTGTTCTTTCCACTGGGATCTCACTCACAGAGATCTTTTGCCAGAGTGTCTTGGCTTTCCATGCCTGAAATACTCTCATGGGCTTTACAGCCAGATCCGAATGCCTTTAGGGCTGATTCTGAGGCCAGAGTGCTATTTAGGACATCTGCCATTCTATGAGTCTGCTGAGTATCTCATTTCCCATGTTGGATCACTCTCCCCTTTATTTATTCTATCGGTTAGTGTTAGCAGGTACTAGACTTGTTTATGTGCTCCCTTTGACTCTTAGTCCTTTCATTATGATCAATTGTGAACTGAAATTGATCACTTGGAATAGTGAGATGGCATTGGTACATGCCACCTTGATGGGATTGAATTGGAATCCCCTGGTATGTTTCTAACTCTACCATTTGGGGCAAATCAGCTTGAGCATGTCCCAAATTGTACATTAAACCACTGAATATTATTCATAGTGTATATATATGCCATAATTTCTTTATCCATTCATCAGTTGAAGGACATCTGGATTGATTCCATATCTTAGCTATAGAGAATTGAGCTGCAATGAACATGGGGCTACAGATAACACTTTCATCTGCTTATCTCATTTTGTTTGGGCAAATTCCAGGAATGGAATGGCTGGGTCAAATGGTAGATTTATTTTTAGATTTCAGAGGAATCTCCATACTGTCTTTCACAATAAGTGTACCAGATTACATTCTGACCAACTGTGGATTATGTAACCTTTTTCCCTACATCCTCATCAGCATTTGTTGTTTATTTATTTCTATATGAAAGCCATTCTAACTGGAGTAAGATGAAACCTCATTTTGGTTTTGACTTTCCTTTCCCTGATGGCTAGTGATCCTGATCATTTTTTCATGTGTCTGTTGCCTGTATGGATTTCCTCTTTTAGAAAATGCCTGTTCAAGTCCTTTGCCCATTTCTTAACTGGATTGTTTGTTGTTGTTGAGTTTCTTGATCTCTTTATAGATTCTGGATATGAATCCTTTATTAGTTGCATAGTTCACAGATATTTTCTCCAATACTGTTGGTTGCCTTGTCACTTTGTTGAGAGTTTCTTTTGCAGGACAGAAGCTTTTCAGTTTGATGTAATCCCATTTGTCAATTTTGGCTTTGATTGCTTTTGCTTCTGGGGTCTTTTCCAAGAAGTCTTTGACTGTGCCTATGTCTTGCAGTGCTTCCACAAGTTCTCTAGTAATTTGATGGTATTGGGTCATAGATTTAGGACCTTGACCATTTTGAGTGGATCTTTGTGTAATGTATAACGTAAGGGTCTTGTTTCATACCTATGTATGCAGTGACTCAGTTTTCCCAGCACTATTCATTGAAGAGACTGTCTTTGCTCCAGGGATTGATTTTAGCTCCTTTGTCAAAGATAAGTTGTTTGTAGCTGCATAGATTCATTTCTGGAGTTTCTATTCTGTTCCATTGATCTTTTCTTCTGTTCCATTGGAATGCATGTCTATTTTTGTGCCAATACCAGTCTGTTTTGATTATAACTACCCCATAGTATGTCTTGACATCTGGTATTGTGACGCCTCTAGCTTTGTTATTTTTTAACATAGATTTTTATTAAAATATTTATTTATTTATTTGAAAGGCAGAGTTAGAGAGAGGCAGAGGAAGAGAGAGAGAAGTCTTCCATTGCTGTTTCACTCCCCAAATGGCCTCAATGGCTGGAGCTGGGCCGATCTAAAGCGAGGAGCCAGGATCTTCTTCTAGGTCTCCCATGTGAGTGCAGGGGTCCAAGGACTTGGGCCATCTTCTACTGATTTCCCAGGCCATAATAGAGAGCTGGATCGGAAGTGGAGAAGCTGGGACTTGAACTGGCACCCATATGGGATGCCAGCACTACAGTTAGCAGCTTTACCTGCTACACCATAGTACCCACCCCCTCATCTTTGTTTTTGTTATATAAGAATTCTTTAGCTATTCAGGATCTCTTGTGTTTCCATATGAGTTTTAACATTGTTTTTTCTAGAACTGAAAAGAATGTCATTAATATTTTCATTGGTATCACATTGCATCTGTAATTGCTTTTAGTAGTATGGACATTTTGATGCTATTAATTCTTTCAATCCAGGATCATAAAAGATTTTCCCAGTTTTTTGTGTCTTCTATTTATTTAGTTTCATAATTTTCATCATAGAGATCTTTGATTCCACTGGTTAAATTTATTCCAAGGTATTTAATTTTTTGTAGCTACCGTGAATGGGATTGATCTTAGAAGTTCTTTCTCAGTTATGGCATTGTATGTGTACACAGAGGCTATTGATTTTTGTGTGTTCATCTTATATCCTGCCAATTTTTTGACAAGCAGTTAGTGAGAGAGAGACAGAGAGAAAGGTCTTCCTTCCCTTGGTTCACCCCCCAAATGGCTGCTATGGCCAGCACACTGCACCTATCTGAAGCCAGGAGCCAGGTGCTTCTCCTGCTCTCCCATACAGATGCAGGGCCCAAGGACCTGGGCCATCCTCCACTGTACTCCTGGGCCACAGCAAAGAGCTGGACTGGAAGAAGAGCTACTGGGACAGAATCTGGCGCCTCAACCAGGACTAGAACCCCAGGTACCAGCACCACAGGCAGAGGATTAGCCTAGTGAGCCATGGCACTGGTCTATCCTGCCACTTAATCAAAGTCTTTTATGAGTTCTAATAGTCTCTTAGTGGAGTCTTTTGGGTCTCCTACATATAGAATCATGTCATCTGCAAATAGGGATAATTTTGACTTCCTTCTTTCCAATTTGTATCCCATTGATTTTTTTTTTTTTTTTTTTTTTTTTGCTTAATGGCTTTGGCTAAAACTTCCAGAATTATATTGAACAGCAATAGTGAGACTTGGCATCCTTATCTCATTCCAGATCTTAGTGGGACTGCTTCCAATTTCTCCCCATTCAATAAGATGACAACTGTGGGTTTGCCAAAGATTTCCCTCATTGTGTTGAGGAATTTTCATTCTATATCCAATTTGCTTAATGTTTTCATCATGAAATGATACTATATTTTATCAAATATTTTCTCTATTGCAATAATCATATTGTTCTTTAGTTTCTTAATGTAATGTATTACATTTATTGATTTATGAATGTTTAACCATCCCTGCTTACCAGGGATTAATCCAACTTGGTTTGGATGAATGACCTTTCTGATGTGTTGTTGGTTTTGATTAGCTAGTACTTTGTTGAGGATTTCCGCCTCTATGTTCATAGGGATATTGGCTGCAGTTCTCCTTCTCTGTTGTTTCTTTTTTCTGGATTAGAAATTAGTGTGATGTTGGCTTCACAGAAGGAGTTTAGGAGAATTGTGTCTCTTTAGATTGTTTTGAATAGTTTGAGAAGAGTTGGAATTAGTTCTTCTTTAAATATCTAGTAGAATTCAGCAGTGAATCCATTTAGTCTTGGGCTTTTCTTTGTTGGGAGGTCTTTATTACTGATTCATTCTCTGTCTTGATTAGCATGGAATATCTTTTTCCATCTTTTCACTTTCAGGCTGCATGTATCTTAGTTGATGAGGTTTGTTTCTTGTAGGCAGTACATAGAAGGGTCTTGTTCTTTAATCCATTTAGCCAGACTTTATCTTTTAATTTCAAAATTTAGGCCACTTTCCTTCAAGTTTACTATTGTTAAGTAATGACTTGGCCTTTCTATTTTTCCATAAATATTCCTGTTCTTTGCTTTGGTTATCCTTCATACTTTTACTGGGAAATTTTCTGCCTTCACATTCTTTCATAATGATGACTATCTTTCTGTATTTTCTGTGTAGCACATCCTTAAGCATCTTTTGTAAGTCTAGATGAATGGTGACAAGTTCTTTCAATTTCTGTTTGTTATGGAAGGTCTTTATTTCACCTTCATTCATAAACAAGAGCTTTGCAGTTTACAGTATCTGGGTTGACAGTTTTTTTCTCTTAAGACTTGGATTGTGTCCATTCTCTCCTAGTCTGTAGAGTTTCTGTTGAGAAGTCAGCTGTGAGTCTAATTGGAGATCCTGTAAAGGTAGTCAGGCATTTCTTTTGTACACATTCTAGAATCTTTTCTTTATTTTTTGCTGTTGAAAATTTGACCAAAATGTATAGTGGTGAAGATCTTTTCTGGTCATGTCTATAAGGAGTTCTATGTGCTTCCTGTACTTGGATGTCCCTTTTTTCAAATTAATGAAGTTTTCTGTAATTATTTCACTGAAAAGACCTTTTAATACATTTTCTCTTTCCACGCCTTAAGGAACTCCTAAGACCCATATGTTGTGTTATTTGATAGTATCCCTTAAATCAGCAACACTGTTTTTAATTTTTCTGATTTCTTATTTTTTTTAGTCTGACTGAAAAATTTTTAGCAATTTGTGTTCTATCTCAGAAAGCCTTTGTTCTGCCTCACCAAATCTGTTGTTAAGGCTTTCCACTGTGTTTTTATTTGACATGTTAAATTCTTCATGTCCAATTTTTCATTTTGATTTCTTTTCAAAATCTCAATTTTCTCTCATGTCATGCATGGATTTCTTGAATTTGCTTTTCAAATTCATGAATTTGCTTTTCACAGTCTCTGCGTAATCCTGTGATTAGTTTTTTTTTTTCAGTTCTGTTTCAGGCATTCTATCAATCTCTTCATCTTCACATTCTAATATTGAAGTGTTGTTATGTTCCTTTGGGAACGTCATGCTGTCTTCTTTATTCTTGTTTCTTGAATTTATACATTTATTTTTAGGCATTTGTGAAAACACTTGTTGTTTTTTTTCCCCTCTGATGACTTTTATCTTTGAGCTATGCCTCTGTGGCTTAGTGGAGTGTCTGCTCTCTTAGGTATGTTCTGGATGTAGCCACAGAGCTCTGGTCAGTATTTCCTGTGTGGGGTGAGTATTCTCAGTGACACCCAAGTTGGGCGTGGTAGGTCTTTTTTTTATAGCAGAAAGGAGGGTATGATCACCTCTGTTGGCATAATCACAACCTCACCTTCTCTATTCCAAGATGATCAGTGCCTGGGTGATAACCCACAGTTGGTGCAATGCTCATTTGCCCTGCTGTATGAACTACACAAAGGATTTGTGCAGTCCTCAGTGTGAGCACAGATCCTCTTGTAACGACCCTCCCTAAGTGATCAGGGAGCCCTGAACATGTGGAGCCATTTGCGTTGAGTGCCCAGAGACCCAGTTACACCCTGTGCTCTTTCATGTAGTCACAGAGTTCCCACAGACTCCTACAGTCTTAGTGTGCAGAGATTCACTCCACCCTGCTAGCCTGTCCTGTCTATGGAGGGGTAGAGATGTACCAGAGCTACATGCTTGTGTGTGCTCTGCCTTGGCAGTTTGAACCCTAGAGCCCATGATATGTTGAAAGGCTGGAGACACCTCACAGTCCTATGTGGGTGCCCAGCCCCCTGTCAATTCTCCCAGCAAGACTCAAAGTCCATAGGGAATGTGCATTTTTCCCTCTGGTAGAATCTTTGTATCACACATATGCATAAGAGCCACTGGCCACTCATTTCACAATGTTGCCTTTTCCCCACAGGTTTCTGGGTGTGCACCAGAGCTGCTACCACCATCACCACTGACAAGATGGCAGATTCTCCCAGCCAGTTGCTGGATGCACGCACAAGAACTTCTGCTGCTGCTGCTTGTGCCCAAAATGGGCCCACCCTCTCTCAATAGATTGCTGACTGCCATTGTGTGGGGGGTGGGTAGACAGAAACGAGCCCCATATTTTTCACAGGGGTCAATGGGTACCTTTTCCCGCTAAGGGCTCTAGGCCAAACATGCGCCAATCTCTCCCTCCGGCTATATCACCAGTGGCATGGGCTGCTGCAGTCTGATCTCACTCCACTCTCCAAAGCTGGTGCTTTCTCCAGCTCCCAACTGTTGGGTTATGTGTTGTGTTTGTGCTTGTGTTGCATAGCTGCACCTTCCACATTGAACCGTAGAATTTCACTTTCTTCCCTAGAATTTCCACTGTAGTTTTCTAACTCTTCCCTGAGAATATGCTTCTTCCACTTTGTTTTTCTTTTCTTTACTTCTTCTTCTTTTTTTTTTTTTTTTCAATATTTACCCCTAGCCGAGACAGTATGCTTTCCCTATTCTGCCATCTTGGAATCTGACAAATGGTAGCTTTTAAAGGTTAGTTGCAGTATGATGTTTGAAACCATACCAACATACCAATTAACTTTTCCTTTTTTTTTTTTTTTTTGACAGGCAGAGTGGACAGTGAGAGAGAGAGAGACAGAGAGAAAGCTCTTCCTTTGCCATTGGTTCACCCGCCAATGGCCGCCGTGGCCAGCGCACCGCGCTGATCCGATGGCAAGAGCCAGGTACTTATCCTGGTCTCCCATGGAGTGCAGAGCCCGAGTACTTGGGCCAGCCTGCACTGAACTCCCGGGCCACAGCAGAGAGCTGGCCTGGAAGAGGGGCAACCGGGACAGAATCTGGCGCCCTGATCGGGACTAGAACCCAGTGTGCCGGCGCCGCAAGGCGGAGGATTAGCCTAGTGAGCCACGGTGCCGGCCCTAACTTTTCCATTCTATTACATGAAAATCCATTTTCTTTTAATGGATGTCTTACCCATGCATGGTTTTGAGATATTATTTTGAAAATACGGAGTCATTGATATAAGTGATCTTATAAATGAAGAAATTTTTAATTAGTAAATAATAATCAGACATGCTCATTAATAAACATTGATTGATGCTGTGGGGAAGAATTTAAGCTCATGGCAGCAAATTCAATTTTCTGAAGTTCAAAATTTTATTTCAAAACTTGAATATTACCACTGGCAACAAGTACTATTAGGTGTTTACTTGGCATGTCAGATTAATTTCATTTATTTTCAAGACCATCTCTGCCAAATATTCAAATCTGTATAACCATAATCTTTCTGTTAGTCATTTCTTAAAGTGGAAATGATCTTCCATGAGAAGTGGCTAGTTCAACTGGCAACTCGGACAGTCATACAAGTTGGTTGTAAGGAGATGGCCATCCCAGGAAGCATATGTGCCTTATGGGTAGCTCCCATTTTATTAAACAGAATACTTTAAAAAAAAAAAGATTTCTTTTTGAAAGAGTTACTGAGAGGAGTGGCAGAGAGAGAGAGAGAGAGAGAGAGAGAGTCTTCTGTCTGCTGGTTCACTCCCCAGATGGTTGCATCAGCCAGGTGCCAGGAGCTTCCTCTGGGTCTTCCATGCAGAGGCAGGGGGCCCAATGACTTGGGCCATCTTTCACTGCTTTCCCAGCCCATAGCAGAGAGCTGGATAGGAAGAAGAGCAGCCAGGACTTGAACCGGCGCCCATTTGTGATGCTGGCACTGCAGGCAGCAGCTTTACCTACTGCACCACAGCACTGGCCCCAGAACACTTTTTAAAGTACTTAAAAGTCAAGATTTAATATAATTAATAGCTTTTACTGAATCACTAAGGAAACTCTCAAATGAAAATGACGTTTTCTCCCTGCAGCATGTAGTGGTCAAGAATAAAAGAATTACTAGTAGCATGGTTGATGACAATTGCCTTGATTCACGCTGAGGCACCTAGCTGTTTTACCAATCACTGGATTTTTTTTTAGCATCAAAGTAAATGTTAATAAAAATAAAAAGGCTGGTTATTTCTCAGCATTCCCATGAGAATAACATTGAACTGTGATCTCCTTAAAGAATCATAGGGACCATCATAAGCCCACACTTAGAGATTCGCTGGCTTAGATCTATGACTTATAAGGAGTTGCACTAGTGATACTATAACTCACTTATCTAAAATACATCCATAAAGAAACTCCTCCTCATCAATGGTTTTTGATTCCAGAGCTACAAATCCTATAGGAAAACAAAACAGGGCTTCATTCATTCCCTTTATGTACCAGCTTTCAAAATAAGTAAGTGGTTTTAACATTCTATAAAGGTTATTGTCAACCAAAATAATAATCTGAGATTCTCTAAGTAATATGTGTGTGTGTGTGTGTGTGCGAATAGCAGAGCTCTGTAGTGGGAATTTGTGTGCATTGTAAATAATGGACAAGTGTTCTGTCCAACACCTTGTCTGAATTGTTGCAGTCTTAAAGAATGTTAAAGTTTGCTACAGAAATCTGTTTTAAGTGAGAGGTGTGGGAAACAAGGGGTATGTGCAGAATAAGGATCTCTTAGAGGCCTTGAGATAGTGTTTGGGACAGAACTTTTTTTTAAAGATGTATTTATTTATTTGAAAAGCTTAGTTTATAAGGAGAGAGAGAGAGAAATCTTCCATCCACTGGTCCATTCCCCAAATGGCTACAAAGGCTAGAGCTGGGCCGATCCAAAGCCCACGAGCCAGGAGCTTCATTCAGGTCTCCCACATGTGTCATCTTCTGTTGCTTTCCCAGGTGCATCAGTAGGGAGCTGGATGAGAAGTGGAGCAGCCAGGCCTCAAACAGGTGCCCATATGGGATGCCGACAAGCAGCCTCATTGGCTAAGCCAAGACAGTGACCCCTTGAAACAGAATTTACCTCCAACAGGCAGGCATGAACACTCTCCCTTCATTAATTCTCAGCTCCAATTTTGTCTGGGTCTGATAAGAACAATTTTATCTTAGGATCAGCAACTTTCACCTAACCAATTATTTCATTAAACTACTACACGAACTTATGGGTTTAAACATAATGTGATGGGTGTCAACCCTCTTCAATGATCATCTTTATTGGGAATGGTCAAAAACCCCATATTTGTCTGCTGTGAGCTCATTCACATTGATTGCTGAGTCTTTTTGGCACGAGCCTAACTGGCTTTGATAGAGTCCTTGCTTTCTGTTATGAAACAATTTCCAGGCTTATCTTGTTCATTTCCTGCTGGTGTCCACGAACGGGATTCCAAAACTACAATCAGGCACTTCTTTAGAGAGTCTAGTGATTTTTAGTGGGAAATAGCTGTAAAGAACACAATTCGGAGTGCAACGTTGTTTCTAAATATTCTCATACATAGAGACACAATACATACTTTTAAAGATAAAAATACATCATGAGTTCATACTGCTATTTTGAATACTTTGGATTACAGAGTTTTCATTTAAACTCATTGAGCTTAAAACTATCTCCTTTCAGTTGTGCCAAAAATCTTGGATCTCAACAACACCAACAAATACTCATTTTATTTATACCGTATTACACACATAAACATCTTAGTAAATAATCCCAATCTCAGTAAATAATTCTTACCTCACCAACATCATTACTGAAAAGACTTTGCAATTTTTTGCTGTTCTTTTCTCCACAGGGGTGTATGATAAGAGTGTTACTTTAAAAAGCTCCTCTCTAGTTGGTTATGCTACTAAAGACAGCAGGATCAGTGGTATTGTTTTCCTTCTGATTCTGGGAGGTTGTTTTTTAAAATGTAATTTTGTTTTAGGGTTATGTAAGATGTTTTCAGGATCAAATTCACAAACAAAAATATGTTTTAAAAGGCTTATATCCTATCTTCATCTCTTCCCCACAATTCCACTCTTTACTTGCTAGGGGATTAGTTCTTTAATTGTATGACTACTTCTGTTGCTTTATTTTAACATTAGTAAATACATTAGATAGATACTGCCACCTCCTCTTTAAGCAGCATGCTATATGCTCTTTTCTCCATCTTGCTTTTTCCATGTCAAATAGTGATAAATCCTGGAAATCACTTCATTCTGGTGTAGAGATACAGCATTCAATTATTTAATAGTTGCCAAATACCTCATTGAGACTTATTCCCTTACTAATGGGTGTTTGGATCAGTTTACATATTTAGTTATTATACAGAGTGCTGTGATGAATAGTCCTATGTGCACACTTTTATTTTTCCTAGAGTATCTTTCTAGGGGAGAGTTCTGGAAGCTCTGTTGCCAATACAAGGGACAAATGCATGTGAAATATGTTGCATATTGCCACATTTCCCTCCAAAGGCGTTGTGTTGGCTACTGGGTTATCGTCCTCTCATTTCTACACTTACTCATTCAGCCTCCCTTTTTTTTAAGGCAGAGTTAGACAGTGAGAGAGAGAGAGAGAGAGAGAGAGACAAAGAGAAAGGTCTTCCTTCTGTTGGTTCACCCCCCTAATGGCTGCTACAGCCGGCACGCTGCGCTGATCTGAAGCCAGGAGCCAGGTGCTTCCTCCTGGTCTCCCATGTGGGTGCAGGGGCCCAAGCACTTGAGCCATCCTCCACTGCTTTTGCCAGGCCATTAGCAGGGAGCTGGGTTGGAAGTGGAGTGGCTGGCACACGAACTGGCTCCTGTATGGGATGCTGGCAGTGTCATAGGCAGTAACTTTACCCACTATGCCACAATGCCAGTCCCAGGCTAGTGCTTTGCACACCGTTTTCTGCTTTACTGGTTGTCACCCAGTTCCAGATTCTTCATACAAGCTTCTTTGAGGTACGGACATCAGCCAGCAGCAGGCCCTGCTTGGGGGTCTGACCCCAGCCCAGGCTCTGTGGGCTTGGTTCTCCTAAGCAGGTAGGCAGCTGGGTTCCAGCTCAGCAGGCCCTCTCCTCCAGATTGCCATTTCCCAATAACCCCAACCTCTTTCCTTTCTCCTCCCCCCGTCCTGAAGTGTGATTTCTGTTTTCGGAAATGAGTACATCTGGGAAACAGTGTTTGTGTTGTCTCTCCTGCACTAAGTCATGGGAACTTCATTTCTTTGAGTCTGAGGGGTTGTACTATTTTGCCTGTTTTTTACTCTCAATCTCTGAGAATGCTGGATTTTCTTCAATCTTGCCAACAGATATGATTACTGAACTTTTGGGTTTGCTAATCTAATAGTAAGAAATGATCTCTTAGTTTTAATGTATATTTTTCTGTGAGAGAAATAGAAAATCATTTCAAATAATGATCCAGATGTATTTTTTTCCTGAGAACTTTCTGGCCCATTTTTCCAAAGGGCAGTTCACTTTTTCTTCTGTTTTACACACTTTCTCTGGAAGAACCACACAAATCTTTGATTGCATTATAATTTCTAAATATTTTCCTGCAAGTTCAAGGTGTCTTTTTTTAACTTTGCTAACAGAGATATTTTTCCAAGCACGTGTCAATCATATATATGGAATCAAGTGTATCAAGTTTTTATTCCCACTGCTTTAGAAAGTGGAATACGAAATAGGAAAGTCATCCCCACCCTCAGGCCTCCGAGGCATATATCTGTCGCTCCCCCTCTTCGTGAAGGAGCGACACTGAACCCTGCCTAGGCTTCATATCCGAGTCACAGCACCATTATGTCGCTCCCCGTCTTCGTGGAGGAATGACACAGGACCCTGCGCTGTTCTTTCGTCTGCTCGGCCCTCCCCGGGTTTGCTGCTGGTTCTTCCCGGGTTGGCTACCGTCCCTTCCACCTCCGTGGAAGGGCGGTTCCCCCTAGCCACTTTCCCCACTTCCGCGGGGGAGCGGCACACCGCCGGCCGGCTCTCTCGGGGGCTGCACAGGTGTTCCTTCAGATAAATGTTCCCCTTAGATGTTTCTGGTGCATATTGTCTCTCTCCTTCTTTATAGTCCTCTTCCACCAATCCCAACTCTGCTACCCACACGCCGAGTACTCTGCCCTCCTCCAATCAGGAGCAAGATCAGCTCCTGCAGCTCAGTCAATCAAGTTGGCGAGAGGCAGCTTCATAGAAGTTGTTGCTCCCTTCTCAGCGCCATATTGTGGGAGAGAAGATGCATAGAATAAGTCTTAATTCCAGTAACTTAGTCTAGTCCGAGTTGCTCCCCACAGATCCCCCTTTCTTTTTATTTTTTTTGGCATTGATACGCGCCTGTCTTCGGTGCCCCGTGGCACACACTCTGCTCTGCTTGCTAAAGTCGCCCACAGGTGCTTACAAGCCCTACCAATCAGGCAAACCGAATCCGGGTCCTCTCTTCGCCATGTTGTAAGGAGGTGTTTAGGCGCTGATGCGTGCCTGAGTTCAGTGCCCTGCAGCGCATGCTCTGCTCTGCTAGAACTGCCTGCAGGTGCTTACAAGCCCTACCAATCAGGCAAACCGAATCCAAGCCTTCTCATTGCCGTATTGTGGGGAGACTTACTGGTGTTGATTCGTGCCTATCTTCGGTGACCTGTAGCTCATACTCTGGTCGAGCTGCCTGCTGGTGCTTATCGCCTTACTAATCAGGCAGACCGAATCCAAGCCTTCTCATTGCGGTATTGTGGGGAGACTTATTGATGTTAATTCGTGCCTGTCTTCGGTGACCTGCGGCGCATAAGCTGCTAGCCGCCCGCAGGTGCTCACCACCTCCCTAATCAGGCAGACCGAATCCAAGCTCTCTCATTGCCATGTTGAGGGGAGGCCTTATTTTTCTCTATTTCTCTATCTCCGGGCATTCCTATCTCTCCCATTTTACTTCTATCTGCCAGCATTCCTATTTCTCTCATTTTACTTCTTTTTTTTTTTAACTTTTATTTAATGAATATAAATTTCCAAAGTACGATTTATGGATTACAATGGCTTCCCCCACATACCGTCCCTCCCACCCACTACCCTCCCCTTTCCCACTCCCCCTCCCCTTCCATTCACATCAAGATTCATTTTCGATTATCTTAATATACAGAAGATCAGCTTAGTATACATTAAGTAAGGATTTCAACAGTTTGCTCCCACACAGAAACATAAAGTGAAAAATAATAGATGATTTTTTAAATGATGATGAAATCAGATCAGACCTATTGTCATGTTTAATCCCAGTGAGAGTCAAGTTGGGAGTTGATAATTTCTTTTTCTTTTCTTTTTTTTTTTTTTACAGAGGATCAGTTTAGTATGCATTAAGTAAAGATTTCAACATTTTCACCCCCATAGAAACACAAAGTGAATTATATTGTTTGAGTACTCGTTATAGCATTAAATCTCAATACACAGCACATTAAGGACAGAGATCCTACATGAGGAGTAAGTGCACAGTGACTCCTGTTGTTGACTTTACCAATTGACACTCCTGTCTATGGCATCAGTAGTCTCCCTATGCTCCAGTCATGAGTTTCCAAGGCTATGGAAGTCGTCTGAGTTCTCCAATTCTTATCTTGTTTAGACAAGGTCATAGTCAAAGTGGAGGTTCTCTCCTCCCTTCAGAGAAAGGTACCTCCTTCTTTGAAGACCTGTTCTTTCCACTGGGATCTCACTCACAGAGATCTTTTGCCAGAGTGTCTTGGCTTTCCATGCCTGAAATACTCTCATGGGCTTTACAGCCAGATCCGAATGCCTTTAGGGCTGATTCTGAGGCCAGAGTGCTATTTAGGACATCTGCCATTCTATGAGTCTGCTGAGTATCTCACTTCCCATGTTGGATCACTCTCCCCTTTATTTATTCCATCGGTTAGTGTTAGCAGGTACTAGACTTGTTTATGTGCTCCCTTTGACTCTTAGTCCTTTCATTATGATCAATTGTGAACTGAAATTGATCACTTGGACTAGTGAGATGGCATTGGCACATGCCACCTTGATGGGATTGAATTGGAATCCCCTGGTATGTTTTTAACTCTACCATTTGGGGCAAGTCAGCTTGAGCATGTCCCAAATTATACATCTCTTCCCTCTCTTATTCCCACTCTTATGTTTAACAGGGATCACATTTCAGTTAATTTTTAACACTTAAGAATAACTGTGTATTAATTACAGAATTAAACCAGTCATATTAAGTAGAACAGACAAAAAAACTACTAAGAGGGATAATGTATTAAGTTGTTCATTAACAGTCAGGGCTATGCTGATCAAGTCACCGTTTCCCATAGTGTCCATTTCACTTCAGGAGGTTTCCTTTTTGGTGTTCAGTCAGTTGTCACCCATCAGGGAGAACATATGGTATTTGTCCCTTTGGGACTGGCTTATTTCACTCAGCATGATGTGTTCCAGATTCCTCCATTTTGTTGCAAATGACTGGATTTCGTTGTTTCTTACTGTGGTATAGTATTCTAAAGAGTACATATCCCATAATTTCTTTATCCAGTCTACCGTTGATGGGGATTTAGGTTGGTTCCAGGTCTTAGCTATTGTGAATTGAGCTGCAATAAACATTAGGGTGCAGACCGCTTTTTTGCTTGCCAATTTAAATTCCTTTGGGTAAATTCCAAGGAGTGGGATGGCTGGGTCGAACGGTAGGGTTATCTTCAGGTTTCTGTCATTTTACTTCTAAACTTCTGTTTCTCTTATCCCCGCGGCTTCCCGGCACCCGCCCCGAGGCTGCTTCTCCACGCCTTGCCGCCCCGCGGCGGCTTCCCGGCTTTGCGCTGCTTCAGCCCACGCTTCTCTCATCTGCGCGGCTTCCCGGCGCCCCCGGCTCTGCGCAGCTCGGCTTCGCGCGCTCCATGGTCTCCACGCCCTTCGCGCCCACACCATGGCCTCGCGCTAGCCCCAGGTTCCCTATCTACTTGTGCCCCGTGCGCTCTCTCTGCGTGCGGCGGCTTCCACGAGTCACACAGCACAGCTCACGTTTCCGCCACTGGTATTCAGTCTAAGTTCCCCGGGCTAACCTGGCGAATTCAACCTAGCTTACGCGTCTCCGCCTTATGGTTTGGCTTCCCGTCTTTTGCTCCCCGGGCTAATCTGACGGATTCCAACCTGGCGGCCCATGTCTCTGCCTCTGGTTCCAGATTTTCGCCTTTTGCCCCCCGGGCTGACTTAAAGAATTCCAAGCTGGCTTATGTCTCCACCTCGGCCTGGCCCCGCAGCTTCAATTTCCCTAACATTTTTCTCTACCCGGTATGTTTCCCTAAGTTTTCTTCCAACAATATTCCTCCCTCATTTCTCCTGGCTTCTCCCCACAGTCCGTATCTGAGTCTGTTTGTTCTAGCTTTCACTTTCGCTTTCGACCTTAGAGATTTCTCCCAGCTTCCCCCCGTAGTCCGTATCCGAGTCTATGCCTAGGCTTTCAATAGCTTCTTCCGGCACCTTTTCTGTCCGGCTTTTCCCTAGGCTCTTTGCTAGTCTCTCTCTCCGGTATTTTCCCACTTCTTCCCGTTTCTTCCCTCCTAAGTTTCCTATCCTCCTAGGTTTTCCTATCCGAGTCACGGCACTATTATGTTGCTCCCCCTCTTCATGGAGGAACGACACTAAACCCTGCATAGGTTTCCTATCCGAGTCACGGCACCATTATGTCGCTCCCCGTCTTCGTGGAGGAACGACACTAAGCCCTGCCTAGGCTTCATATCTGAGTCACGGCACCATTATGTCGCTCCCCGTCTTCGTGGAGGAACGACACAGGACCCTGCGCTGTTCTTTCGTCTGCTCGGCCCTCCCCGGGTTTGCTGCTGGTTCTTCCCGGGTTGGCTACCGTCCCTTCCACCTCCGTGGAAGGGCGGTTCCCCCTAGCCACTTTCCCCACTTCCGCGGGGGAGCGGCACACCGCCGGCCGGCTCTCTCGGGGGCTGCACAGGTGTTCCTTCAGATAAATGTTCCCCTTAGATGTTTCTGGTGCATATTGTCTCTCTCCTTCTTTATAGTCCTCTTCCACCAATCCCAACTCTGCTACCCACACGCCGAGTACTCTGCCCTCCTCCAATCAGGAGCAAGATCAGCTCCTGCAGCTCAGTCAATCAAGTTGGCGAGAGGCAGCTTCATAGAAGTTGTTGCTCCCTTCTCAGCGCCATATTGTGGGAGAGAAGATGCATAGAATAAGTCTTAATTCCAGTAACTTAGTCTAGTCCGAGTTGCTCCCCACATATATCCATGTTTTATTTTAATTACCTATTTGGTTCATGTTAATATTAAAATTTCTGACACATTGGAATTTATCCACGTGAATAATACAACAGATATATTCCATTTATATGTTTTAATAGGCAGGTCCCTGAAGACCTTGTCCTTGACCCCAGAGCATCCTCAGAGGTCGTAGCACACTGCTGAGAGCAAGGCCCCACTTCAAGCTGTGGGGGTCTGGGATCACTCAAGGAATACACTTGGACACCATCAAGAAAGAGTACAAAATTGGCTTTGGTGAAACTGTTATGCAAAAGTTTTTAAGATATATTCAAAACATCTGTTCCTACCTTCGTCAATCACACTTCTAAGAACTGGGCTTTACTGATCTAAGATCTGCTGTCCCACACAGGTCTTATGTTTGCATATTGATAAATAGGGTCTTAAATTCCATACATATAAACAAAGGTGACCACAAAGGTCAGAGACAGTCTCAAAATGGCAGTGCCTCTCTCCAACCTGGAAAAGAGCAATAGCTCTAATTCTATGCACGCTTTTAGATGTTTTCTAAGTTCAGGCTTCAAGAGTTGTAAAGTATATATTCCAACAGCAAACCTAAACCAACTATGAAGTGAGAACAAATTGCCCCTAAAAAGCCTGCAAAGCATTCAAGAGAAAGACTACTGACACTTGACTGAGGAGCAGCCAGCAAGAGCTACAAAGCCTATCCAAAGCATTCTATTTTGTCTCAGCCACCTGGCCAATCGGGAACAATCTTTTGTTCTATATCTATGCATTCTTTACTCCCAGAAATGGCCTTCTTGATGTTAATCAGTAACCTTTTTTCCCAAAACAATTATCCCTTTGTCTCTGAAGGTACTTGTAGGCAATCATATTCTGAAGTTATCTCCAGTCAGTGAGAAATGTGCCCATGCCTTTTCAAGTCAAGCCAAGCGCACTCACTGCGTAATACTTGAATTCTGATGAAAATTTGACCACTTCCGGAACACTTGCTAAGACCCACTGAAAATGGGGCCGGTGCTGTGGTGTAGCCAGTAGTGCTGGCATCCCATATGGGTGCCAATTCAAGTCCTGGCTGCTCTACATCTGATCCATCTCCCTGCTAATGTGCCTGGGAAAGTGGTGGAAGATGGCCCAAGTGCTTGGGCCGCTGCACCCACATGGGAGACCTGAAGGAAACTCCTTACTGCTGGCTTCTACCTGGCATAGCCCTGGCCATTGTGGCTGTCTGAGGAGTGAACCAGCAGATGGAAGATCTCTCTCTCTCTCTCTCTGCCTCTCCCTCTCTGTAAGTCTGCCTTTCAAATAAATAAACAAATCTTTAAAAAATGAACAAAAAACCCACAAGACTCACTGAAAGTTACTAGGATTGTATCTCCTGGGCTGAGGTCACTCATATTCTGCACTGAATAAACCTTATAAACCTTAAAATAGCCTTTTTACATATTTCATTTATTTCCACCCACAGAAGAAATACGGCTCTTTAAGCAAACACATAATATGACTTTGCCCAACGTGAGGTGCTGAGAGGATCTCTGGAAGCAGACGCCATCAACTCTGCTGTTGGACGGGAGCAACTATTGTTCTTCCAGTCTGGACAACTGCTCACAAACTGGGTGATTTAATTTTTGCTCTACATACATCTTCTGTACTCATCTGAAACAGCACTGCCAATATCATTTCGCTTGTCTGAGGTTAAGTAACCTGATTTGTAGGTTAACTAAGTTAACTTTATTGATTTAGAGTGACAAAAAAGAAAAAAATACTCAAGCAAAGTCTTTCACCTCCAGAAATACTCAGGAGAGGATTAATACTCTCCTCTTCTTCTTGACTGCCTTTAAAATGATAGAAGTTTGGGGGATGCCTGAGATGCGAGGACAAGACTTCTTCCAGTGAATCTCATCTTATTTTCTGTCACTAATGCGGTCTCTTCCTTAGCTCTTGCTGTTAATGACCTCAAGCCCCTGACTCCTTGACCATGCATTCCCCCTGCTCTGTTCCTTCTTTAAAGAAAGGCCTGTTCTATTAGCAAGGAATAATCTGATGGCCTCCTGCTGGTACTCCCCACTGCTCCATGTCTCTCCTTCTCTGCTGTATGTGTTGTCACACACAGGTGTAATGTATACAGCTCAGGCACACTAACAGACACCCCCACCCAGCCTGCCCCCAATTAAGTTGCCAACCCCATGCGTCACTCACAGGCGCTGGAGAACAGATTGCCTGTTACATCACTCAAGCCCATTATTCTCATTCCTCCCCATGGCATACGTTCCTTCGAGATGCTTTTTAGCTCACAGTTTAAGCAGAGGCAAGGAATATTTTGCACTTAAAGATTAATATTATATACTCTTGACTTTTACAAAGCTAGACACTCTGGGGACTGACGTTTAATAGATGTTAATGGAATTTAATTTTTATACACATCGAGTGTGAACATTTATCTTCTAGATGAAATGGGGTGGATCTTATGTTGCACCAAAAAAAACTTCAGAATCAATTGGTTTTCACTCTATATCCTTATATTGAGTGGCTGAGTGAAGCAGAACAGCTGGTTTTTGGTATTTGAAATTTAAAACCTGACTAAGATTATCATCAATAAACTACACTGAAAGTATCAACAGGCATTTTGCCATAGTTATTGCCATTGCAAAAAAAAAAAAGTTCTAAAATGGGACCCAAAAAGTTGCTTTCTTCACAACCAATTTTCATAAAGCATGGAGTCCATTTCTGAAAAAAAGTTTGGTATCAAGTATATTAAATAATCATTAGCATTTGAAATGTCTTGAAAATTTTATGTAAAGGAAAAACTCTAGGCAAGCTATATCAATCAAATATAAACTTACAAAATTATAGATACATGACAATGTATACAAGTAAAACAGTTTTTGGTGTTCCAGGCTACGACCAGGAGCATAACCATGACTTGTTGTCGAGATGTTAAATTTTTAATTTTCAAGTTTTGGGTAATGCTATGATCCACGGTATTCACATAATATTAAAGACAGCAAGTAAAGTCGTCTCTGTAATCTTCACAATGGAAAAAAATACCAACCAGTGTATTCTCTACATAGTTAAGACGCAGAAATCGCTCCAGTTCCAATTAAAGAAGAAAAACTCTTCTCTTTTTGCTTCAGTGCCCAGCACTGGAGTGCCTACTCAATAAACATTTGATGAGTAAAAGAATGATGCTGACAGTAGCCAGGTGCTTACAGCAAAAAATGAGGTGATACAAGACAGTGCTAAGAGCAACGTGCCAGAAAGCCATCTGGGTTCCTGCCCCTGTTCCCTCATGAACTCGCTGTGTGGCCTCAGGCAGGGAACTTGACCTCACTGGGATTCTGCCTTCTCACCTGAACATGCATGCAGCAGATGCTCTCTGGGGCCCTTCTTGCTCTAAAAGGCCAGAGTTCTCAGACTTCCAAGTGGTCAGCCACTGTTTTTGCCAGTCTTACTCTGGACTTCAGCCATGTGTCTCCAGGCAGCGAAGACCGAATTTAGGCTGTAGAATTTTTACGTTGACATTACATTACACCTGGTAGACTCTTGAACAAAATCTGAGAAGTGGCTCAATATGGCAAGGCAAGCGGTGGAAAGCCTGGAGGGTTCCACACTGCCCAAGCTTAGCAGTGTGCAAAAGAAGCAGAGGGGGGATGGGAGGGGTGGGGGTGGGGGTGGGGGTGGCTGGGAGTCACTGGGGCTCACACTTGAGAGTCTCCAGATGGCAGCTTTGCTCTAGAGCTCAAGCAGAAGGTTTTATTGGTAACTGATCAACAGATGATTAATTTATGAAAGGCTTCCTTACCAGAGAGAGCGCCAGGATGCTGCACGTCCTCCTTGCAAAGTGCTTGGCTCAGAAATAAATGGGAACCACTACGGTCCATCTGGAAGTCAGCGCAGGCTTGTTCTTGTCTCTAGCTTCACTTGGTAGGACCTTGGGGAAGTCATTCATCTTTTCCCAAACGGAAACACAAACGCTGCCCACATGGACGATTAACGTCTGGGCGCTCCCTGCAGGGAAAGGGCCTGATCCAGAAGTCTCAGAAGCACTGAGTGACACTGTCGGACTTTTCACACAACTCTGGACCAAAAACATACACAAGACAAAACGCTGTTAGGTTTTCCAGTCTTAAAAAAAGTCTCGCCTGTCACAACCAGCCCCGGCAGAACCTAGAGACTGTGGGTCAGGTTGGTAGCTGGAAAGCTGAGTTGGATTTATTATACCCCAGAGTTCTGATCCTTGCTGCAATGAACGCGGCTATTTTGGTCAAATTAGTACTTCAGAGCTTCAATTTCTGTCCTGTAACATTGGCTACTACGGTTACTTAACCAAGAAAATACAGATACACGCATAGATGTACAACCGCCCAGTAAATGCTTGCTGATCATTTCTTAAAGATCAAAAGTGGTAACGCGGACAGCGTTAGGATACAAAGGTAAGTGTGAAATAAACATCTCTACTTTAAAACAGGAGGAGCGGGAAGCTAGCAGAAAGCCTCAAGCCATTTCCTTTTGCTGAATAAAACGAGTTGGGGGGCTTGCATCACGCCTCGCGGACGCGAGGGGGCACTGTGAGTCTGCGCTGGTGAGCCAGAGCGGGCGACCTCGCGGGCGGGGAGCGCTGCGTTTGCATCCCGCACCCGCGCGCCTGGGCGCAAGGCCACCTCGCAGCCGCTGCGGGCTAACACCGGCCCGGGACGGGGCGGCTTGAATGCCCCACGGCTGGAGTCTCACGCAGCCCTGCAGGTCCTCGTGTTCATCCCAATAGATGGTCCTTTCTGGCAGCTGTTTTTAATTTGAGATTCTTGAGTCGTGGGGCTTGGGAAACCAGAACCCTCCCACCACTGTGTTGAGTGCACCCGCGTGGGACGCTTTCCGGGGTCAAAGGGCCTGAACTGTCGTCTGATTCTTTGAGGTGTTCATGTCCTAAGAGGGGATTCAAGCTCTTCTGATTTGAGGGAAGAGGGATTCCTCCCCTACAGGCCGCACACAGGGCAGGTCGGCCAGCGAGGTGTCCAGTCTCAAGGTCAGGGAGAGGAGCCGGCGCGCCCCACGTGGAGTCCTCCAGAGGCAGGGAGCCGGTCTGGTCCTGAAATAGCTGAGGTGCGAAGTTAGTCGCCCTTCTGTGAAAAGGGCGAACACAGTGTACCTGCCCCTACGTCCCTCGCGAGAAGGGGTCAGACCCAGGGGAAAGGGGAGGACGCACTCGGTCTGTCCCACGCGCCACTCGGGTTGCTCAGGCACTGGCACTCTGGGGAAGCTGGGTTGCTTCTCTTACTGGCCAGAGAGAAAGTGCCCTGGGCGGGGATGTCCGAGCGCCCCCCTGCCCCGCGAGCTGCAGGGCGATGGGTGGATTTCCACACGATCCCGGGCCAGGAGCCATCCCGGTCTCCAGGGTGTAAACGCCACGCAGAGTCCATAGGTGCACAGCCACCCAGGGCGCCCAGGCAGAATACAGGGCGGGGAGAAAGCACAGGCTGGACAAGGGTGGAGAGACCCTGCAGAAAGCAGGTGGGGGAGCGGGAGCGACACGCCGGCTGAGCACCAAGTAAAACCCATCCCAAACTTTCACAGACCCGGGGACCAGGACCGGACGGGCGAGCCGAGCAGCAGCGGCTTCTGCCGCGCCCCCACGAGCCCGGCTGCAGCGAGGAGGGGCGGGCACCGCGCCGGCTGGACGCGGGCGGTCTCGGAATAGCGCCCACCCACCCACCCGCCCGGGGCACAGCGCCGCCGCTCCGGGCACAGGGCAGGCAACCACGGAAAACGCCAGACCGCCGCCCGCGTGGGTTCCGAGGACGGGGGAACTCCACGGGGATCCAGACGGGGAAAGGGACCCTGGACCCCGCAGCCTCGCCCAGCCCGGCGCCAGCGGCAGGGACGTGCCCTTGGGTGGCCCTCGGGCACGCAGGCCGGAGTCAGGAGGGCTGGGGGAGAAGTGAGCGTGGCGCCTTCCACGGCCCGCGAAGTCGGATTACAGCGCCATCCAGGACAGCCATAGGAGGCCGGCAGTTTACAAGCCACACTCCCCACGCGGGGAACAGCCGTGGCTGGCGCTCGCGAGGACGCGGCGCTCCGGGGCGGCTGCGGCTGTGCGCCGAGGACCCGCCTTCCTTCCCCAGCCAGGGGCGCGCGTGCCGACGCCCGCGGCGCCAGCCGGGGAGCACGATGCTGCGGGCAGCCCCGGGGCCGGCCCGGCGCGGGAAAGTCCGCTGACCAGGCGCGGGTCGAGGGGTGTGCCCGGCCCCGCCCGCCTCCGCCCCCGCCCGCGCCCCTCCCCGCGGCGGCGGCGGCGGCGGCGGCGCAACCAGGGGCGGCGCGGAGCGGAGTCGAGCGGCGCGGCTCGGCCCAGCCGCCTGTGCCTGCGAGCTCCGCGGCTGCTTGGGGAATTCACTAGGACGCGTTTACGCTTCTGCCGTCCTCGGGCTGCTGCTCACGGCTCTCGGTCTCCGGCCCGAGCCTTTGCATTCACGGGAAAACTTGACTGCGATTTCTCTCTTCCCCTTCGAGGGCAGGATTAAAAGTTGCGAGAACTGGTGCCGCCCGCGCCGCTCGGGCGCCCGGACCCAGCACCATGTGCACCAACATAGTTTACGAGTGGCTTAGAGCGCTGCAGCTCCCGCAGTACGCGGAGTCCTTCGTGGACAACGGCTACGATGACCTGGAGGTGTGCAAGCAAATCGGGGACCCGGACCTGGACGCCATCGGGGTCCTGGCGCCCGCGCACCGCCGCCGCATCCTGGAGGCCGTGCGCCGGCTGCGGGAGCAGGACGCGGCCGCCGCCGGCCTCTACTTCACGCTCGAGCCTCAGCCTCAGCCCGCGTCCCCGGTGGACGCGATCCCTCCGGGCCGCCGAGGGGAGAGCTGTGGCGGCCCAGCCCTGGGCACCCGAGGGGACCCCCGCACCCAGACGACCGCCCCCCGCGCCAGGGAGCTGGTGAGCTACCCCAAGCTGAAGCTGAAGATCATGATTAGGGATAAGCTGGTCCGCGATGGCATCCACCTGAGCAAGCCCCCGTACTCCCGCAAGGTAAGGAGGCGCCGCCGGGGCGCACGGCGGTCCGGGCGCAGGGCGGGAGGGGGCGCGGCGCAGCCGCTTCTGCCGAGGCTTGCAGCTCTTCCCAGGGGACGGCCAGGAGGCTTTGGTGTCTGGGACGCTCTTCTTTTCTTTCTGCATTGGCTCCTTCTTTCCTTCGCGGTGTGTTGGTAACACGAGATTCCGCACCCAGTCCCGCACGGGCTCCGGGGTGCTCACCCGTCAGGAGCTGGGCTTGGGGGCCCAGGGGAATTCCCCAGTGCCCTCTGTAGGTGTGTTTGAGTCTGAACGGTGCCAGAAAAATGGTTAAACTTCACAGTATTTTTGACCGCTTTACTTTTTTGAGCCTTGAGACACTCCCTAGGGAATTAGAGAACACTCTTTAAAGAGTGGAAATCAACCTGTTGTTATCAGTTTCTCCTCCTCACCCCCAAATCCTCTCATTGCTGTAGGTCTCTGAGGTGTACCTCCAACAGGAGGGCAGGCGGGGGTGAACAGGAGGGCAGGCGGGGGTGAACAGGAGGGCAGGCGGGGGTGGGGGGCGTTCAGGAAACACGTGCCAAGGCACCTGACAAAAATTCCTTAAGTTTGCTGGAGGTCATAAGGTTCTAAAAATGTTGGCGATGCCAGGGCCGCAGGCGTGTCTTGGAAGGCTGTGCATTCCCAGCGTGGCTTCTTAGTGATCTAGATGAGGTGCACTGGGCACGGGGACTTCTAGGAAGTCCAAGTGTACCTGCGTTTGGGAGAGGGGTTGAGCGACAAGGAAGGAAGGGACCATTGCAGACCCTGCAGCGTCGGGAAGGAAGCTGGACCTCCTCACAGCTGCCCTATGCTGAAATGTGGAGTGGGCTTTGGATACTTAGCAGCAGCAAGTGCTGTTGCACACAGGCGCCCTGCTCTAGCGCGCCCACTGTTCCCTTTAGGTGACCTTTGCGGTGGGAGCCCAGGGTCCTGACTTGCCGGAGAAGTAGACACAGCTATACTGGGGTTGCTTGGAGTTACCCTGGGGGAAATCGGCACCTCTGCTTGCAAATGAACACTTAGCAGAACCCCGGGAGAAAATGCTGGCAAACACTCACCTGGCAGAGAAGCCAGGCCCTGCCCCAAGGAAATGTGGGAGGTCTCCATGTTGTGTGGGCATCTGGGCCCTGCATTTGCTTTGTCCTGTTATGTGGCGCTTACAATGCTTGGATTTAAGGAAGTTCTAGCGAAAGTTTGTTTCTTTTTTCAGTAGGTAACAGTAGATGGGTATATAGGGGTTTGATGTTATCTGCCTGTGGTCTTGCAGGTAAGGCAGGCAAATCAGATCACCTGCCGGAGAGTGCAAATTGTATAAAGCGGCAGTAAAGCAGGCAGCTCAGGGGTACAGCTGGCCTGACAGACGTATTCTGGTTACCGGCTCTGTGTGCGCTAACCGGGATGTGGAGAGCACCGTTTGCTCTGGCCGTCAGCATGAGAGGGAGGCGCAGTGAGGATTCAGGGACTCCTGGCAGTTGTTGAAAGAAAGGCTGGGTTTCAGGCAGAGCCAATCAGGTGTCTGCTGTTCGCAGCCCAGGAAATAAAGCAGGTGGAGGCTGAGAGAACTGAGTACCAGGAGCAGGGGTGAGACCCATTCAAGTCCTGACCGGGAAGAGAACAGAGAGTGCCACCAGGGCTTGCATAGCCTTCAGGAAAGGTGCTGTGTAATGAGGCCAAAAGGGCAGGGAGACCCGGGGCTGGAGGCAAGAGTGTGGGCAGGAAGCAACCCATTGGGTTCTGATTCTTGCAGGGGTCAGACTTGAGTATCAGGCTTAGAAGCAGAAAAGGACGGTATGGACGTGTGATGTGTGAGTGTAGGCTTTGAGCTGTGGACTCCGACCTAGATCAGGGATGAGTGGTGGGGTGGTGCATTTGTGTCAGTAGTTTACAGAAGGAGTTTCAACTTGCATTGCTATGCTATTTGTGTTCCATGAAATGAGTCAAAAGTCTTCTTTATGTAAAACCCATGATAATAATGCTTGATAATAAAGATACATCCCTACTCAGTTTCTATATGTGTTCCTGAACTGATGACAGAATGAAAGGGAGGCAGAAGTGTTTTCATTCCATCCCTCCTGCTGCTCCAGCTGCCAACTACTGCAACAGAGATGAAAATATCACTAATAGGCACAAAACCAAGCATACAGCTGTGTAGGACCAGATCCTGTTGGTCATTGCAGATTTGCTGCATATGTGTGTTGCCTCTTAGGTTTTGGATTTTAAACTATTTAAGGCTTTGTTTTCTAATGCAGTTGTTCCTCCAGGAGCAGTGCTGTGACTTTGTCTTGCAAATGTGATCCACATTATAATTTTTCTGGGCGCCCGGGCTCTCATGATCAGAATGTGTAACATTCATTTTGTGCATTTGGGATTCTCTGTAGAGAGGCTTCAGTTTCTGTTATAGCCAGGCACTGATCCCTGTGATTTTGCACATTGGTGAGAATATTAGCTGGCGTGCAAGTGCGCTATACCAGCAGTGGTCAGGATAGGAAGAGCGAGCCTTTTTCAGAGGAAAGGGGGTGGGGGGATTTTCCTGTGAATCGTCTGAAAGGACTTCAGTTTTTTCTCTGCCAACAAAGTTGTGGAGCTTAGAGATCAGTGAGTTAAAAATGTAAGTAAAAGTATATTTCTTCCTCTTTTGGAAAAAAAAAGAAATACAATGTAAGTAAAAGGTAAGTTTCTCTTTGTTTTCTGAAGGAAACTGTAACTTTGGAAAAGCAGGAGCTTGGAAAAAGCCCAGGCTTGAAATCAAACAAGTTCCTCCCCTGGACTATATTTAGCTTCTTTGACTGCTGTGATTTCTTCTACCTCTGTGAAATGGAGATATTAAGTTTTTTAACCAAGGTGCTGGGTGCCATGCCTTCTGTTGTGCTGCAGGTTACTGTCATTGGCAGGGGCACTTAGGGTCTAGCGGAGAAGACATAAAATGGGCTGAACAAGGATGCAATGTGATAGTTACTTTGGCAGGAAGCATACTGTGTGGAGAGCAGATTCCTACTTCCAACCTAGTTTTCAGGGGACTGGGGCGGTGGCAGCCTTTGCAGAGTTGGTATTTTCTCTGAGCTGAAGGTTGAGTGGCTTCAGCCTAAAGAAGAGCATAGTCTTAAGGGGAAGAGTGTTCCAGGTACATTGTGTGTGCAAGGCCAGCAAATGGAGACGGTGCAGCATGCCATGAGAATTTAAAGGGATCTGTCTGACTGGAGGATGCAGTGGGAGATGGGCTGTGACTGTTCCTGTTTGGCCTTGAGTTCATGTTGGGGAGTTCGGAGATGTCTCTGGAGTAGAAGGGATCACTGAGGGATCCTTTCCAGCGGCAGAGAAAACTTTGGGAGACTGTTGCAGTGTCAGGAGGGATTGCAGTGGCCTGGATTGCACGTAATGGTGGAGCAGAGTGGAGGAATGCACGTGGCGAGCCAGGAAGTAGAGAAGCAGCAAGCTCTCTCTGTGTGGTCTGTCCTTATGAAATCACCTGATTCAATCATGGGCTCCACCCTTGAGAGCCAACTGAATTCAATCACTTTCCGAGGCACTGAATTAAAACATGGTAACTGGATTAAGTTCTATCCTTAATCTATCAACCATTAATCCATTAAGTGCTAGCATAAGACTATGTGACTGATTTATTTTTAAAGAGACAGAGATTGTCCACCCCTTAGTTCCCTCCCCAAGTGGCTGAAAGGGCCAGGGTTGGGCCAGGCTGAAGACAGAAGCCAAGAGCTACATGCCAGTCTCCTATGTGGGTAGGGACTCAAGCACTTGGGCCATCTTCTGCTGCTTTTTCCAGGCACCAGCAAGGGGCTGGATCAGAAATGGAGCAGCCAGGACGTGGAACTGATGCCCATATGGAATGAATGCTGGCATTGCAGGCAGAGGCTTTACCTGCCACACCACAATGCCAGCCCACAAACTATGTAAGTTAAAGGTCTGCATGAGTTTAGAGAGCCAGGTCCTGTTTAAACCATCCCAGGGATGCAGAAGACAAGGATGTTGTCTTCAGGTCAGCAGCATGGGGAGTAACTGAACACAGTTGAGTAGGTAGAAATTGGGAATATGCCATGGAACAAAGATTCTGGGGCAAAAGATACAGATTTGGGAGAGGTCAGCACATTCAAGCTGAGACTCTGGTCTCTGGAAGAAGAGAGGTGGTAAGGACAGAACTCTGGGGGACACCAGGATTTGAGAGATGGCAGAGAAACTGGAGGTTCCCAGGGAGGCCTCAGAGGGCACACAGAGAAGCAGGAGGAAGCAGTGGTGTGGGGACTGGTTAGAAGGTCCAGTAGGATGAGAAGTCGAAGCTTTGCAGTATCAGATTTTGGTGGTGAGACCAATGGCGGTGGAGACAGATGCTCCACTTTCTAAGGGCATCCGCGAAAACAGAAGTCAAGCTCGAGGTAGAAGGGAGATTGGATCGAGGGAAGAGTGCTGTAGGTTTGTTTGTGTTGAAGGGTGAGAGATATGGGAGCAAGGCTTAGCGTTGGTGTGTGGAGCCAGGGCCCAGAGGAGGTGAGGGAGTGGTGCCAGGACATTGCAAGGGAAGGGGATTGGAGAGCAGGGGGAGGAGGAAGTTGGGAACTGTGCATGGGCTGCACTGAAGGCTGTCCCCTCTCTGACAGGAGGGTCCCAGTGGGAGGGGGAAGATGGGAAAATTAGAGACTTAAGGAGAATATTGTGTTAATATGGTGTTGATATTACATAGGCTGATCTGATGTTTATGACTGTGTAATAGATGATACCCAATAAACTGTATTGGGCTACAAATAACCACACACATCTAGAGAGGACCCTTACTCTTCATGTTTGTGCTACAGGTTACATTTTGTAGCATCTCATGAAGTTTGTCCATGATTGTGAATGGGGGGTGGGGTAGGTATGGCAGGCACTGGACTGTAAAGAGCATTATGGGTTCTGGGAGCCTTAAGAAGCATCCAGTGGGCCCTAGGGGAGGTGGTGAGTGGGGTCAGCTTGTGGACTTCTCTACTGAACAGTCTCTCCTTGCCAACCAGTTAAAAATGTTTGCTTTAGTATAACCTTATTTAATAATGTTGCAGGAGTGTTAATGTTCATTCACACCTTAGTGTGAATTTCATTAAGAATCAAGACTCTGAGGGTAATGAGGCTATTTATGGGAGAGGTGGCCTGCGAAGAAGGCATTTGGAGACCGAAGTGTCTTAAAGGCTTCTGTGTGGGGAGCTAGGGTGGAGGATACAGAAGAAGTGTTTAAAATGGAAGGAAAGAGGTTGGCAAAGACATGCTTATATTCTTTGGAGGGTTGCCTTGGGTCTTGGCAGAAGCTGAAATGACAGTAAATATTCCTCCTCTCAAGAATTCCTTCTGCCTTCATGATATTACCATGGACAGGTTGGAAATGCAAACTTGAGTTTCCTCCAGCTCAGTCAATAGCCTCAGGTGGCCTCAGCCTACATCCTTCTAGGATTTTTGGTTTTCAGTCCCTGATGGGAACACTGGAGAAAGAGAAGAGGGTTAGGCTGCTGGGGCTGCTGCTTTCTTCCTGCTCCTTACAGTTTCCTATCGATGGAGTGGATGGAGTGTTCACGTAAGGGGACACAGCCTTCTGCCCATCCACCCATCTGTCCGTCTATCCATCTGTCCCTTCATTATCTACTCTTGCTTCTGTCCATCTAGTTAACAGATGCTGAGCAGGTGCCATGTACTACACCCTTAGTTAGGATTGCAGGGGACTATGCGTGTGTGTGGAGGGCCTGACCCTGTGCTGCTTCCAAGTCGAATGCTGTTTCTGCAGACATCAGGAGTTGGAGAATTTTGTGCTTATGTTTATTTCATATGTTAAGGATCAACTCTGGTGAAAACATGAGGAAAGATAAGTAATGCTGAAACTTAGAATCAAAATATGCTCATTCCTTAAGTGTTGTTGAAGAACTAGCCAAAACGCTACTCCTGCAGGACATTCAGATAGAAGACCTCTGCAGGCAGAGTCAGGATTGGGGTGGGGCATGTGCAGCATAGAGGTGCTCAGGGTTGTGCAAGTCCAGGCTGAGCTAGAGGGCTGGCCATTGTTAACAAAATACTTATTAAGCTATGATGACATTCAGATACTAGTGGGTGTTCTATGCATCGTCTGCTCATATGCCTAATACTGCCCTGAGTAGCAGTGTGCTGCGAGCTGCCAGGGCTGATCTTCTAAGCTGGGAACACTTGGTTTCTTTGAGTAAGGGTAGCCTGTTGGGGTAGCCATCCAGGTAAGGACAGTGCTGTGCATTTGTCTTACTCCTTCCTGCTGACTCTGTAGTGCAGTGGTTAAGGGTATATGGCACAGAACCACTGCAAGGTTCAGGTCCCATCTCTGCCCCATGCCATATCACCTCTGGCTCCTCTATGAATATTGGCAACAGGTGTGACTCCCTCATAGGGTCATTATGGAGACTTAGATGCCATACATGGACTTACTAGAGCAAAATTTATGTCAGTTGCCTAAAGTTGCTATAATGAAGTCCCAGAAACCAGGAGTTTAAGACAACTGAATTTTAGTGCCACAGCTCTGGAGGCTAGAGGTTCAAGATTATGATGCTGGCAGGGCCTTGCTCTAAGATCTGAAGGGCCTGCACTTTGATTCCCCTGTAGGGCCCACCAAAAGCTCCAAACAGTAGCCCTCTCTGCCACTGACCCTTCAAACTTCATTGGCTGTGCTCAGTCACAAGGCCCAAGCAGTGGAGCATTCTGGACCTGGTGTGGAGCCTTCTCTTGTTCTGTTCTCCACCTACCCCCACCGCTGCATTTTGGGTCACTCAGTGAAGGGGCTGGAGTAACAAACCCAGGTGAGGATTATGATTCCTCCAAAATCCGAAGATAGCATTAGGCATTGCACCTCTTTTCTTGGTTGTAGCAGGGACCGGACGCAATAATTTAGTTTTCTTCTTAGAAGGGATGGCTCTGCCTGCTGCTCGCCACTGGACACTAGGAAGCTTTGTGCAGAGGTAGAGGCTCCCTGAATGTTTGTCAAGTTTACTTTCTACCTTTTGACTTGAAAATGTCGTTTAGTATGTCTACAGTAGTTGCTTCATCTTGCCCCCTGGGTCCAGTCCACACAATGTCACCCATGGAATGGATCAGTGTGATGTCTTGTGGAAGGGAAAGGCAGTAAGACCCCGGCAGGCTGAACTGTGACACAAGGCTGGGGAACTGAGAGGTCCCTGCAGTAGGTCAGAGAAAAGGCGCTGCTGGCCCTGCTAGCCTACAGCAAACTGTGCCTTGTGGTCTTTGCTGACAGGTGTGGACAACTCACCATTGCTGAGTGAGTAGCCTGGGTCCTGGGAAGTGCTTTCCTGTGTCTACTTCTATTCTGAAATTTCCTGGACACCTCATTCTCCTTTCTAGTGCTTGAGTTTCACCTGTGCAGGGCAGAGCCTGTTGGCCTGGATACATTCCTGATGATAGGGGTTGCTTTGGTTATAAATCAGTGGTGGGTTTTTAGTAAAATTGATACCCAGTTACTTCTGTGTACCTGAGGATACTATAATGAAGGTGAGTTTTAAAAAATAAACATTTCAAAATTTAGATTTTTAGAATTAGGTTGTCGTTCTCCAGTCACTTGGAAGATGACATTGTTGCTGTTATTCAAAACCTTTCTAGAACTCCGGAGCCTGCAGAACATTCTGGACTCTCTTCATTCTGCCTAGGTACATCTGGTTTGGAGTAAACATGATAAATTTGGGATCAAATCTGACAACTAAGAATGATGACACTGAGTGAGATGTGAGATGGAAAGTGGAATCTGACAACAAAATAATGACTCACAAACTAGTTTCAGATTTTATGATATTTAGAATCCTCTTCCTGCTTTTAAGCCCTTAAAATTTGCTCTTAGTATTTGTTCACATTTGAAAATGTCAAAGTTCCTTGAAAGGCTTTTCAAAACACAGAAGTCAGTTCCTTAGTTATTTGCAAAGAACAAGGCATTAGTCATGGTCTCTCCTATCAGGTAATTGGCATAAAGATGTCCAGAGCTCTCCCGGGCAGGAACTAAATCATACACAGGCAACAGCCAACGGTGCAGCATTCAATGGGCTGTTAGTATGTTAGTATGGCTGCCCTCATCGGTTTCCTCTTGCGTAGTAAGGCATACGATGAAAAAAGAAGGAAACGTGTTTCCATAAAAATGAACTTCTTTTCAGATGATAGAGGTGTTCAGATTCTGGTTCACCAGAAAGATGTCTTGAGTGCAGGGAGCCAGTGGGCGTGGACTTGACTGGGCTGGTATTGTCATAAACAAGGGCTCTCGGGACTGTTTGGAGAGACCTTGTCCATGGTGAAGGGTTGTGTACCAGGAACTCTGATAGAGCATGGCTTTCTGAAGTCATCACTTGTGTAGAGCCAGAAATACCACCGTGGCCTTGGCAGTTACAAAGGCCTGTTGTTACCATTATGAGTACTGAAATAAAAGGTTTTACTCTATCAGTTATTTTCTTAATTTTATGAAATACTATTTCAGACCAGCCACTGACTGGGACTCGGGGAGGTCTGGGAGAAGTAGGAAGGGAATCCTGGTTTTTAGTCAATATAAAAACTATTAGGGGCCAGTAACTGTGGGTCATGACAAAAGGCATTAAGCATACAATCTGTCTTACATAAAGACTAAGTGACATCTAATAGTTTAAAAAGGTTTCATTACCGCTTCTAATTGAAATAAATGGTCTGATGCTCTCTAAAAAGCTTACTGTTAGATTTCCATGAAGTTATACATACAAATAGAAGATTTGCCTTATTTGGAACATGGCAGAAGAATAAGGAAAACAGTATGTATTCTTTATTTACCCAAATCATAATGAATAGATTTGTAGGACTTGAGATCTTTCTCCCTAGACCAGAGCATAAATTTATAATAAGACTGCTAGTCTGATATCCAGAGTGTATCCTTGTTTCACATTTCATCTCTGTTGAACAAAAACTATTCCAAAAAATAGTCACCTAATAATACAGAATAATTATTCTTGATTCTTCCTACGATTTACAGTGAATACCAATTAAAAGAAGGAATACATTTCAATTTTAAAGTATTTAAATTCAGTAAGGAAGAGTTCACAGTGTGGAGTTTGCATTCCCCAAACAAGTATGACACTTGGGCAGCTTTGTAGCCTTCTCACTGCTTCAAATTTTCAAAGCAAATAAAAGCTCCCAGTGATCATATCAGAGTAAAAGAACTGGAATAACTCATTTTTTTCATTTTTATAAAATCATGGGGCTGTCATTATTTCAAGTGGACTTCTTCATTCAGAGATGTGTAGTATCATGAGGTGGACATGGGAGCTTTACATTTACATGGGAGCTTTTATTCTGGAAAAGGAGTCTTGTAACCAGGTCTGTGGTTTTCAGGGGCTACCTGGGCACCTGGGAGTCTCTGAGTAACCTTCTTTGTGGCACACAAAGTTTCTGGGAAGGCGTGTGATCAAACATGGGATTTTGCAGCTCATATACAGACATCAAAACTCAACAATAACTGCAGCACTCATTTAGATTTTGTTTTTTTCTGGAAGGGGTGTTTTAGCACTGACATTATTTGTAATTACTGGGAGGGCATGGTCATGTAAAAGGTTTATTTTGTTTTTGAGGACCCCCTTTCCCTGCAACTGGGTAAAGCCCTTGCTTTTCCCTGAGTTTGCAAGGTAGAAAGAAGTGTGATCTTCTTAGTTTGAGAGAAATATATTTTTTTTCTGTAAAATGGTACCAATATCTACCTTGAAGACTTGTGTGAATTATAGGCGACTGTGTATGAAGTTGCTTTGTAAATGCTATAAAACTTCACAGATTTAAGATTTCCTTACTGATAGTAAGTGCTTATGTTTGTAACAAAATTTTTAAGACATTCTTGTCAGAAAGAAGCACACTGAATTGAGAAAGTTTGGAGAACAGTGAAGCAGACTGAAAGGAACTTTAAACTGGTCAGTATTACAACCTTTCCTATCGCATTAGGTTTCTGTAAGAAGCATTTATGTAGGGCGATGTTGTGGTTCAATGGCATGAGCCAGCTGTGGTGCTGACATCTCACATGAGCTCCAGGTTGAGTCCTGGTTGCTCCACTTCAGATCTAGGTCCCCGCAGGTGTGCCTGGGAATGCAGCAGAGTATGGCCCTAGTGCTTGGACCCCTACTACCAACTCAGGAGACTAGACAGAGTTCCATCCAGGCTCCTGGCTTTGGCTTTGCTCAGCCCCAGCCATTGTACCATTTAGGGAATGAAGCAATAGATGGAAGATCTCTTTGTGTCTCTCTTTCCCTCTCTCTTTGTCAATCTTCCTTTCTAATAAATATATAAGTCTGTGGGGAAACAAGGAATCCTTTATGTGTAAGAATATCTGTTTTGCACAGGTGCACAAAACTGACATAATACTATTATTGGATAAGGATAAGGCCATTCCTATGTCAGAAGTTCTCTTTGGAAAAATGACTTTTCCATGACTTTATTTATTTATTTGTTAGAGTTTTTTTTTTTTTTTTTAAGTTTACTTGAAAGGCAGAGTTAAATAGAGAGGAGGAGAGACAGAACAAGAGAGAGGTCTTCTATCCACTGCTTCACTCCTCAAATGGCTGCAATGGCTAGGGCTGGGTCAGGCCAAAGCCAGTAGCCAGGAGCTTCTTCCAGGTCTCCAATGTGGGTGCAGGGGCCCAAGCACTTGAGTCATCTACTGCAGCTTCCTTAGGCACATTAGCTGGAGCAGCCAGGAATCAAACTGGCACCCATAAGGGATGCCTGTGTTGCAGGCAGAGGCTTAACCTGCTATACTACAATGCCAACCCATTCCCAACTTTGGTTTATTTTTTTTTCATTTTTATTTTAATTATTTTTAACAGGTTCAATATGATTTGTAGATACAAGTCAAAGAACATAATGATATTCCCTCCCTTTCTCTCCCTCCCACGCTATTTCCTTCTTTTTTCTTTTGATTTTTGAGATAACAAATTTTAAATTAACATTATAGTAAAAAGCCTAAACATTTTACTGAGTAAGAAGTTTAACAAGTAAAAAGCAAAAAGACCATAATTTAGTGGGAATAAAGACAAAGGTTATAAATAATAATTGAATGGAAAAATGACCATTTCACCCATATACAGGTTTTTTATGTCATAGTCATTCAGAATTTCTTTCAATAAAATAGAACCAATATTTCCTGTGTGGTTACTAGAAAATAATTAAGTTAATTTAGACTTTAAGCCATTTCCTCTCAATAGTTTATGCACAGGAATAAGTGTATGCAGATTGCAATGCAAATAATTATACACATTTTTGTACTCTATTAGTTACTGCAGATAAGGGAGAATATGTAGTGTTTGTCTTTTTTGGACTGGCTTTTTTTCACTAAGTCTAATGGTTTCCAGTTGCATCCATTTTGTTGCAAAGGTCAGGATTTCATTCTTTTGTATGGCTGAGTAATATTCCATAGTGTGTATGTGTGTATATATGTATGTGTGTATACATGTGTCTATATATATATATAGACACATGTATACATACATGTATACATACATACATATATACATGCCACATTTTCTTAATCCAGTCATCAGCTTATGGGCATCTAGGTTGATTCCATATTTTAGCTTTTGTGAATTGAGCTGCAATAAACAGGAATCTATGCATTTCTTTTAGCTTTTCCATTTGTTGTCCTATAGCTGTTTGTAGTTTGATTTCTTCTATGACCCACTGTTTATTCAGTGTGTTGTTCAGTCTCCATATGTTTGCATATTTTCTTGAGATTCTTAGATTGTAGATTTCCAGCTTCATTCCATTATGTTCCTAAAAGATACATATTATAATTTCAACTTTTTTGAATTTGCTGCAACTTGCTTTATCTTCCCCTCTCTTTCTATTCCCCTAACTTTATTAAGATAAAACTTGTTTCTGCGAAAATTAAAGAAAAAAAAAAGGAAGGAAGAAGGAGGGTTGAGGGAGGGATAGGAAGAAGGAGAGAAATACATAAAATCTGTTCTCATTATATTAATAAAAATTTTAAAAGGTAAACTTATGTATCTTTGTGGTGTACTATGTGTTATTTATTTAACTTATCCCTCACCACCTGTATTTATGTAGTGAGAATGTTTAAGAGCTAACGTCTTAGCAATTTTCCAGTGTCCAGTACATTATTATTAACTTTAGGTACCATGCTGTGTGTAGATGTCTAGAACTTGGCTAACTGAAGCTTTAACCAACATCTCCCTAATCGCTCCTCTAAAAAGTGATTTTAATATTAAGGCATTAGTTTAATATAATTAATTTCAGCATTTCCTTATTTTCTTCTCCAAGTTGTTATTGACTGTTGAAATTTTTTCATTATTTGAAAATGTCATGTTTGAGACATAGAGTTTCATTCTTTGAATTACATTTCTTACATTACAAGTTTGTATAATTTTATGTTTGTGGCTTTTTATATTGTAATTATGTGTTACCTATTCATGGTACTTGCTTATTTTCTGTTGGTCTTAGGCCACTCTTAGTTGCTTTGGGAGTTGCTTTGTTTTGAAGAAAATAATCAATTGTGAACAGAAATTGATCACTTGGACTAGTGAGATGGCATTGGTACATGCTACCTTGATGGGATTGAATAGGAATCCCCTGGTATGTTTCTAACTCTACTGTTTGGGGCAAGTAAGCTTGAGCATGTCCCAAATTGCACATCTCTTCCCTCTCTTATTCCCACTCTTATATTTACCAGCAATCACTTTTCAGTTAAGCTTCAACACTTAAGAATAACTGTGTATTGATTACAGTATTCAACCAAAAATATTAAGTAGAACAAACATAAAAAATACTAAGAGGGATAACGTATTAAGTTGTTCATCAACAGTCAGGGTGAGGGCTGATCAAGTCACCGTTTCTCATAGTGTTCATTTCACTTTAACAGGTTTTCCTTTTTGGTGCTTGGTTAGTTGTCACCGATCAGGGAGAACATATGATATTTGTCCCTTTGGGACTGGCTTATTCACTCAGCATGTTTTCCAAATTCCTAACAAGGATCACTTTTCAGTTAAAATTTAAACACCTAAGAACAATTGTGTGTTAATTACAGAGTTCAACCAATAGTACTAGAACAAGAAAAATACTAAAATGGATAAAGTATTACATTGTACACCAACAGTCAGGACAAGAGCTGATCAAGTCACTGTTTCTCATAGTGTCCATTTCACTTCAACAGGTTTCCCCTTTGGTGCTCAGTTAGTTGTAGCCAATCAGGGCAAGACTAGTGTTTGCAAATATTAACAGATAGAATAAAAAAGGGAGAGAACAATCCAACATGGGAAGCGAGATACACAGCAGACTCATAGAATGGCAGATGTCCTAAACAGCACTCTGGCCTCAGAATCAGCCCTTAAGGCATGCGGATCCGGCTGAAAAGCCCAAGAGAGTATTTCAGGCATGGAAAGCCAAGACACTCTCGCAAAAAAAAAAAAAAAAAAAAAAAAAAAAAACCTAAATGAAAGATCTCCGCGAGTGAGATCCCAGTGGAAAGAACAGGTCATCAAAGAAGGAGGTACCTTTTTCTGAAGGGAGGAGAGAACTTCCATTCTGACTATGAATTTGCCTAAATATGATCAGAGTTGGTGAACTCAAAAGGCTTCCATAGCCTTGGCAACTCATTACAAGAGCCTAGGGTGATTACTGATGCCATAAATCAGAGTGTCAGTTGTTAAATCAACAACAGGAGTCACTGTGCACTTACTCCTCATGTAGGATCTCTGTCCTTAATGTGCTGTACATTGTGATTTAATGCTATAACTAGTACTGAAACAGTATTTTTCACTTTGTGTTTCTATGTGGGTGCAAACTGTTGAACTCTTTACTTAATATATGCTAAACTGATCTTCCGTATATAAAGAGAATTGAAAATGAATCTTGATGTCAGTGGAAGGGGAGTGGGAGCGGGAAAGGGGAGGGTTGCGGGTGGGAGGGAAGGTATGGGGGGGGGAAGCCATTGTAATCCATAAGCTGTACTTTGGAAATTTATATTCATTAAATAAAAGTTAAAAAAATCACTATTATAACACAGGGCTGTGTTGTACTTTAAATTTTATGGATTTTTCTCTATGTCCAGAAATCTGAAATGATCATGTTTCCTAACTCACCAGTAATTTTTAAGCAAATTTTTCCCAACTGGAAAAGTATACAGGGTATACATTCAGACAAGTTATTTAATCTTTCTAAATCTGAAATACCTCATATATAAAATGAGTCTAATATTATCTACTTCTTAGATTATTTGATGAATCTTTGAAGTAGTATATGCAAAGACCTTCAACGAATGCTTGATACTAATAATGCCACTCAGTGATACCTCAGAATATCTGGCTCAAATTGATAGCATTACACATAACTTAGTGATTGTGAAGTGTTCTCAGTATGAAGACCTTATCTTAAATTGCTAGTTCATGTCCTTCCTGTCTGTTGAGATGGGGTGTGATGTTCTTTTTCTTTCTTTCTTTACATAATGAAATTATTTTTTATTTATTGGGTGGGAGGATAGAGAAAAAGCAAGAGAGAGTGCGTGCTTCATCTGCTGATTTGTTTCCACGTGCCCACAGCAGCCAGGGCAGTCTGAGCTGAAGCTGGCAGCCGGGACTCAATCCACATCTTCCGCATGGGTGGTAGGGACCTAACCACTTGACCCATCAGCTACTCCCTCCCAAGGTACCCATTAGCAGGCAGCTGAAGTTAGAAGTGGGGCTGGGTGTGAACCCAAGGACTCTGATGTTGAATGCAAGCATCTTAATCAGCACCTTGACCGCCCGGTCTGACCGCCTTAGAATGTTCTTTCTGTAATCTGGAAAACCTCTTTTAAATAAGAACAACAACAGTGTTTTTACCTGGTATAATCATTGAAAATATTTAACAAAATTTGTCATTTGCCTTTTAGGTTTTTCTTTTTTATTTTCTTTTTTTAATTTAAGCAAAGAGGACCAATCTCTATTTTTGTAATTGCTTTTATCCTAATGAATCCCTTATGTAGTCCAAATTCAGTTAATACTTATATCTCCTATTAATTTTTTGGTTTAATTTTTACATTTAACACTCCAGTCCATCTGAGCTTTATTTTGGTGCATCAGATAAACAATAATTTTATCCCCTACTTCATAAGAATTGTAGGTCTTATTTCTTTGTTCCAGTTTTATTGCATTAGCTAGAATTTATAGAGCATTATTAAATAAGAGTGACGATTGGGCATTCTTGTCACATTACAAATTTTGTTGGAAACTACATATATTTTGCTGTCATTGGCTATTATTCTAATATGGTCTTCATGATGTAAGAAAGCATACTTCCTTCCCTAATTTTGTAGGAACTTTTATTGGAAATGGTGTTGTAAGATACCTTTCAACAGCTTAAAAATAATCAAAGGATTTTGTCCCATGGGGCCAAGTGCTGTGATGTATTGCATTAATGGATTTCCTATTATCAACCCATTCTTGCATAGCTAGAGTGAAAAAATATGGTTTTTGAAGCAACTTCAGTGTGAGAAAAGGAATTTATAATTATCAAAATCTCTGTTACCTATTTTTATATGAATAATGTTTTCAAAACTGAAGCATTTTAATAAATGTTTATTTTCATTTTATTTGAAAGAGATGGATGGTGGGGAGCAAGGGAGACACTGAGCATGAGAGAGATCCTTTGTCACCTCATTCACTCCCCAAATGTCCACAACAGCCAGGGCTGGGCCAGGCCAAAGCCAGGAGCCCAGAAATCAACCTGGGTTTCCCACGTGGGTGGCAGGAACCCAGTACCTGAGTTATCACTCCTGCCTCCCAGTGCCCATTAGCAGAAGGCTGGATCAGAAGTGCAGGAGCCAGGACTTGAACCAGGTACTCCAGTATGGGATATGGGCTACCCAAGTGGTAGCTGAACCACTGGTCAGACACCTGGCTCTTCCCATGATGAATGCTTATATTTACCTTAAGCTGTGTAACCACATGACAGTGATTGTCACTGTATCAAGACAGTGGACTTCCCACTTGTAGCTTTTGGGACATTGCACCTCTGTCCAGGCAAGCACAAGAGGCATGGGGTAGCACTGGGGCTTGGGCTGAGTAGCCTGCTTGCTTCCAAGACAGCAGCTGGTGGTTGTGGTAATGGTTTAGTTTCCTGGCTCATGTAGACTTCCTGTTATTGATCCAGGGGCAGAGACTCTGAGAGGGGCAAGGAGTTAACTGGAATCCCTATTGATTTTACTGTTTTCACAGCAGAGGGGCTTTTTTCTCAGTGCAGTTCAGGAAATACCTCTCAAATTCTATACTTTCTTCTCCTTCCCCCTCCTGCTTGTCCGTTCATCCCTTTCCCCTCCTCTCCTATGGATGGTCAGCTCCCTTCCTGCCCCCACCCAGCACCAGACCTTTCAGTGGAATATGTGGAGAGGGGCTGCTTGCCAGATGCCCTGTCAAATTGGAAAACCCCTATAAAAGAAATTGAAGTGGCCTTCATTTTCATTTGAATGTTTGGCTTTGCATGGCAATGGCAACATAGTATATAACAAAGATAAAATTGGAAAACTCTACAAGAAATATTAATTTAACAAACCCTTGATTTGCCTTTAAGCATTCACTGAAAGGTCAAGTAGATGGAGATTTTTTAAAAAGGTCATTGAAGCAAGGATTTAAAATGGGGGTGCAGGAATAGTACAATTCTGGAGAAAATACCTAACTCAGGTACTGAACTCAGCTGAGTTTGCAGAAATGGATGGACCCAACACTTCCCCAGCAAGCCATCAATCATGCAATAAAGATGTAGCCACTTTAAGGGAACCATGTATCAACCTGGAAGGGAACTGTGCAATATTATGAAGTGCCCCTCTGGGAAACTCTTGATTGACAAAAAGAGTACTGCATTAAATAGTAGCAATATTTTCATGGCCACAAAGTAATAAAGCTATACATGAGTTTTATGAAGAGAAAGTATTTTACATAAAATACCATGGAGCGGTTCTTAGGGCTTACTTTTGCAGAATCAGGTGAAAGTACAAAGTAGCCCCACCTAAATGTGAAAGGAGAAATGGATAATTTGGTCAGTTAATTACAGCCAGGCCACTGTCATTTATAGGCATCTGAAGAAAGGATGGGATTCGTTGCCATCTGTAGTCACACAAAGCCCCTGTATCTCTAGCCTGCTTAGACTTGCACAGTAGGGAAAAAAAATCAGGATATGCCTATTGCATCCATTATAGATTAGAGCTGAGCCAGAGGGTATGTAAAATAATTTACTCTTTGGAGACCTACTGCATCACAGAGATGGTAGGGAGTTGAATTTAGGTTGGTGACATTAGCTTTGAGTTTTATTGCAGTGTCATTTCCAATCAGTTTTTACTGCCACTTCTTGGCATAGCAGTTTGGGTCCGTGTGTTTATTGATAGGATTCCAAATGTGGACTTAACTTCCCTTGAAAATGGTGAGGAGCTGATCTTCTGATCACTTATTAAAACACTGTGGAAGTGATGCACTTGAGTGGCCGAGTTACATTGGATCTGCTCTCTGACAGGAAAGTACAGTCTTATTATTATTTTAATTTTATTTGAGAAGTGGTGGCAGGGGAGAGAGAGCAAGAGAGACAGAAACAGGCACACATACATATACCTCATCCTCTGATTCACTCTCCAAATGTGTGCCATTGTGGACTTGAGCCAGGGATGGGGCCAGGAACTGGAAACTCAATCCAGGTCTCCCAAGTGGATGGCAGCAACTCAACTATTTGAGCCTTTCCTGCTGCCACCCAGGGTCTGCGTTAGCAGGAAGCTGGAGTCAGGAGCCAGAGCTGGGAATTGAACTCAGGCACTCTTTGTTTATTTATTTATTTTTTTTAAGATTTATTTATTTTAAAGACAGTTACAGAGAGGCAGAGGCAGAGAGAGAGAGAGAGGTCTTCCATCCACTGGTTCACTCCCCAAATAGCCCCAACTGCCTGAGCTGGGCCGATCTGAAGCCAGGAGCCAGGAGCTTCTTCCGGGTCTCTCACATAGATGCAGGGGCTCAAGGACTTGGGCATCTTCTGCTGCTTTCCCTAGCCATAGCAGAGAGCTGGATCGGAAGTGGAACAGCCAGAACTGAATGGGCGCCCATATGGGATGCCAGCACTGCAGGTGGCAGCCTCACTGGTTATGCCACAGTGCCAGCCCCCCAGGCACTATTGACATGGGACAGAGTTGTCACCTACATCTAATTTTGGATGAATACTAAATTATTTTAAAAGTGGTTTATGGGGAAAGGGGTTTTTTGTTTTTTGTTTTTGTTTGCATAGGAGGCAAATTGATAAAACCAGAGCTCCTAGAACAGTGAACTGAAGCTGTCTTCCAAAAACCTTGTCACTGTGCTTTGCTTTCATTCCTTGTGGTAATCTGACTTACTCTTCACTCAGCCATGTGTTAGTTGATTATGGGGAGATTTGTTTTCCTTTTCACATCTAGAGGGGACTTCTCTGCTGGCTTGACCAGCCTCCTACCCTCTCCCCATGGTGTTTAGAAAGATAATATATTTTCTAGTCCCAAGTAGATTTGCTTTTTAACTCAGAATTGCACAAATTAGCAACAGCTTACTGTTGTGGGTGACTTCCTCAGATACTTAGGACAGCAGTCTTAAATATGCCAAATTCTCACCCAAGAGGTAAGTTTATATTTCTTATATGTGAACAATGCTTCCCTACATTATTTTATTCAAGCCTCATGATAGCCTCTGGGGTAGAGATTATTATTCCATTCCTGTTTTATAGATGGGGAAAATCAAGCCTAAAGAGTTTATCTTGGAGCTGGCATTGTGGTGCATCTGTTTAGACTGCTGACTGCGATGCCAGCATCCCATACCAGGGTACCAATGTGAGTCCTGGCTGCTCCACTCCTAATCCAGCTCCCTGTGAATGCACCTGGGAAAGCAGCAGCAGATGGCCCAAGGACTTGGGAGATCCAAATGGAGTTCTGGGCTCCTGGCTTTAGCCTGGTCCAGCCCCGGCCATTACAGTCATTTAGGAAGTGAACCAGCAGATGGAAAATTCATTCTCTCTCTCTCTCTCTCTCTCTCTCTCTCTCTTTCTCTATGTCACTCTTCCTTTCAAATGAATACATCTTTTAAATAGTGTAAGTAACTTACATAAATTCACACAATCAGCTAACTTCATTTGAGGACCAGGTGAACCAACCCCAGACCCCGTGGTCCTTATCACTGTGCAATTCTGCCTAAGAAACCTTGGGCTGTAAGCTCTAGCAACTGTTTTTCTGCTGGTACAAAATATGTGTGAGATAGGGGATGGACATGTCTTAGACATTTTTGTTGTTTTTCTTCCTTAAAGAAAAAGCATACTGATTTGTTAAAATTTCAAAGATGTGGGGCCGAGCACTGTGGCAATAGCAGGTTAGGCTGCCACCTGCAGTACCAGCATCCCATCTGGGTTCTGGTTCGAGTCTCAGCTGCTCCACTTCTGAACCAGCTCTCTGCTAATATGCCTGGGAAAGCAGCAGAAGATGGCTCAAGTCCTTGGGCCCTGCACCCATATGGGAGACCCAGAGGAAGCTTCTGGCTGCTGGCTTTGGTCTGGCCCAGCCCTGGCTGTTGTGGTCATTTGGGGAGTGAACCAGTAGATGAAAGACTTCTCTCTCTCTGCCTCTCTGCCTTTTCCTCTCTGTAACTCTTTCTCTTTTTTTCTTTTTAAATATTTATTTATTTATTTAAAAGGCAAGAGTTACAGAGAGGTAGAGGCAGAGGCAGAGAGAGAGAAAGAGAGAAAGCACAAGGTCTTCCATCTGCTGGTTCACTCCCCAGATGGCCGCAACGGCCGGAGCTGTGCTGATCCAAAGCCAGGAGCCAGGAGCTTCTTCCAGGTCTCCCATGTGGTTGCAGGGGCTCAAGCACTTGGGTCATCTTCTACTGCTTTCCCAAGCCATAGCAGAGAGCTGGATGGGAAGTGGAGCAGCTGATTCTTGAACAAATATGGTCTTGAACCATATGCGATGCTGGCACTGCAGGCAGTGGCTTTACCTGTTATGCCACAGTGCCAGCCCTGCTAATGTAACTTTCAGTTTATTTGCTATTTTTAATAAGTATCCCCTTTGCTTAAAGTCATGTATTTGAATGCTCTTATTTTGCAACTAACATTTAAAATAAACATTTGGCATTTAGTTGATAGGAATTATGAACTTGGGAAATCATTCTCCTTTCCTGGCTTCAAATCTGAAGGGGAGCTAACGGTTTTGAAGAATTAGCTAGCATGTTCTATGGTTCCGGTAAGACTGGGCCCATGTTGTATCTGTGAAGCATGTATGTTTTAATGGGAATAGGCCTAGGATGCCTTCAGACCATTTGAGTGTGAACAAAAGACTGACAAACTGAATAATGTCTTTGTTATATTGGGAAAAAAGAAAGGGGAGTTTCAAAATAATGAGAAAGCATTTGGTTAAACTGTAATATCCTATAGGATTAGAGGCTTGTTTTAAAATGATATTAAAAATCTAGAGTTCTGTTTTCATTTAGTGTGCAGAAAGCTGCAAGTTGTTATGTCTATTTCAACAATGACAAAATGGGTAATCTATAATATCATGAATTTTTCTATCCTCTCAGAGACCTGAGTTGTGAAGGCATCCAGGTGATCTAAATTCCATGAAGAAAAGAGGTACATCATTGTTTAGTCTTTGGTAGTGCAAAAGACAGGATTTGTGACCATCCAAGCCAATTGACATTCTTCTGAATTTCTACTCCTAATAGGTGCTAGCATGATCATTTGAAATTCTTAGGAACTCCAGTCACAGAAAGGGTCTGTACCCAATTGCCAGTTCTTTAACATAGGCTTCCACTGGGAATTCATGAGAACAGTTATGGGCAGTGCAGGAAATCAGAGAGCCCCATCAGTGGGAAGATGTGAGAGTGGTGACCAAACACCAGTAAGGCACAAATCCACCAGTGCCTGGGACTTTCTGTTATAGGACATAAGAGCCATTATGGGAAGAGAGTAAGCAAGAAACCTATTAAAACTCTTGACCTAGGTGAAGATTAGCTACTATTGGGTTAGAGATAGAAAACATGACCTTCCAGCTGCATACTAGCACTGGCTAAATCCTATTTGCACCAGGACAAGGTTGAGAGATCCACTTGTGTTTGGGATATGAACTGATGTAATGTAGGGTAGAGCAAGCTGAATTCAAGACCCACGACCAGTGCAAGGTGGAGATCAGCACTCATTCACAGGTAGAAGGGGTGGGAATGTGGAGAGATTCCTATCCTTGCGGATCCAGGGTGAAGGGTCTGTCAAACACAGAAGATGCCCGTGGAGAATCGAGAAATCCCTTCTTGACTCCATGACAAGACTTGCCAGGGAAGAACTACACTAAACTACAGCTAGGGAAGAGCATAGAGAGAGACACCCTTTGTTGCAGAGGTGTTTGGGACCTGCAGAGAGCAGAAGATGGAGTAGGAGCCAGGCATCCACTGTGACAGGGGAAAGATATGCATGGAGGAGGTGATGGTGAGCCTTTTCTCTGGTGGAGGCCAGCCTGATGCCAGTACGGCCTGCTTGGAATTGGAAACTCTAATGCAAGAGGCAAAATAGCTTTCAGAAAGAATGGGGTCTGTGTAAGTAGTATTTGAGCTTTCAGTAAATTCTCGGACTTGATAGTCAAAGTGTTGGTAGCCACAGGCTACAGGGATACAATTCCAGTGCCTTCCCACTTGTGACATGGCATTGCTATTATTCTCAAAGCAAAGGTCAAACTTAAACCACATTTTTCAGCCTTGTAAAGAGAGTAGTCCAGATTTTTAATCAAAGAATTGTATTTGTTTATTGGAGAGGCAGAGAGTTTCCAGCTGCTATCTGCTGGATCTCTCCCTAAATGCCGCTACTGATCTGCACGGGCTGAGCTCGGAGCTGGGAACTCAGTCCAGGTCTCCTGTGTGGGAGGCAGAGACCCAATTTCTTGAGCCATTACCACAACGTCCCAGGGTCTGGATCAGCAGGAAGCTGCAGTTAGGAACCGGACTTGGGACTCAAATGCAGGCACTTACCACTAGGCCAAATGCCTGCCTTGAGTAGTTTAGATTTTAATTACTGTTGAACCATTGTGATTGAGAGGTAGAGTTACAGACAGTGAGAAGGAGAGACAAAGAGAAAGGTCTTCCTTCCATTGATTCACTCTCGAAATGGCCGCAACGGCTGGAGCCGCACCAATCTGAAGCCAGGAGCCAGGCGCCTCTTCCTGGTCTCCCATGTGGGTGCAGGGGCCCAAGGACTTGGGTCATCCTCTACTGCTTTCCCAGGCCGTAGCAGAGAGCTGGATGGGAAGAGGAGCAGCCGGGACTAGAACCGGTGCCCACATGGGATGTGAGCTCTGCCTGCGGAAGATTACCCTACTGCGCCACAGTGCTGTTTCTGGCCCTGTGATTGTTTACTTACTGTGTGAGCAAACTAGACTTGCCTATTCACAAAGTCTGATGAAGAAAGAAGCCTTTGCCAACCTGTACGAGGTAGGCACTGACACTTGCCAATGCCCCTGAGAGTGTTTAACACATTTTGCTTCTTTAGCAGGATCAGACTGTGGATATGCTCACATACACAACCACAAAAGTCAGCACGCCTTCTAGAAAGCAAGATGATTTTTCGGTGGCAAAAAGACAGCAATCAGTATACCAGTCTTATGATCCATTGAGCAGGTATAGGTCCGAGCTTCTGGATGGTAGCCTTGAATATACCACAGAGAGCACTCCTGGATTCTGTTTAACACTTGGTCAACATCACCTATGTACCACACTCTTCAAATGTCCTGCTAGAATTGGATTCATGGGGCAGAGCTCAGTCATGATGAACTGGGCCTGTTGTAGTTCAGAGAAAAAGTGTGACCATGCACAGAAGCAATGGGAACAGAGTTTTTGCTGGGAAAACATTCTAAATCTAGAGGCTTTTTTTTTTTTTTTTTTTTTTTTGACAGGCAGAGAGAGACAGAGAGAAAGGTCTTCCTTTTTCTGTTGGTTTACACCCCCAACGGCCGCTGCGGCCGGTGTACCGCGCTGATCCGAGGCCAAGAGCCAGGTGCTTCTCCTGGTTTCCCATGCGGGTGCAGGGCCCAGGCACTTGGGCCATCCTCTACTGCCTTCCCGGGCCATAGCAGAGAGCTGGACTGGAAGAGGAGCCACTGGGACAGAATCCAGCGCCCCAACTGGGACTAGAATCTGGTATGCTGGTGCCACAGGCAGAGGATTAGCCTGGTGAGCCATGGCGCCAGCCAATCTAGAGGATTTTAAGCTTAGGTTTGGTGAGCCTTGTACTGCACTTGGCATGTTACCTGATTATTATTATTGTTAATTACAATCACAAGTATTTACTGAATATCAGGAATGTGCAAAATATTGTTAAGTGATAGATGAAGGCAACTCAAAGGTGACTTTGGTAGCAATTTTGCTCTAATGGAATGTAGAATCTTGAAGAACATTCACACACACACAAATCCATCTATCCATAAATACCTATTCAAATACAGTTGTTTCCCATCCATGGGGAATATGTTCCAAGATCCCCAGGGAATGCCTGAAACTGTGGATAATTCTGAATCCTATGTATGCTGCTGTTCACTTTATATACATAACTAGGATAAAGTTTAATTTATCCATTAGGCACAGCAGGAGATTGACAATAATACCTAGTAATAGAATAGTTGTAATAATACCTCTAATATAATTGCCAGCATCAGTGCTCTTAGGTTTTATAGGACCTGAGCACTGTGATACCATGCCAGTCAGAGAACCAAGATAGCCACTAAGAGATTAACTGGCAGGTGATGCCTCAGTGTGGACATGCTGGACAAGGCGATGCTTCACATCCTCGTGGGACAGAGTAGGACAGCGGGAGATACCATTACATTGCTCAGAATGGTTCACCATTACAAATTTATAAATTGTTTATTTTTGGCATTTCCCATTTAGTATTTTGAGACCAAGGTTGAAAGACTCATGGGTTGCATTGTGTCTACCTCCCCAAATTAATATCTTGAAGTCCTAACCCCCAGTATCTCAGAATGTGATGCTATTTGGATCTCCATGGCCTTTAGAGGCAGTTATAGTAAAATGAGGTCCTAAGGATGGGTCCTGATACAGTAAGATTGATATCCTTATAAATAGATGAGATTAGGACACAAGTAAGAGAGAGGAAACCATTCGAGGACATAGGGTAGGGAACTGGAACCATAGAAAGTGTAACTGCAGATAAAGGGCCTACTGTGCGTGTAATGTTTGAACATGGCATGGATGCCAAAATAGAAACGGAGTCCTCTGGGAGCACCAATGAGGGTACTGTCAGTTTTGAGGGGAGGATTGGAAGGTCTTTTGAATGTAATGAGGATGGGAATAATAGCTTATAATTTTACTAAGCAATCCTATAGAACAAACTGGGCAGTGGAGCAGAGAATGAACTTGTAAATTCTACAAGGGTCATCCATTTCATGAACTTTTGTATAATTCCATTGCAACAAATATTTGTTCAATGAATAAGTGCATGAAATAGCATACACAACGTCTCAGAGGGAAGAAGAACAAGGGGTCAAGGGACCCCTCTGGGTGCCGATGGGAGGGGGCACACTAGAAGCAGCATAGGGCTGGGCTGGGTTCCCTGTGGTGCCAGTGAGTTTGGAATTTGTAACATCATTAAGAACCTTTAACCTTCAGAGTTACCTAAACCTATTTATTTCACAAAGCACCTGCATACTTTTGTCCTCTTTGAACTTCTTTCCCATGCTCTCCTTGGGAGCTCCTAGTCACTTGAGCTACTGGCAGCCCTTTCACTGTGTCCCCTCTTACCCTGCATCCTCAGGCTTTGGTTTGAAAAACTTTGCTACATTGCTCCGGGGTGATTAGCTCAATTCCTGTTTCCACTGATGGAAGGCATGTCACTTAGCTACAGTGTATTCCTGTAAGGGTTGAACATGGATTTTAACTCCTGACTGTATTGGTTTGATAGGGCTGTCATAACAAAACACCAGTGATGAGGTGGCTTAAACAACAACTTTTTCAGAGTTGGGGAGGCTGGAAGTTCAGTCAAGGTGTGGCAAGTGTAGCTTCTTCTGAGGCCCCTCTCTGAATTGCAGATCTGACAGCCGTCTTCTTGTGTCCTTGCACAGTTGTTCCTTTGTGTTTTGTCCTAATTGCCTCCTCGTATAAGAACATCAATCATATTGTATTAGAATCCATCCATAGGACCCCATCTTACTGTAATTTCCAATTTAAAGGCTGCATCTCCAGATACAGTCATTCTGAGGAAATGGGGTTAGGGCTTCAACATGCTGATTTTGGGAGGACTACAATTCAATCTACAACACTGACCTAAGAGGATACATTCATGCTACACTAACTACCTTAGGGAGTTTTAGTGTTGGGGCTAAAGTCAGTGTTGGTCACATGTAGTTGGAATCTGAGCTTGAGTCTAAGATTTAACATGGTTAATTGCTCAGCAGCTGACGAAACTGGAGTCCTGCCAAGTAAAAGAGAGCCCTTGTACAGACTTCAGTCTCTTGTCAAATCCAGGAGCAGTCGCTGTTACAATAGTGTTAGGTAAGCTTGGAGAGGATGAACATAAACCCACAGCATACAGACTTGTGTGACATTTATCAAGAATAACCAACAAAACCATGGCTAAATAGTACCTTTGAGGAGACCCCTTGAACAGGTGCACCTGACTCCCTCACTTTGGTCTGTGTGTCCTCAGATGGAGTTGCGAGGTGTGCCCTGTCACTGTCTCCTTATCTGTGAATCTAAGATCATGACATTTCTCACCATGAGACTGTTCTGAGGACTAAATGAGAACATCTATCTGAAACACTCAGCCCAGTGCTTGACACAGAGTAAACACTTTAACTCATATATTATGTATTCCATGTTAGTAAAGCTTATTAAAGATGAAAATGTAGGTCTGCTCACCAGCATGTTTGTATATTGGTCTTTGCAGAAACATTTATGTAAATTAAAGATACAATTTTTTCTTAGGTTGGCACTTATGTTTTTAAAGTGTCATAAATATTCTTTCTAGCTTCATCAAGTAGTCTGCTCCCTGTTCTTGTCTACACCCCAGTATTATTCAAGAATAACTTTCATTGTCCTTAACCCAACAATTGGCTGAATATCAGTTTCAATGTAGTTTAGGGATATTTCTCTTCTAAAATTGAGCATTTTATCCTGTTAATAGTGTAAACATAGTTGACTTCTTTATGAGACAAACAAGCTATTTCTTTATACGTTGTTAAGCTACACGTGGTGATTTGACGCCAATATTGTTTCACTATAAGTAACCTCATAGGAAGCCTTTCAGCAGGTAGGCGTAAGGAAATACAGCATTTGTAGAAAATGCTGAATAAACCCCTGCCAACACCTTGGCCTTGGACTTCTAGCCTCCCTAGAAACTTCCTTGGTTCTTTTTACTTTCTGCCTACTTCATCTCTACCTCAAAGCAAAGCAGCCAGTTTAGTAATAATGCTTTTTATACTGTTTATTGTGAATACTGCAGTCATTTTAGAATATCTTGAAATAGTAAATGAAAATGAATTGGGCACTTAGAAATATTTTAGAATATTTTGAAATATCAAATGAAAATGAATTGGGCACTTAGAAATATTTTGTACTAAAATGCTATTTGTGAATCCTGTAATTACTTCAGGGTTTGCCTGGTTTTTTGCATATGGTAACTGAGATACTTATGATTTGTTTTGTGTGTTTACAAGGATGAAGTTAGTGGAAAAGATTTCTTGATCTCAGAAACAGGCTGAGAAAACATTTTAAAATATACACAGTTTGAATTCTTCAGCATTGTTTCTTCAGATGGTCTTTATTTCTTTAAAGTGGATTAGTCTTTACCGTATGACCAAATGGGGAGGATCCTTTACTGATATGTAGGTTTTGCTTAGAAAAACAATGACAAAAACAAAACTACCAGCAGAACTATGAGGTCAAAATAATATGGGGTTTTGTTGAAGGAAGGGACGTATTTGTTGTGTTTGAGATTTTTTATTTATTTGAAAGGCAGAGTGGCAGGGGGAGCCAGAGAGAGCTCTTCCATCTGCTGGTTCACTCCCATTAGCCTTGAATTTTTAAGTATGAATAGAGATGACATGGACAGGAATCATATTAGTAATATAGGAAAGATGATTGTCGACAGTATGATAGTGTAACTTCCCTCCATGCTCTGTGTGCCTGCGTGTGCACACGACTTGTTGAGATTTACCTTGCGGGGAGCACGGAGTGTGTGTGCAGGAGGCAGGTGCAGACAGCTTATTTCTCAGTGACAGGGCGTGTCACTTCCCATTTCCCCTCTGCTGAGCACCAAGCGAAGCAGCCCTCAGTGCCTGCTGGGCCAGCCAGCTCCTTCCTTCCCCTGGAGTCTTGGACTCATGCCATCCAGTCCTGTCCCCTGCCTCCTCAGCCACGATTAGTTTGTGGTTTTGCTTTTTGTTTTTGTGGTCTGCGTGGAGGATTGTGTGATTAATTTAATAAGCAGAACAAGCAGCGAGAGGCAAACTTTGGAGACCCTTGGGAGTTCCTGTCGCTGCTGGAAATCACAGCCGAGAGGAAGCGAGGCCGGAGGACCCAGCTGCTTGGGCTGGAGCTGGGGCATTAGGAAACTGCTGGCCTGGCCAGTGGCTCCCAAACCCAGAGGGAAGAACCACGTGCTGGGTGCTGAGCCCCGGGTATTTTGCATAATCAGCCCTCTTTGCAGTTTCTTCTGTGTGATGTCTAAATCAGTTATTCTGAGAACTGTAAAATCATGGAACACAGATCAAAGTTAATCCAACTTAACCTCTGAACTTGACCTACTTTGGTTTAAAATTAGTCTTATTTAAATTGTAACTACTGACTTGACAGTAGCCCATTAAATAGTGCTGTGTTTTTAAAACATATGCTTTCCCCCCTGCTGTAGATCTGGCTGAGAAGACCATATAAAAAAATCAGAATATGTAATTCAGTTATCTAGGACATTTAAACTTTCAAGAATTTAAAAATAATATTTTCTTGCATTTTTTTCCAATTTTAGAAATAAGAGGTTCTTTGTGCTTGGAAATGCTCAATGAATATTTATCCTAATGTTTTAGAAAAATAATCCTGTTTGTGTGAATAAAGTCCACTCCACAATATGAAATTACACTAAAGTCATAATAAGCGGTTATGATTATGTAAATTACAGAACTGAATTTGGATAAGTATTTAAAATACCCTGCCTGAAATTGCAGCATTTAATTATAATCTTAGATTATTATCAGGATAATTGCTGTTTTAATTCTTCTTATTTCCATAAGATGTGAGGGCAGGCTCATTTCCCCTTGGCCTGAGGTATATATGATGCCTGGTCCTGGGCACCACCCAGAGTGCACTGCACTGAATGGGTGGGCACTGAAGGACCTTTCCTCCCACTGGATTTGCTCATCCATGTAAACAGACACAGTCATGTGTCTGAACCATGCTTATCACATGCTTATCACATGTCTAAACCATACTTAATCATTGGAAATAGGTTGGCTTTCCGTGCATGAGCTCAGCCCAAGTCAGTAACATTCTGTGAGAATCAATTGCATATATATAGTCTGCAGCAAGAGGTATTAGAGTTTGTTTTTGCAAACTGTGTGCTGCATTTCCTTTATACCAGTATGATTTCTAATACAGTTATGAGTGTGTACAAGGGTATATGTGCTTCCTTCTGGAGCACCAGTTAAACCTTGAACAATACACCTCTGAGGAGGCCTTTTTATTGTGGTTACTTCTGGGAGTCTTGCTAGTAAAGTTTAACTAAAGTTCTTTTGAGCTGAGATTTGAAGCAATGATGGTACTGGATGCCCTGTGTCTATCCATTAGAGTGAAAGCCATTCAGCAATCCAGTGGGATCTGGCCTTGGGGGTGGGGGGCTGGCAGTGCTGCCAAGGGGCCAACACATGCAGAGCTTAGATTCCAACACAGGGGCCCAGACCAATCTACCCAGCCCAGGGCAGATCCAGAGTTTATGGGGCATGAAGCTTATAACATGTCGGGGACCTTTTCAAAGGGAAAGAATGCAAGATTAGGTAAAGGGCTTGGGAAAGCTTGGGTAAGAAGCCCTGAGGCCTCAGCTTCTCAGTAGAAGAGCTTTGATCAACCCAAGGAACATTTAAGACACCTCGCAAGCTTTCTGCCTGGGATCAGAAATGTAGACAGCAGGAATTACAAGATCATCAGCAGTGGGAGAAGACAGCAAGGGAATCGCCGTGTGTCTAGGTGAATGAGGAACCCCATATTAGAGAAGCAACCAGTGGCATCTCTCCTGTGTCTTCTCACACTTTAGAGAATTGGCTGGTGTGATTGTGAGGGCTAACAGGTCTAAATTCTGCAGGATGGCCCAGCGGCCGCAGATGGAGGGAGAAGTTGGCACTGCTCACTTGGGTCCCAAGGCAGTCTGAAAACACAGTTCTTTCCTTCCATCTTGTCTCTTAAGGCCCTGAACTGATTGGATGAGGGCCACCCCAGTGTGGAGGGTGACCCACTGTACTCAATTGATTCAAATCTCAACACTTCTAAACACTGTTTGATGCAGCACCTAGACTGGTGTTTGACATAAAGAATGGGGCACCATCCACCTGCAATTATCCATCACCAGCCTCCATGTAGAGTCTTGGCTTCAACCATGAGGAGAGACTGGAATTACAGGTGCCCTCCTGCCCAGCATGGAGATGGCCTGTGATGCTTAGAGTGGGAGTGAGCATTCCTCCGAGAGAGGAATGTTGATTTGGAAGCCCTGCTCTGCCGGTAGCTGGTTGAGTTTTCGTCTGGAGGGAGATGAGCCCCTTCTGTTTGCAGCCTGAGCTTTTTGTTGCATCAAACACAAGCATTGGTAGAGACGTGCCAAGTCAGAGGTGAGAGGACTGGGCTTTTCATGTTTTCTTTCTTGTAGATTCCTCTTTGAAGCAAAATCCGACTGAGAAATGCAAACCCCCAAGCAGAGTTGAAAGTGGCTTGTCTGAGTGAGTGGTTCGCAAGGAACAGGAGGCAGCTCCCCACAGACAGGCTGAACACTCTGAGGAGCATGGGTAGAAATCTGCTGAGTGCTGTCATTGTAACCCCACTCCTTCCGTAAGATCATAGGCGGACAAAATCAAGTTTTGAAGTCATGTTCTTTCTAGCTACAAAATTTGTTTTCTCCATGCAAAGATGTGTAGTTTTGCTCTTGGTTAAACACACACACACACACACACATACATATAGTTTCTCAATTTAAAGTGAGAACATCATGGTACAAAAGAATTCCTTAGGAAGTTTTAATTTTAGAACTTAGTTTAACTTATAAAGTGAAAAAATATTGGCTTTTATTAACTATGCTATCAGAGTCTTCATACTGGTCTTTGTGTGTTTGATTTCCTTGGAACCAAATTGGGTAGGAAGACCAGAATTTACCATATCTGGGTATTAATAACTTGAGAAAGGATACCTAGTTTAGAAATCTTAGAAATGTCAAATATTACGGTTTTAGTTAGGGACAACTTTATTTGCTACGTCAGCACTAAGATGTAGTTTCTATGGATGAACTTATAATTGCTAAGACAGAATGTATGAAATATTAAATGCATAAGCTAAGGGAAAGCTTGAGGCAGCAGGTATGAGAAACCAGGATGATTATTAAATGAACTAGGAGTTCAGCATAGGGAGATGAGGTTCTTTAGGGTAAGATTTTCTGGGAATTTAGAACATAAAGGATGGCCTCTAAGTCGGGTCTAGGTGTGAGTTGGGAATGGCATGGAGAAGTTCCAGGAGGTGCTGGAATATAAGCAGATGTGTAGCGTGGGAAAGGAATGTTCAAGAGAGAGCAAGGTCCTCTCTTTACAAGGTAATAGGAAAGGTATGTTTAACATTAAGATAGTCAGAAGAGATTAAGGCCCTTATGATGCCGTGTACTGGGAATAGAAAATGATAATGCATATAAGTTTTAAAAGTGGCAAAACATTCTTATAAGAAAATTATTGATTTTACAGGGCTGTAACTTCTATTGTGACAACAGGCAGGATAGTGAGAGTCAATACATACAACATTTGATTTTTTAAAAAATTTATTTGACAGGTAGAGTTACAGACAGAGAGAGAGAGACAGAGAGAAAGGTCTTCCTTCCATTGGTTCACTCCCCAAATGGTCACTACGGCTGGCGCTGCTCCGATCCGAAGCCAGGAACCAGGTGCTTCCTCCTGGTTTCCCATGCGGGGGCAGGGGCCCAAGCACTTGGGCCATCCTCCACTGCCCTCCACGGCCACAGCAGAGAGCTGGACTGGAAGAGGAGCAACCGGGACTAGAACCCAGCGCCCATATGGGATGCTGCCACCGCAAGCGGAGGATTAACCAAGTGAGCCATGACACCAGACCCCAAAATTTGATTTTAATAAGATGAATTGCTTTGCCTCATCAGCTGATTGATATAGACAGTGAATAGTATATTTACATATATTCATGTGAATTCTAATTTTGATAGAATATTTGGCTGACATTATCTTGGATTTTCTTGCATAACCAGCACTTCTGGCCAGAATAGCATTTGCATAAATTCATATGTGTGGCAAAACAGCTGGACCCATGGTTACCTACTGTTTCTATCAGAGGAGGACTAAGGACTTTTAGGAGGCAGTTACTCAGTGGTTAGCTGTGGAACTGACACAGAAAGTTGTGTTCAAGCAAGACTGCCCATCAGAATAACCTGGTGACTATTCTCTGTTCCTTTCTTGTGCACATAAAGAAAAGTGTTGCCATAGTATTCTCATTACCCCTTGGAAAATTTAATGTTATGTTCTTGATATTTTTAGTAGGGTGATTAATGTCAATGTTGCAGGATTTTAGTTCGCTGTGATGGCAGAGGATGGGTTTGGTGATATTAAGGGAAGGAATGCACTACTTTATATCTTTTTGAACCTGCTATAATCTATTTGATCTATTTATTTTTTGTACATTGCTGTTTGCTTTAAACATGTAAAATCCTGAGTAAATTTTAAAAATCCACACAATTTTGCTCCAACATTGATCCCTCAAGTTTTTCAGTGTAAAATGTTCTTACTTTTTGCTTTAGACAAAGCGAATGCTTTCAATGTTAATTCTGCATAGCTGAAATTCTTTAGCAACAAAATAATTCTGAATATTAGTAGAAAATTTATGGATTTCAATTAGAGTTTGTAGTGTATCATAATTCCACTTTTATATTCCATGCAGTTCAGTGTTTTGGATTTTTAATGGGGCCAGTGCAGTAATAATAAAAGTGATTCAAATGCACCCAGTAATTACAGAGATTTGCTGTTGCCTTTGCATTAAAAATGATGATGATTTATGCGTAGTGAAATTGTGGTCTGTGGCTCTATTTAGGTATTCTTGCTATTAAGCTCCTTATTAGTTATGGTCAGTGATTTAAAGCTTAAGAACTACATTAGAGGGCTGTAAAATTATTTATTCCTTAATAGATAATAGTAAATTTGAAACAGATGTTAGGTTAATTATAATCTTGTACATTAAGGAATATGTATTAGCCCTTTTGTCTCTTCTTAGGTCTTTGGAAATTCATGTCAAGTAAATGGGAAAATGGGTGATTGGGTTTGACAACCTGCCGTTGTCCCTTCTGCTTCCTGACTTATAAATAGTTAACATCTCTTCTGAATGTTCATGAAAATAATTTTAACTTCTTACTGTGAGTCCTTCTCCACGCTGAACAAATGGAGTTTTTCACTTTGTTTTTACGCTGACATTTATTAAATTAGGTTGAGAAGATCAGAGAGGCAGCTCTTGTCCTGATCTGGGGGTGAGGGCTGTGGGGGGTTGGAAATGTAGAAGGGTGAGTGCATTTTCCATGGCTGGAGGGAGTTTGCCATGATTCCTATTGTTAGTATCTGTGTGTGTGTTTACGTGTGTACTTGTGTGTGGGTATGCATTTATACACATGCACACAGTGACCCATGCAAGGTTATTTCTAGAAGTTCGTGGAAAATAGAATTAAATGATACATTTTTTTGGTAGAGAAATATGAAATCCATACATCTGAGGGGTTTTCAGAGTTTATGGACAATGCATTTTATTATAAAACTATCCATAGATTTCAGAATTTTTACACTAAAACTTTTTCAACTACATTTTCCACAATTTTTGACATGTCACTATATATATGTGTATATATGTATACATATATATACACATATATATAAATCAGGATTTATATAAGACAGAAATCATCCAGTATAAATATTAAGATGTATCAGAGTAGGAACTTCACATAACGTTAATTGAATTTGACATTCAAATCAAATGTAATGTTCTGGTGTTATACTAAATCAAGAAAAAATCAGAGGGAAAGAGATTCTGTCTATAAAGCTGCTAAATGAGAAAACATATTTGTGTTATTCGGGATAAGTTAGGCTATGCTTTCATAAGGAAGTATCTGCTCCTCTCCCCACCCCCAAACTCAAAGCCTCAACCTTACAAAGACACCTATTTCTGACTCCAGCAAAGTCCGGTGTGGGTCTCTGTGGGCTTTCTCCCATTTTGCGACTCAGGGACCCTTGCTGCCGCCATCCAGTGGCTGATCACCTCAACACCTGACCTCTTCAGAGATGAGAGAAGTTTGGCTTAGGATTTTTTATGAGTAAGACCTGAATTCCTTCTATTCTTTCTGCATGCATTCTGTTGACCAGAACTCCATCAAATGGCCCTAAGCCACTGGGTATGGAGCCCGAGGTCTTTCCTGTGTGCTAAGGAAAAGGAGAACAAGATGGTATTAGATGAACACACAGTGTAAATGATGCTGAGCGCTTTGCTTGGAAACAATTTCTTGAACTTCCTGCTCTCCTCTGCCCCACGTTCTAAGAGTTGGGAAGACTATTAGGATCTCAGTATGTGTGGTGTCTCCTGTTCCTTGTGGCTCTTCCTTCCTGTAGAAGTTGGTGGCCTCCTCTTGGTGTGGCACTGCCACTGGGCCGTGTTTCCCATTAGTCTGTCCATGTTGGGTCCTGCCTTTCCATCTGTCCACCACTGAATTCCCTTCCTTGGTGAGAATTAATGGTGCATGTTTGGAAGGTAGGAGAGAGTCAGTCCTTAGCTGTTTAACGCTGCAGTTAATAAATCTGGCTAAGTGTTGTATTAGCTTTCTCTTGCTGCATCACAAATGACCACACACTTAGCAGCCAAAATATAATGCTCATTTATTATCTCCTAGTTGTGCAGGTTAAAAGTTGGAGCAAGCTCCCAGTTTGACTGCACTCTGCTCAGGGTCTTACAAGGCCAGACTCAAGGTATCAGCCAGCCTGGGCTGTTACCTGCAGGTTCTGGGGGAGAACGGGTTTCTGAGCACATCTGCGTTGTTGGAAGGATTTCCATTTGGTTTCGCTGGCTGCCGGCCCTGGTCTGCTTTCTACATCTGAAGCCTGCACTCAGACTTGTGTACTCGGCTCCCTTCCTCCTCAAACCAGCGCTGGTGGGTTGAGTCTGTCTTTAGCTTGGCATCTCTCTGACTTCCTATTTTCCAGCTAGAGAAACATTAAACTTCAAAAGGGCTCATCGCATTAGATTAGGCCAGCCTGATTAAATCCCCGTTTGTCATGTACAGTAACCTAATCATGGGAGTGACACCTCATCATATATTCACAGGTTCCACCCACACTTGAAAGGGAAGAGTGTCTACAAGGACAGCACTTATATGGGGTCATTTGTGGAATTCTGCCTACCACTCCTGTAGCTTAGAAAGGAAGTCTTTGTTTAGTGGAACCTGTATTTTTGCCCCAATACTGATTTGGAGGGTACGAAATCTTTCTACCATAAAAATCAGGTACCAGTGCAGGAAAAGAGGTGGCTGGAGTTGGTGGGAAGAGAAGATGGGTTTTCTTTTAAAGATTTCTTGATAGGCAGAAAATTCTTAAAAGGGAACTTAATTCAGGTAATGGGTGTATAAAATAGTTTGCTTGCTTGGTTTTAAAATTAAGAGCAGTACTCATAAAATTTCATTCACTAAGTACAATGAGAAAAAATATAGTAATGGCCAATTAAAAGAGGTGGATTTCATGGAGAGTGGGAGGTAGAAAGCAAGCAGAGAGGAGTGAAAATCCATTGAGATCTAAATAGAGTGACAATAGCCCTTAGAGGATAGTGTTGCTAACTATTGCTAACAGCCACGTTGTGATTATTCAGAAGTGGTTTAATAATTTTCTTAGATGATACATCCTCAGAGAGACCGTCACTTACCAATTGGCACTTCACTTTTCACTATCCTGTTAGTCTCTTAACTATCTTTACAGAAGAGTGACAGAATTTGAAATTATGGTGATTGTTTACCAATCTATTTTCTGCATTCCCACTTGAATATAGAATTATGGACATAATGTTTCCTATCAGCTTGACTCCGGAATGGGAATATAGAGAACTGATTTCTGTCCCCAGCTCTGTCATCAAACCACTTAAGTTACTTCTTTGCGATTTCTAAGAACTGACCCCATCTCAATCTCTATAAGAAGACATTTACCGTATGGAAATTAGATGATTTTGAGCACCTCCCCCAAAGTATTCTCATGCCTTCTGTTTTTTCTCATTGGAAAAAGATCGACTGGAAATTATCTGCTTTCTGTGAATGGGGACTTACTATTTCTGAACATTGGATGATCATATGACCAAAGTAAAGATGTTGCTGCAAAGGAGTCTGCACAGACTTCCCTGCAGTAAGTTGTCCTCCTGCCCTGGGCTGTGCCCCAGTGTGACATGCAGTGCTACTGCACCCTGAAGCCCCTCCCTGCAGGAGCATCGGTCAGGCAGCATCCCTGATAGAGACTGTTTCATCGGTGTTGGTCCCAGATTGAGGAGAATGGCACAGGGCCAAAGCTCAGCCCTTGGACTGGTAGCAGGAGTGTTATGAATCATTGAAATTGTGAGGTTATTTGTTTTTGCAACATAACTGGCCCAGTCTCAGTTATACGTGTGTGCACCACTTCGGGTCATCTTGACCTGCAATCTTCCAGCCGCCGCTGAGCCGACCGTTCTGCACAGGCTTCAACAAGCACTGTGTAGGTGCAACATGACAGCTTGTTGGTTTAGGCTTGTGCATCTTGCTTTATGTCCAGAAGCTTCATTGACTCTGTCATATGCTCCTGTGGGAACTGACTAGGCATTCACCTGTGTGAACAGGAAATGCAGGGGAATTACCACCCATGAGGGAAATCTTGCCAGATGGGTAATGGGAGCTGATGGATAAATGTTTCCCTCCTTGTTCTCTTTCATGCATGGTTCTGAGACGCAGTTCCGAAGGCTCCTGGGAAGGTCTTGTGTAATTAACACATTACCCGATGGCCAGCCCCATCATGCATTCTGTGTTGACTTTCCTTGCCTTCCCTCCCTTCTCCTCTCTGAGATCACATTCCCAAATAAACGACCTGCACATGAGCCTTTGTCTCAGGCTGTGTTTGTGGAGGGACCATGTTATATCTTCATTTCTTCAAGCAGCCAGAGCGTATTCTTCCAGTCTACAGTGAAGAGGATTATATTGTACATTGACAGTGACTTGCAAAGCTTAAGCAATTTACTACCCAGACTGGAAGTTATTGTTAGATTTGCTGCTCCAAAAATAAGTCCTTCCCCACACCCCCGCCACACACAGATTAATCTCCCGTCATTAGTTCTCAGTCCATCCTGATGCCGGAACACACAGATCTTAAATTGGAAGGAATCCATGTTTTTTTGAGATTAAGTGATTTGTTGAATAGCATGCTGCTAAAGCAAATGTTTAAGTGTTAAAGCACGGGTGAGGCTTTGGTAGGACTGTTGTTCACAATGCTTTGTTGCCCGTCAGCTCCAAGTTGCCAGACCGCTGATAATACTCTGTGGGATACTTGTTTGGTTCCATGGGAAATAGTACCTTGTTTAGGAATTGAATTGGCCAAATTCCCATGGTGTCTTGGCTCTGCTCCCTCTCTGCCTCCTCATCAGTCTTTTCCCTGGAAATCTCAGAATCTCAGCATGCTACCACTGGGGCTATTTTCTATCATCTAACCAACCTCTTTACTTCATAGACCAGAAAACAAGCCCATAGAGGTTACGGAAAATGATCCACTTTGTGGGGTGGGGAAGAGAAAATGAGGGGGATGCAATTTCGGCTGTTAAGAAGATACCATTCTTTTTTGACATAATTAAATTCTTGATTGTAATGCTCTTAAATGAACCATGAAATTCTAAGCACTTACAATGCAAGTGTGATTTTTAACTAAGGCTTTTTTTTCCCACCCCCAATCTGAATGTTAAGGTGGCAGATGCATAACTAATCTTAGTACAATCTGTATTAAGAAATCAGCAAGGTGTCTGTATTTAACTTGCATGATCTGTGAATATAATATAGTGCTAAGTAGCATGCTTTTACACATTATGTCTGAAAATAAGAAACATTGTCTCCCTTAATGTGAAAGGTTACTTTACAGTTGGTCTCAAAGGGGAATGGGAACTATCCCACAGGGTATATTGAAGAACTGCTTCCTAAATGTGATTTCAGTAGTATGTGTGCGTGTGTGTGTGTAGTGTGTGTGTGCGTGTGGTATTTGATATTTCTTTACCTGATGGGCAAAAATCAGAGCCTGGGCTTGTGTTCTGTGTCATACAGAGGAAGCCCCTATCAGAAACAAGGGAGGCTCTAAAATCTTTCTTGTTTTAGTTTAATTTTGCTCAAAACATACCCAATCCATTGACTTCTGTGTTTTTCTTGGGGATGTTTCTATGGATCTGTATTAAGTTTCAGGAAATGTGTGTCCTTTCTGTTTTCTCTCTGGAATCATGTGTTTTTGGTAGAAACTACATGGGATTATCTGTGTACTCTGTCTCATGTCCACTGCAGTGGGTCAGATTCCTGCAGTTAAACAATGATGATTTTTTAGGTCCCAGCCCTGGAAGCTGGTGCAGAGAGGAAATCCAGCTACTCTGACTTTAGCCAAAGCCTTTAGCTTCTGAAAACAGTGCTGTAAAGTCTTCCAGCATGCAGAGTCTACTCCATGTTGGAATTGAAGTTGGGATTCTGGGGCTTGATTTTTACTCAAGTTGGGATTCTGGGGCTTGATTTTTACTCTGTTAACCAAGTTTTATTTGAATATAGTTGAATTTGTTGAAAAATCCAGTTGTATCTTCTGGTGATTCTAGTCTCCTGGAAAAGTATCTTCCCAGTCCAAGGAACAGAGAACCTTGAAGAATTCGTACAAGAGACTTGGAACCCATTTGCTTACCTCTTGTTATCAGTGGATCTCTCCATGAATATTTTATAAAAAAATATTTCAAGGTGTTCTTAAATGCTTGATCATTTTGCAAACATTTTTCTCAGAGTAGTAGGAAAGTAAAATATGTCAGGTTATTACCTTTGTGCATTTGGGCACGTGTGTTTGTGTGCATGCACACATGCGTATTCCTAGGGAATGGCAGGTTTATGTTTTTAAAACAATTAAAGAGGCCTTTATACCTGAACAAGCTGAGAACTAATACAGTAGTTATGTTCTTTAGGGCATGCTTCACAAAGCTAAATGACTTTTTTTCCAAGTTAATGGCTAAACAGTGCTTAAAGCATACACATTATTCATGATTTATTCTAATAACATTTGTGGATGACTACCTTAATATTGATGCTGAACATCCATTATGCTTTTCTTCTGAAGATGTGCCTGTCTGTACTTCCTTAGGGGTGGCTTTACATCACACCTCTCAGTGATTGAATTAGATATATACATCTACGTCTTTGGATACAGTGGGTTCTTGGAAAACATCCAGATAGTTATGGAGGCTTATACATGCCAGAGAGTGTACTAAAGACTCTTACAGATATTAGCTCATTTAATCCTCATAACAGCCCTCTGAGAATCAGGTGTTACTTAACTCTTGTTCCCATTTTACAGATAGAGAACTGAAGCTGAGAGTGTTCATGTTAAACTTGTACAAGGCCAATCATCCAGGAAGAAACAAGACTTGTTCTTCTTTTTATGTTAAGAACAATTTTTCTTCCTTCCTTCCTCCCTCCCTCCTTCCCTCCCTCCCTCCTTTCCTCCCTCTCTTCCTTCCTTTCTTCCCTCCTTATTCCTTCCTTCCACAGAAAGACAAAGAGATGGAGAAAGATCTTCCATCCACTGGTTCACTTCCCAATCTCCTGCAACAGCCAGGGCTGGGCTGGGTCGGGCCAGGCTGAAGCCATGAACTGGGAAGTAAGTCGAGTTCTCCCACATGGATGGATGGCTTGGACGCAGATATTCAAGCCATCATCTGTTGCCTCCCAGGTTGCATGATATCAGGAAGCTGGATTTAGGAGTGGAGCCAGGACCCAGTCATTCTGATACAGGATGTAGATGTAGGCATCCCAAGTGGTATCTTAACTACTGTGCCAAATGCTCATCTAGAACTGGAGTTTGAATCCAGAGTCTGAGCAGATCCATGTACTGCTTTCCTCACCACCCTGGGGATTTCATGTCAATCCTGGCAGGACTGGATGTGTGGCTGCTGAGTATTACCTGGGAAATGAACCAGTACCATGTGTTCTCCATTCTCTACCCCCAGCCTCCCAGATTTCTCTCTCTCTTTGACACACATACTCACAGCCATCCTGTGCCCACTTAGACACAATGGCAAAAGACTACCGTAGACCATAACCAAGAGGCCCTTTAATCTGCCCTTTGCTTCCACACCTTGTCCTAGGAAATGTCATTCACAGTGGCAAGTGTGTCTAGCCAAGGTCTCCAATGGATAATCAGCCTCAGTTCAATTTACATGTTTTGCTGCTTCAGGGAACCCATTTACATTCCCTCGAAGTTCGCTTGCACAAAGTCAGCATCTTACTCAGATGACTTTGTGCGTGTTGTTTTCTTCATGCAGTTAGCTGGTGGTCCACCTGAGTGTGTTGTTTTGTTAGACATCTGAACGCATCCCTGCGTATCCTTGCCAAAATCAAAGCTGATACAGAGGAATAGAAAACAGCATGACTTCTCTGGGTAGTCCTTCATCCTGGCTGCCTCTGAAAATGCAAATAAGCCTTGTAAGGAATTGCTGAAGTGGATTATGAAAGTTGTCTTGCTTCTGTGCCCATTCCAATCTGGCAATTGAGGTCAGGGTCCAGTGGAGGCCATGCCTTAGTGTGTGGGGAGCTGAGACTGGATGCTGGGGGATGGAGGCTGATTTTGCTGCAGGAGGGCTGGCTGTGCTCACAATTTAGTGATTGTCTTGGCTTGCAAAATAGCCCCCCCCCCCCGCCTCCCCTACTGAAGCTTGTGTCTCCTAGCAGGCCAGCCATCTTTGCAAACTCTCTCCCAGGGTAAGAGAGCAGGCTCATTTCACTCTCATGGCAAGAAGGTTCAGAGTTTCTAGTTCCTTGGGATGGAGCCGGATGGGAGACCTGGAGGGCAAGTATGGAGTGATTATTAGGAAGGATCTCTTATATGAATAGGCAGAATTATATTCCAGACTGATGAACTAGTCTGAGACTCAAGGATGCTGATTTTGTGACATCGACTGTGTCTCTTGCCCCTAAAAGTAAAATAAAACAGTAGTTCTTAAAGCATGATCCATAGACCCCTGGGTGCCCCGTGATTCTTCCAGGAGGTCTGTGACATAGTGATCATTTTACAGTACTATGACATTATTTGTATTTTTGCCCTGTGATGTTTGCACTGAAGGACCTCAGCAATATTGGGTTAAAATGCTATCATATTAGCATCAATCTGTTTAGTTAAGTACTAATTAGTTGGTGTCTTCATCTGTACAAATATGAGGGAAGAAAAGCCATTTTTTTCAACCAGCCCTGATAAAGCAGTGGAAATTAAGACATATGTTAAATTTTGCCCTTTGAGTACATTTTTAAAAATTCTCTATGACAGAATGGAAACTACTTATATAGCACCCCTGTTGCAAATGGGAGTGTGTGGGCAGCTTGTCGAATTGCTGATTGTTGGTGCTGGGAGTTGCTAGCTAAACTAGCCACTTTGTTCATGCTACTCCATTTTCACTAAAAAGAACAACTGAGAGACAAACCATGATTATTTAGATGAGTATTTGGCAGATTTTTAAAAAATAAATAGGGGCTGGTGCTCTGGCATCCCTGCAAAAGCCGCCACTTGTAGTTCCGGCATCCCATTGGGCGCTGGCTGGAGTCCTGGCTGCTCCTCTTCCAATCCAGCTCTCTGCTATGGCCTGGGAAAGCAGTAGAAGATGGCCCAAGTCCTTGTGCCCCTGCACCTGTGTGGGCGACCCAGAAAAAGCTCTTGGCTCCTGGCTCTGTATTGACCCAGCTCTGGCCATTGCAGCCATCTAGGGAGTAAAACAGAGGATGGAAGACCACTTTCTCTCTGCCTCTTTAACTCTGCCTTTCAAATAAATAAATAAATAAATAAATTCAAAAAAAAGAAAAGAAATGTCTCTACCATTTTTAAAAATAAATAAATAAAAAATAAAGTGAACCTAACATCTCCAGAAAGAGAATTGACAATATTTGTTGTTTGTGATAGAATTTGTGCAAGTCAAAATTAGAATTTTAGTGAACTTATATCTGCCACAGTAAATTGATGGTTTTCTAGTATTTGAAGATTTTTTTTAATATGGGTGATAATATTAACAAATATGACTTTCAGACATTGGGTAATGATATATATCAACATTTGAAAGATCGATATAACTCAGAAATCTACATTTTCCAAATGACCAATGCATGAAGTTATAAAAATCGTATATAAGAAAAAAATCCATTGAAAGTATAGACCAGTGATTTTAATGGACTAAATAGTTCATTAATGCAGTTTCAGATTTCACATGAGGTGAACTTTGGAAACTACCTGCTGTCATTTTGGCATGATAGCAAAGAGTATCTCCAATCGTCCATCCAAAGACTTTTCAAATACTCCTCCCTTAGCCAGTGACACAGCTGTATAGGCCAGATTTTCTTCATATACTCTGAAAAAAAGTATTGCCACAGATTGAAGGTAAGAGATAAGAGCACCTAGTTATCTACTAGGCCAGACTTAAAGAAAGGGGAAAAAAATAAAAAACTACTCCACTCTTTTTTTATTTTGAAGGAGACATATTCTTCATAAAATGTTATGCCAGCACGGAAAGCATTTACTAATGTTTTAAAATAAATATTTTAAATATTTACAAGTTACAACTTCAGAGACAGTAAATGTTGATATTATAACTTATATAAACAGGGTTTGTTGGACTCCTCAGTGTTTTCTAAGGATGCAGATGGCTCCCAGAACCACAGTGCTAGTGTAGAAGGTTCCAGTGTTTTCCAGCTGGAGGTTTCTGAACTGTCAGAAGAGTCCAGAGGTTTTCCAGGTTGGGAATAGTGAATGCTTCCTTATGTATCTTTTAGCATATCAGTGACAATTATTTAAATATTTCCCGATTCAGAATGAAAACCTCATAGAACTCAAATGTGTTTATATCACCGGTCAAACTCATTCTTTAAAAGCTGATATCAAAACAGAAAAAATAGTGACAATCATATTCAATTTTTATATGCACAGCTATATATTCTTTGAAGAGAAATGCTTGGAAATTGCTACTGAAACTTTCTTGTCTTGCAACTTAAATCAAATCATAAATGTTCCAGTAAGTGACAAACCAGTGGGATTTTGTTTGTTTCTTTGTTTTTAATTGAGATGCAGAGAGAGGGATGTAGAGAGAAAACTCCCATCTGCTGCAGGTCCACTCCCCAAATGCCTACAATGGCTGGGGAGTAGGGCACCAAAGTTGGGGGCTGGGAACTCAGTCAGGTTTTTTCATGGGTCCAACTAGTTGAGCCAATATTTCTATATGTTGATTGTTTTTATTTTTGGTGCTGGAACAAGTAATTCAATCTTAGTTTGCATTTTAGCATACATGGAGCCCACATATAAATATAGTGCTGTATAGTTTTTAATGTATTTTCTTAAATCATTTTCTTACATGATTTGAACTATTTGCATCACTTATTGTAGTATTTTTATTATATATTATGAATCACATTAAATATATCAAAATAAGCATTATGCACTTTTCCTATTTTGAGTAAAAATAAAATATCTTTTGTGTAAAGTCACAGTTGCCTGTACCACCAAAAACAATGAAGCAGTTGAAAATATTCCTAAGGGCATTTGAGAAATTAAGTGTTTCTGTGAAATAGCTCTATGTTAATTTTCTACAGCTGCTGTAACAAAACCCCATAAACTGGGTAGCTTCAAACAAGGGAAACCTATTCTCTCTGCAGGTCTGGTGTCAGCTGGGCCACCCTCCCTCCACAGGCTTTAGGGCAGAATCTTGCCTTGCCTCTGCTACTTCAGGTGGCTGCTGGCATTCCTGGATGTGGCTCTGTTCTGTCTGCACTTGGCTGCTTTTGTGTCTTCTCTTCTGAGGATTCACTAGTGATAGGATTTAGGGCTCAATCTAAATCAAAGATGATTTCATCTTGAGATTCTTAACTAATTACAGGGTAGTATTTGGAGACTTTGAAGCATGGACCCTGTTCCCAGAGAAGTTCACCCTCTGAGGCTTAGGTGGATGTGAACTTGGGGGAACACGGTTCAACTGCTACAGACTCGCAATCAAAAACCACTTTGGTGTGCTCACAAGCTTGGGCTGTGCTGTTGGGCAAAACCACTCTGCTACGAGGAGCAGATTGCCTATGCCTCAGAGCTTCCAAGTCTTGGTTTATTAAGTAGAGTCCAGGATGGTCGCCCTGTTGGCTGGTGGTGAGTCGTAAAGGAGATGCTGTAAATGTTGGCATGTAGCACAGAGCAGGTTCACCCTGTACGTATTCGCAGTAGTTCACTGTTGTGGCCAGGGCAGGCAGGTAATCAAAAGTACACTCATTATTCATGGCGATTATATGCTGATGATTGAAATAAAAATTAGTAGATTAATGTTAATGGGGACTTCAGTGACCATTGATATCTAATGATGGGGGGCCGGCTCTGTGGCATCATGGGAAAAGCTGCCGCCTGTAGTGCTGGCATCCCATATGGGCACTGGTTCGAGTCCTGGCTGCTCCACTTCCAGTCTAGCTCTGCTGTATTCTGGGAAAGCAATGGAAGATGGCCCAAGTCCTTGGGCCCCTACACCTGTGTGGGAGACCCAGAAGAAGCTCCAGCTCCTGGTTTGGATAGACACAGCTCCAGCTGTCGCAGACAACTGGGGAGGGAACCAGTGGATGGAAGACCTCTCTCTCTCTCTCTGCCTCTCCTCTCTCTGTGTAACTCTGACTTTCAAATAAAAAAACCTTTATGAATAAAAAAACTCTCTGCTTAATATAGTACATTCTAATATATATATGCATATATTTGTGTGTGATGGGTGATTTGACTGTGAGTCAGTCAGATGAGCAGGGTAGAGAGAATGAATGAATGAATGAATGGAGAATGAGAATCCTGGGGGTGGGTGCAGTCCAGGAGCTTTGTTAGAGACAGACACGAGTCATGTGGAGACTCACGCAGAGTGTTTTGAAGAGCTGAAGACACTGCTATTGAGCACACTCTAGCATTGACGGTTATTTCTGTTCTGGACTTGCGTGGTGCATTTATAGGCCTGGGGCTTGATCACATTTTGGGTCTTATTTGGAGACCTTGAAGCATACATGGAGGCAAATGCCAAAAGCCCATAGTACCGTCATTCCCGTGTTGGATGTAAACCTTCCCTCCTGCATCCAGCAGCCCCTTTCTCTTCACAGTTCTCCTGGTGTCTATGATAGATTTTCGCCTTCTCCTTGCGACTCTATCTTTGCCCGGCCTACGGCCTGCCCTGCAGCTGGCCTTGGCTCCATCACCCCTGAGAAGAGGGCTGCATCACACACCCGTTCCCTCCTACTCCCCCACTCCAAACCCTGCCAAATGTGCTGGCATCTCGGCGTGTCTGGTCCCCTGTCCCTCTGTTTTGGATGAGGAATTGTTCCTCTCCCTCTTAAGGCTTGTCCTTTCCCTGGATATCAGCTCCTGACCCCAGCCATAATTACAGTCCCTAATTAGCCCTTTCGTTTTTTGCATTTAGTCTGTCTGCATGGAATCATTGCACTCAATCTGTAAATATTCCCAATCTCCCCTTTTGTTCTTAAACTGCTTCCTCCGGCCCCAGCTGCCCTTTGATTGCCTTATCTGTGAAGCTTCTTCAAAGAGGGCTGACCTAGCTCTGGCTTCTTGTCACCAGCTGTGAGTTATTATAAAATTATTGAAAGTAGAAGACAAAATTCCTAGCAGTGAAATTCCTGACCATTTCTTTCTGATGGAGATAAAGACAAGGCTGCGATTCCAGGCAATGAGAGGGTCCTGGCTTCTGCAGCTGGGGTGTCTCCTGGAACACTTGCAGACTCCAGCCCTGTGGGCGGTCCTTCTGGGTGGGGAGGAGCTTAGACCTAATGCTCACTGATAAATATAAAGGGCTTTTAACAAAGTTGGGAATTTGCATAGCCATTCAGTTAGAAAAGTTATAAAATCAGTTAATGCCCTGAGGATAGCATAAACAAAGATGCCTTTGTTTTTAACCTCTGCATTTGTTCCTGAGAGTTTTCTGAATAATAAGTGGGTAGAAAATTTCCAGCCAGCCTCTCCAGTGTATTTTGCATTGCTGAAAAGCTGCGGATGGGCCCTGGATGAAGAGTGGAACCCATGAGCCTGCAGAGGCTGCAGTGAGAAGCAGTTTATTATAATCCACTTAATTTGTCCCAGGAACTATAACACTAAATCGGCACCTACCAGCAACATACCACCAATGAAGACTGGGTAGTTAAGCAGACCAGTTTATAATTGAATGATATTTGGGTATTTGTAAAGTCAAAAGAAGAAAATATATGCAGATTGTTATGTAATACATTCTGGAGTAAGCTCAATGTTTTTCTAGATTATAGAATCCCTAGGAGCACTTCAGGGTGTACACTATCCAAAGTGCCTGCACTGCTTGGTGAGTGGAAATCAAATTCATTCCTGGAAATAGTTGTCACACAAAGCACTTTTTATGTGCAGCAAGTGAAGAGATCACAGAGGAATCATTTCGAAAGCCATGGTGCCCCAAGCCAGGAAGAGCCAGGTACCTTTTACTTTTGTTGCGGGAAAACACTCAGAAGGGGATGTTTTGTCCTTACTTGTAGGGGCAGACATGAGCTCAAACAGGTGCAGCCAACCTGGAAACATGCTCTTACATACATGACTGTCAGGCCAGTGAGACCCAGGCTCCTCCTGGGGTGAAGATCTTAATGTTCAAGTCAAGTTAAAGGTGACATTTAGACTCCACTTGGCTTGTCTGTGCAGGTGATGCTTTTGCCATAGGGTTTGGGCCATTTCAGGGTGGCTGGTGATTGGGGTATTGGAGAATATAAACCAAACTTCAATATTTCAGATTTTTGCCTTTAGCTTAGAGAAGAATTCTAAGCTCAGGCACAAATGAGACAGGCAACATGGTAGATCAGGATTTATTTGGGAAGTGTGAGAAATACGCAGGAATGTGAGGGTTTTATTAAGGGAGAGGGGCTTAAGAAGGGTAAATGGGGAGTTCCATACCAGCCTTTTCTAAGGAGTAGGCCAGAGGCTGCAAACGAGAGAGGGCATGCAGGCAGGAGAGTGGCTGTGGCCAATGGTGAGGCAAATCGGGGTGGCTCACCACACTCCAGCCTCTTATCCACTTCCCAAAGGGGGTGGTTACAAACTCTGATTGACAGGTGGGTAGATACAGGTGAGATCATGTAGGGGGTGTGGGGTGGGTGGCCTCCAGCTCATGAGCCTGATCCTATCTTCCTGATGGTCCCATATCAGCTGCATCATGCCCTGGAATGGAGCTAAAAACCTGAAAAAAAAATTTTTGAAAAATGCCAGGTGCTTTTGAAGTTTTAGGGTCTTGAAGCAGAAATGCATCAAAGACTTTTGAATTGCTCAAGGCAATTCAATTAAGTGCCCGCGATTTGTATAGTATCACATTGTGGTCTCCAGCCTATTGGAACCTGGGCACCAGCCTGGGCCTTTCTTGGTATAGAAGCCTGACAGGGGACCCTGAGTGGCTTTGCTATAGCAACAGTTTTTCTCTATTGCATAGGTGAAGGAACATATACTTCCATTTGGCTTTTTAGACTAAAATCTTCCAGGAAAGGGGCTGGTGTTGTGGTGTATCAGGTTAAGCTACCACCTGTAGTGCTGACATTCCATATGGGAACTGGTTGAAGTCCCAGCTGCTCCACTTCTGATCCAGCTCCCTGCTAATGTGTCTGGGAAAGAGGCGAAGGATGGCCTGAGTGCTAGGGCCCCTGCTACCTATGTGGATGACCCTGATGAAGCTCCTGGCTTTAGAAGCCTGGCCCAGGCTTTTCTTTAAGAAAAATTTCTAAGGGAAGCAGTGTAGTGAGAAATTGTATGTGAAAATAGCAATACACAATAGCAGCAACTGATGTTAAATATAATTGCCTGTAAGAGATAGAGTGAAATGTAAAATGTGATTTTGGCCTTTGGAGAAGTTTATGGTGAAAAATGAGGCTGTGCTGGACTTGCCTCTCTCTAGGCAAATCCCCACCTTCATTGATCCGGAAATAATAGCCGTTGACCACAGGTAAATTTTGGCAAACTTGGCTTGAGATCAAAGGAAACCTTGTGTTTTGTTACCAACTACCCAAAGATACAGCTTCAGGATCCTTATGTCACCCAGGAATAGAGAAGGTAACATTCGTAGCAACATTTGTACCATCACCATGATCCTGTTTTTTTTTTTTTTTTTTTTTTTTTTTTTCCCTGTGATACAGTAATCCCTCAAATGGCATGAACATGGCACAGACTATTCATGTGTGGTTACAAGGTGTATTTTTTTAATTTGTACAACCAAATATGGAGAGTTTATATCCATGGGCTCTACAAGAGCAATTGAGCCATGTTCTTTAGAATAAGATCACAATAGAGAAATAACTTGTAATGGTTTAGCCTATATGTCACTCTATTTATCACTGATTACCTTTAATTAAGGAAAAACTCACAAGCTAAAAAGAGTAACAGGCTTAAAATCAGTTAAACAGAGTAATCAACTGAGCAAAACATTTTAATCTCATAAATCTTCATTTTTAACCACAGGACAACAGTGTCTTTATTCACTGAGTAATCTTTTCTGTACCTTCCACTTTCCCAGATGCAAATTCTAGACATTCCAGTTTGGGAGAATCACCAGATATCTTTGAATGCCAAATCCCTCAACCCCATGAAAGCCTAGAATAAATGAAACTGAGAAAGTCACAGTTCAGGGGCCGGCACTGTGGCACAGAGGGTTAAAGCCCCGGCCTGCAGGGCCAGCATCCCATATGGGCACCAGTCCGATTCCTGGCTGTTCCACTTCAGATCCAGCTCTCTGCTATGGCCTGTGAAAGCAGTAGAAGATGGCCCAAGTCCTTGGGCCCCTGCACCCATGTGGGAGACCCAAAAGAAGCTCCTGACTCCTTGCCACGGGTCAGCTCAGCTCTGGCCATTGCAGTCATTGGGGTGGGGGGGTGTGAACCTGCAGATGGAAGACTTCTATCTCTCTCTCTGACTACCTCTCCCTGTAACTCTGTCTTTCAAGTGAATATAATAAATTAAAAAAAAGTCACAGTTCAGTCCAATAAATAGGTTTGGGTGGCCCTGATGTGAGAATTCTCTGATTGACAGTGGTCACCACACCTAGTAGTGGGAAGACTCAAACAACTGCTGTCTAACCCATGTAGGATTAGCTTCCTAGGAATAGAAAGATGAGTGTGGTACACAACAAACTCTTGGTACTCATTTTTTTCTTTTTTTTAATGGAAATCATGTCTTTAATTATACCAAAAATTAGGAAATATTAAGAACCAAATAACCAAGAATGTCAAAGATCTCTATGATGAGAATTATAAAACTTTAAAGAAACAAATAGAAGAAGATACCAAAAATGGAAAAATCTTCCATGCTCATGGATTGGAAGAATCAATATCATCAAAGTGTCCATTCTTCAAAAGAAATTTATAGATTCAATGAGATATCTTTCAAAATACAAAAGACATTCTTCTCAGATCTGGAAAAAATGATGCTGAAATTTATATGGAGGCACAGGAGAACTCAAATAGCTAAAGCAATCTTATACAACAAAAACAGAGCCAGAGGCACGAAAATACCAGATTTCAAGACATACTACAGGGCAGTTGTAATCAAAACAGCATGGTACTGGTACAGAACCAGATGGTTGGACCAATGGAACAGAATAGAAACACCAGAAATCAATCCAAATATCTGCAGCCAACATATTTGATCAAAGACCTAAAACCAATTCCTGGAGCAAGGACAGTCTATTCAACAAATGGTGCTGGGAAAACTGGATTTCCACATGCAGAAACATGAAACAAGACCCCTACCTTACACCTTTCACAAAAATCTATTCAACATGGATTAAAGATATAAACCTACGACCCAACACCATCAAATTATTAGAGAATATCAGAGAAACCCTGCAAGATATTGGCACAGGCAAAGATTTCTTTGAAAAGACCACAGAGGCACAGGTAGTCAAAGCCAAAATTAACATTTGGGATTACATCAAATTGAGAAGTTTCTGTAATGCAAAAGAAATAGGAAAGTGAAGAGGCAACTGACAGAATGGGAGAAAATATTTGCAAATTATGCAACTGATAAAGGATTAATAACCAGAATCTACAAAAAGATAAAGAAACTCCACAACAACAAAACAAACAACCCACTGAAGAGATGGGCCAAGGACCTCAATAGACATTTTTCAGAAGAGGAAATCCAAATGACCAACAGACACATGAAAAAAATGTTCAGGATCACTAGCCATCAGGGAAATGCAAATCAAAACCACACGAGGTTTCATCTCACCCCAGTTAGAATGGCTTACATAGAGAAATCAACAAACAACAGATGCTGGCGAGGATTTGGGGAAAAGGTTCACTAATCCACTTTTGGTGGGAATACAAACTGGTTAAGAAACTATAGAAGACAGTCTGGAGATACCTCAGAAGCCTGAATATAACCCTACCATACAACCCAGCCATCCCATCCTTGGAATTTACCCAAAGGAAATGAAATTGGCAAACAAAAAAGCTGTCTGCACATTAATGTTTATTGCAGCTCAATTCACAATAGCTAAGACCTGGAATCAACCCAAATGCCCATCAACAGAAGACTGGATAAAAAAAATTATGGGATATGTACTCTATGGAATACTATACAATGGTAAAAAATGAAATCCGTTCATTTGCAACAAAATGCAGGAATCTAGAAAACATCATGCTGTGTGAAATAAGCCAGTCCCAGAGGGACAAATATCATGTTCTCCCTGATCAGTGACAACCAACTGAGCATGTAAAAGTAAAGCTATAGAAGTGAAACTGACACTATGAGAAGCTATGACTTGATCAGCCCTTGTCCTGACTGTTGAGGAACAGCTTACTATTTTATTCTTTTCAGTATTTTATTTTTCTACTTCATAACATTGGTTGACCCTTTACTTAACACAGAATTATTCTTAGGTGTTTAAATCTAATTGAAAATTGGTCCTTGTTAAAAATAAGAGAAGGAGGAGATATACAGTTCAGCACATGCTCCTTTGGTCTTACCCCTAAGGGTAACTCTCAAAACTTGCCATGGGACTCCAAATCCCATTTAGTTGGCAGGTACCAATGCTATCTTACTAGTTAAAATGATCAGTTTAAGTTCATAACTGATCATAAAGATAAAATTAAGAGTCAAAGGGATCACATAAATCAGACCAGTGTCTACTAATAATAATTGATAGAATTAAAAGGGAGAGAATGACCCAACATGGGAAGCAGGATACACAGCAGACTCATAGAATGACAAATGCCCTAAACTGCACTCTGGCCTCAGAATCAGCCCTTAAGGCATTCAGATCTGGTTAAAAAGCCCATGAGAGTATCTCAGGCATAGAAAGCTAAGATAGTGTGGTAAAAAATGACCTAAATGAACGATCTCTGTGAGTAAGATCCCAGTGGAAAGAGGGGCCATCAAAAAAGGAGGTACCTTTCTCTGAAGGAAGGAGGGAACTTCCACTTTGACTATGGCTTTATCTAAATAAGGTCAGAGTTTGTGGTCTCAAGAGGCTTCCATAGCCTTGTCAGCTCATGACAAGAGTCTTGGGTGATTACTGACGTCATAAATAAGAGTGTCAATTGTTAAATCAACAACAGGAGTCACTGTGCACTTGCTCCCCATGTAGGACCTCTGTCTTTAATGAGTTGTAGTATGAGAATTAACAGTAAAACTAGTCTTCATACAGTACTTTATACTTTGTGTGTCTGTGTGGGTACAAACTGTTGAAATCTTTACTTAGTGTAGAGTTGATCTTCTGTATGTAAAGATAATTAAAAATGAATCTTAATGAAGAATGGGATGGGAAAGGGGGTAGTAGATGGGATGATTTGAGGGTGGGAGGGTGGTTCTGGGGGAAGAATTGCTATAATCCAGAAGTTGTACTTTCAAAATTTATATTTATTAAATAAATGTTTTCTATTAAAAAAAGAACCAAAAAGATAACTTGGCATTTATTCTTCTTGACGTTGGCTTTCATGATGTTTTCAGAAACGACCAGATCTGAGGCAATTGCTTTCCTGATTATTAAGTCAGCCGAGTACTAGAACTGAGGAAGGAGACCGTGACCACACGTGAGCAGGCTGTTATTTGTCTGGGTGCAGTGAGGAAAGCTCTTTTCTGTGGTGGGAGGAGGCCAGATGATTTAGTGGGGAAATGAGATATGAAAGATGTGTGGTGGAGGAGCCGCTCTGTGCAGTGTTTGTTGTCTATACAGGTTGTGTTCAGCAGTTATCCTCTTGCAGCTTGTCAGAATGTTCAAAACCTGTTCATTTCTATTGCACTTGAAGAGTGGGCTCTATCAGGACAAGGCTCTGGGTGTCACAATGCAGATCACCCACTGAGCACGAAGGAGTGTTGGGAACAGGGAGATGAGAGCATGCCCAGTGATCCCGAAGCAACATGTGCTCACTTAGTTCCTGTGCCCTGTGCTGCGCTCGCATCTTGAAACTCTCTGTGACCCTGCTGTGGAAATCTTGCTTGTCTGCCTCCCAGCCTCTCCCTTAAAGCATGAAAGATAGCAAACTGCAAAGCTGAGCTTGTTTCGGGGGGTGGGATTTGTTTTTGTGGAGCCACAGGCAGGAGAGGTTACAGGAGCTGTTGGCTAGACGCTAGATTTGTGAATTGACTTCATGGTGCACGCCTTCAGAGGAGTGTGGTATGGCGAGGGCTATCACAGTAGACGTTAGACGATGACCTGTTTTAGGGCATCTTTGTTTGTATGTGTTCCTAGCGTGCAGTGACCTTGGCCAGTGGGTGAGGCTCTTCCTGACTTCAAGCAGAGCTCTTGCATGGTGCAGGGCAAGCTGGAGAATCTTTCTTGTAATGAGAATGTCCTGGAGATGCAGCTGCCTCTCCTGTGGCTCCTTCCTTTCCTTGCCTTAGTCTTCCGGTGTCCTAGTGACCCTAAAGCTGGGATACAAGGCTCTTCCTCCTGCAAATAGCTAGTAATCTTGCCTACTATAGGAAATATAATTTTAGAGCATTAAAAACCCAAACGTTTTGCCCTCTTTGTTTTCAGGTGACTTACAGAGAACTTCCTCTCACACACAACCCTCCTCCCCCCAACCAAAATTAAATTGATTCATCAAGATTCATTGAGCGGGCTGGGGCCATGGCTCAATAGGCTAATCCTCCGCCTGTGGCGCCTGCACACCAGGTTCTAGTCCCAGTTGGGGCGCCAGTCCGGTCCTGGTTGCCCCTCTTTCAGTCCAGCTCTCTGCTGTGGCCCAGGAGTGCAGTGGAGGATGGCCCAAGTGCTTGGGCCCTGCACCCTCATGGGAGACCAGGAGAAGCACCTGGCTCCTGGCTTCAGATCAGCGCGGTGTGCTGGCTGCAGCATGCTGGCTGCAGCGGCCATTGTGGGGTGAACCAACAGAAAAAGAAGACCTTTCTCTCTGTCTCTCTCTCTCACTGTCCACTCTGCCTGTCAAAAAAAAAAATTCATTGAACATTACTTTTTTACAGTTCATACATGACAGGAGGTGATTTTAATAGAGGCATTGGTTCAGATATGGGTTTATTAGGAGTGATTATTTAAATATATTGATTATTAATAAGAGCATTATAGCAAAAAGTTTAAAAAGAGAGACCAGAAAATAGCTTGCTTCTGTGGAGAGAAAGACTTCCTGAGCAAGAATAGTAATACTTGCTATCCATTTAGATGTGACTGCCTGATGCTGTCACCCAAACTAATTAATAATAACATCTTAGTTAACATATTGCCATCAGCAGGTGGCTTTTGGAGCAAGGGTGGAAATGGCACGTACTAAAACCGGTTGTTGTACCTTAGAGAAATATGCAGAATTGTTTTCTAAAAGAACTTAATGTTGGCTGCAATATGAAATTTTTTTTTCTTTGTGGCACTTAGAAAGCTTCAAGGGATAGATCTGGGGCTAAGATTGAAGAGATAAAGACTAGAAAAACAAAGTAAGAGGAACAGTTGGCTGAGCTTTCTGAATGGATTCCAAGTAGCGTGAAAGTTCGGGGAAGACGCAGGGATTCTTCCTTCGCACTCTCCTTTGCTTCCTCTCCTTTGTCATCCTGCATCTGTCAGGGGATCTCAGCACACAGCAGAGCCGTGACAGATGGGTGTAATCTGTAATCTGTTGCTGTCTTTCAATTGCAGAGGGATCATTGTCACAGCGAAGGGGTTAAACCTGTCAACACCTCTCAGAGGTTGGCGATAATTAGTGTACTATAAGTCCAAGAACCCTGATGCTGATGACCACACAACAAATGAGTTGTGCTAGGTCACTGCTTTGTAAAAACCCTTATTTATCTCTTTCCTGCTCATTATGAAGATGTTGTTTACATGCCTGTGTGAGAAAGTTAACTGTTGATGCATGCAAATGCTAATGATTAAAGATGATTGTCAATCTTTTTTATTTTGGAAGATGCATTTGGAATTAGCACTTGCAGATACAAGTTGAATCGCTCTGCACCCTTTGAGCATGAGGTACGCAGCCTTTACAACATCTCGATGTGTTGACTGATGCTTTGTTACTGAGACTGCTGAAGTGTAGTATTGAGTAATGTGATTTAGGAATGCAGACTATTACAAGGTGTACTTTCATTAAGTTGTTTGAAAGATTTCCTTACAGGGAACATAAATGGAAAAAAGCTATCTTTTAAAATGAAGAATTGACTTGAGAAGAATAAAATACATTCTTCATTTATTAGCTTGAAAGAGAAACTTGATATGTCAGAAGCAGAGACTCTGAAAGCTGTTTTTGCACAAGTCCGCATGGTAGCCAGAAAGGGACAAGTGCGACAGAAAAACATAGGAGCAGGACACCATGAAGTCTAGGGGAAGAATGGGTAAAGGAGGCCTTGAATAACCCAGCTATGTTCAAATCCACAGGTCCCAATGGCCGGCATCCTAGAGTACTTAATGAATTGGCCGAAGTCATCACAGAACCGCTAGCTATCATTTTTGAGCACTCGTGGAGGACTGATGAGGTGCCTGAAGACTGGAAAAGGGCACATTTAGAACCTTCTTTCAAAAGGGAAATGGATGGTGACCCTGGAAATACTCATCAGCTTAACTTTTGGCTTGGAAAAATTCTGGAATAATCAACTTAGGAAACTGGGTAACTGACTTACAGTAGCTAGAAATAAGGCAGCCAAGTGTCGCACATAAAGAAGTGCTGAGTTCATTTTAAAGAAGATACACCATTGTGCGATAATCTTATACATCCCTTGGATCCCTCCCTTCATTCTATGAATTTGTGATGAAAATAGATGAGGTTGGCTAAGGCATTTAGGTAAATGCTAATTTTAAGTATTATACAAAAAAGTAGGTTCCCGGCATTAACTAGTAATTATATCATTTCCAGACTAGCTTTTAACTGGAAGACGGTAGCTTTAAGTCTATATTTTAATGCACTGTTATTTCATTTTATATGGAAACATATTTTCTAAGTTGAGATACTTTAGATAACTCTATATAGTATAGTTTGGTGAGGGAATTCTTCCGTTAAGGTGCTTTACATAGTTATTTCACATTTGGATCAATCATAAAATTAATGAATTAAGAACATTGGCAAAGGAAGAAAACTTCTTCCGGGTTTTTCTTTTTAAATGTTGTCTGCCTGGGATTGAGGGTTAGGAGCGTCTTGCTCTGATGATGTATATTTTGGTAGAGTGACCCATGTTATCCTTTAGGTCTTTTCCTCCCTCTCTGGAGACTGCCAAGGCCGGGGCCTCTCCTGAGCTGCCTCCGTGCCTTAGCCCACCCCATCTCTCTCACCTGGCTTCTGATGCCAGGTCAATGTGGGAGGGGAGGTGGACCACACGGTGGACATGGGCAGCTTCGTCTTCCTGCAGCCAAAAAGAGAGAGTAGATTGCTGAGGGAGAGAAATTAAGGAGAATCTGGAGTGTTTCTGAATCTTATTGTCCTTGTCTTTGGGTGTCTGTAGTTTTATTTTCTGCCTAGAAAAAGGCAACTATGTTGATGGGACCCAAAACTTAGTTGAATGGAGGCCAGGGAAGAGCAGTTGATTAAGCAACAAGTTCCTGGAGCTGGCAGCTGAGCTCATGAGCCCTGTTGTATTTCAGAATCTTCCCTCTACTCCTAGAAGTATGTAAGAGATGGAAGTTAACATTAGCATCATGCAAACAAAAATAAGAAACTCAAAGGAAGAGAATTTGCATTCCTTTTGTCCTGCTGCATATTGGTCCCTGGGAATAGAAAGGCATTGAATAAGGGCATGAAGTCTCCCACAGCAATGTTAACACAATACTAATTTAAGAGTGAATACTTTTAAAGATTAATTGAGGAGCTGAGTGAAATCAGTCTAACTCTTACAAATTATGCAAGGAAATGAAGTTCTAAAAGCATACAAAAGTTCTTTCTACTTGTACATTGCTTGCAATTTCACAAGGATTATACTCCAATTAACCTTTTGTCATTTTTTTCAAGTGAAGTAGAGTCTTTAAAATTTCCAAGCTAGGATTTTTTTTAAGGGATAGGGGAGTCTGTATAGATTACTGATATAATTTATTGTGATAATAAATGGCTTCCTGTTCAAGACCTCATTTCCAGCTGCAGCATCTATGGCAGATTTATTTCACAGATGTACCTTTGCATGCATTTGTTGAACTGTTGCTAGAGAAGACTCAATTTCTGGAAAATCTATTATTTTCACTGTGGTCATTATGATGTAATCTATTACAACCAAAATAGGGACTCTTGTCATTTCAGGTTTTATTTTCTGTAAAATTTACATCTAACTTAGATTATTTTGCCAAATTTAAATCTTTTCTTTTTACCTGCTGTTGGAAATTGGAAATAACGGTGCTCTAACTGAGCTAAGAGTCACAAATTAAAACATGGAGTAGCCAACGGATTGTAAAGGCTTCTTTTTGAAAACTAGAGGAAGAATGCTTAAATAGGCAAAGAAGTATAGAAGGAAGCTTGTTAATTGCATCAAACCACAATAAAATATGAGACAGAATATAAGGGAAAGGAATTATACTTTGAGTATCTAGAGATAATTATTCTGAAAAAAGAGTAATTTTTCACTTTTTTCGTCTTATCTGAACACTAGTGATATCCTTAATCTTTGAATGTAAAAGAAGAGGCAGTTGACTAAAGGACTAGCATGTTATCAAAACTAGAGGATCATCTTGATTTGTGTTTTCTAGAACATCAAGAGGGATTAATTAGACTTTTACTTCCTAACATTGAGAAATTTGGAAGATCACAGCAACATTTTCTTCAGTTCATGTTAACACAGAATTTGGGGGATAAAGAAAGAGTTCATTCCCATAACCTATCTCTTGGCACGGGAAAAGCATGATTTTAAGTGCTCCTTCCTTACCAGAGTGGGAACTGAACCAAAGATCTTGGGAAAACCTGAATTTACAGCAACAAAAGACTTAAGCATTTTCTAAGTTCAGAGAAGTTTTCAACATCTTGGTGTGAAGAAACAACAACAAGCATTGAATTTTCTCTTTGGGCTTCTTGGGATCCCAGATCAAGTTCTAGGTTACCCTCATTGCTTTGTTCTCCTGTGGTATATCAGTTGAGAACAGAAGCCGTGGTGTAGTTTGTGGAATAATCTGTAACAATTATGGAATTTACCAAAGCTGCTTTTTCTCTTGTTCTAAGAATGGGAAAGTATGCACAGTACCTCCTATAGTTCTTTTTTTTTTTTTTTTTGGAGAGGCAGAATTAGACAGTGAGAGAGAGAGAGAGAAAGGGCTTCCTTCCGTTGGTTCACCCCACAATGGCGCACCACGCTGATCTGAAGCCAGGAGCTAGTTGCTTCCTCCTGGTCTCCCATGTGGGTGCAGGGCCCAAGCACTTGGGCCATCCTCCACTGCACTCCTGGGCCACAGCAGAGAGCTGGACTGAGAGGCCTACCAGGACAGAATCTGGCACCCCAACTAGAACCCGGCGTGCTGGCGCCGCAGGTGGAGGATTAGCCTAGTGAGCCACGGTGCCAGCCACTGCTGTAGTTCTTAAGGGACTTAAGAGTTCAACACTTGAGCACACAGAGTTCTTGGGCCAAGGCTGGCACATGGTGGATGCTGACTGCCTGTCTCCCTTACTTTTAGTTGGCTTCCTTATTTCAAGCTGACTAGCAAACCCAAGCTGTTGTTGCCTCACAGCCATACAGAGGGACCACCACTTTTATTGAGGAAGGTTTTAAAAAGGGCTACTTGGAGTAGGAGGAGTTCAGCCAATGTTTATTGATTGAGTGAAAAGAATGTGACTTTTAAAAAATAATGAGCAAATTCATAGAGGCCTCCCCTTTTCAGATCTTGGGAAATAGTCACCGTGGGAAATATGAAGAATTCTGCTACCTTGCCTCTCTTTATAAATTTGGGATGCGAGTGAGTGAGTGACCCACATGCATTTTCCTGTGATTTTACGACTGACTTTCAAAGTAGAAGTGCCAGTGGGCACTCCCCTGGTAGTTGCTTCTGGGATGGATCCAGCCACGAGAAAGAGCAGATGACGGTGGATCAGCAAGCTGTTCTGTGTGAAGAGAAACCAAGAGGCACCTGCCTGAAAATTGAGATGTGCATGTCTGGACTTTTCTCTTTTAGGGGCCTAAGTATTGTGATCAAACCCAGCACCAAGACAGGTTAGAGAAAATAAAATCCTTGGCCAGATGTTTGATTTGTAACATTTTTCACATATTGAATTAGATATCAAAATACCGTGTTCAGGCAGGTGAAAGATTTCCAAATTCCAAAGTCAGTGGTAGATAAAGAGTAGAACATTGTATTGAGGGACATAGAAGAGAAATGAGTGACAGTCTGACCCTAAATTGCCAATTCTTCAGTGCTGACCAAGAGCCAAGTATAAGGAATGTCTTAGATCAGCTGACAGCTTATGTTCAGAATAAATCCATCTAGGTTCACAAACAGCTGCTTTATTAACCAAAATAAATTGTGCAGAGCAAAGCAAATCAAGCTTTCTTTTATAGAAGTTTCTAATTTTACTAGCTGCCTCAGAAGTCATTAACTATGTATTCCTATGTTAGATATTTTATAGTAGCCAAATTTTTTATTTAAAAACTCTTCAGCTTTGTATTAATATGTAATAATTTTGTAATTCATGATCAATAGTCAGTGTTTTAGATATTTCTGTAAAAGGCTGAAAGGGAAAAATATTAGATTAAAAAATAATATAACTTATCAACATAGATATTTCTTTGAAATTATTTAAATCTTTAGAAATTAAGTTTTACTTTTTATTGTTGTTAAGAGATCACCTTTGTAGAGAGATATAAGAAGTTAAATTTAATATTAAGATGTGGGCAGTATTTTTTTTTGACAATTCTGCAAAAAATCTTTCAATGAACCAAAAGGAAATAAATCAACTTTTAAACATTGTTTAAGATGGAACCTGTCTTTTATAGATCTATTCTGTATTATGCTCTTATTAGATGAATTTCCCTTATTATTTAAAAAATGTAATGCTGTGTTGAATACCTTGGGGCAAAGTGGTGTATTAAGTGGGACAAATGGGAGAAATACTGTTCATTGCATTTGTTGCTCTGTTCTCCGAACTTGACAGTGTTCTGAGATGCTCTTTGGGTTACCAAAGCCATTATTCATTGAAAGGTTCTGTTTGTACCGAAGGCTGCACCTGAAAATCAACGTGTGTATGTCCAAGTAACCCAGCAGAGATTGATTCTAACGAACCCTGAAGTTTGGTTTTGTAGTTGTAATTGCAATTGACACTTTATTCCCTTCCAGTTATTTTTTTTTTAAGGGACTATGTGAAAAAGCACCAAGAAAACCTAGTTGGAACACCTTTATGAGCCAAGTAATGTATGCTGTTGCAGCAATGAGGTTTGCAAACATGTCTGCTCTTCAATAAACGTGACGGATTTCCCAACCATTCTGTCTTGGCCTCTTTTGTAGTCTTTGTCTTTTGATGACTGTTACAGAGTTTGTGCGTTGCTTAAATAGATAAGATATAAATGTTTATGGTACTATAGCATTATGGTCAGCTTGGGAAATCAGAGATCTAACAGGACTAAGAGGAGAATTCAGCTCTCCTCACATTGTATACAAAATACAAATAAATCCATCAAATAGTCTTGGATGCTTTTGCGTTATTGTTACACATGCGTATCGTGTGGCCCTCTTTTGTGTCTCTTGGTGCCATAATGATGACTTACCACAGTGGAAGGAAAAGTGGTGGGGTATATGAGTGTGCTACAAAAAGCTGGTAGAAAATAGAACTAAAAAATTTATTTTATTGAAAAAATGTTTGAAATCCGTGCATGCAAAGTTTTTTAAAAATTCGTGAAAAATGCATATTACAAAAAAACCATGTAAGGATTTCAATTTTAGTTTTTGCACCAAAATACACTTATGTCTTCATTTAATTTTCCAAAACTTTTTGAAGTGCTCTGATATTTGGGGATTGGAAGGGGCACGCTTGGAGTTTCTCTTTATGTGATTCTGTTGTGGTTCTCAGTTGCTGACTCTCTATCACTTGAAGATTGTTGTGATTCAACTACGGATAAGCAGTATCTCAAAGGTTATTGAACCAAGTACTGGGTTCAAATCCCAACCTCATTGCTTTCTGGCTTCTGGATCTTGGACATTATTGTACATTCTTAGTATAATTATTGTACATGCCTAGTACGGTAACTAGCCCATAAACATTTATTATAAGATTTTCCAGGGGCTGGCGCCATGGCTCACTTGTTTAATCCTCTGCCTGCGGTGCCAGCATCCCATATGGGTGCCGGGTTCTAGTCCCAGTTGCTCCTCTTCCAGTCCAGCTCTCTGCTGTGGCTTGGGAAGGCAGTAGAGGATGGCTCAAGTGCTTGGGCCCTGTACCTGCATAGGAGATCAGGAGGAAGCACCTGGCTCCTGGCTTTGGATCGGTGCAGTGCGCTGGCCTTAGCATCTTTTTGAGGGGTGACCAACGGAAGGAAGACCTTTCTCTCTCTCTCTCTCACTGTCTAACTCTGCCTGTCAAATAAAAAAAGAGTTTCCAAACAATATTCTGCATTATAAAGGTGTCATCATGTGCCATATTTTGATGATGATGGATGAGTCTTTTGATTTTTCACTGAACATAAGATGAGAAGAAAGTAAATTTAAGGAACACATGGAATAAAATTCAGAGGAACACGTAAACATTTGAATTTTAGCAATGATGGCATCTTAAGGATTACCTCATCTGATTTAGCAACTTGGTTGTTAAAACACAAAGGAGCTGGGAGTTGGAGACCTGCCTGAATGACACCAAGTTGGTGGCCCATGGTTGAGATTCTTCCAGGTCTTCTATTCTTGTGTGTTTTTTTTGTTTTTTTTTTTTTTTTTCCTGATCTGATTTTGGCTCCTGTGAAGTATACCTGAAGGATTCTGTGGTGTCATCAGAAAACATCCATCTTTCTAGATGTAACTTAGTTTGAACTTAGATCAATGGTTGTCAAAACTTAGCCTGATGGAAAGCCAAGACTCTGTGGCAAAAAAATATTCCACATAGAGGATCTCTGTGAGACCTCAGTGGAAAGAAAGGGCCATCAAGGAAGTTTGTACTCTTCTCTGAAGGGAGGAGAGAACATCCACTTTGCTTATGGCTGTGTCCAAATACTGGTGGACTCTGTGGTCACAAAAGGCTTCCACAGCTTTGGCAGCCCATGGCAAGAGCCTCGGGTGATCACTGACATCATGAATAAGAGTGTCAATTGTTAAAGGAACAACAGAAATCACCGTGCATTTATTCCCCATGTAGGACCTCCATCCTTAATGAGTAGTACCTTGAGAATTGACTGCAAATCTTTTTCTCAAACTGTACTCTATATGTTGTGTATGTGTGTGTTTGGGTGGTTGGGTGGGTACAAACTCTTGAAATCTGTGCTTAACATGGAGTTGGTCCTCTGTGTATAAAATCAAACTAAAAATGAACCATAATGAAGAAGGAGATGGGAGAGGGAGAGGGAGGTGGTATGGGAGTTGGGGTGGGAGGGTGGGTATGGGGGAAAAAAAAAACACTGTATTCCTAAAGTTGTATCTATGAAAAAATGCATTCATTAAATAAAAACTTAAAAAAAAAAAAAGACTTAGCCTAAGCTCCCAGCAATCCCACTGAGGACAACATGATGATATAAAAACCCAGTCTTTCAGCTTTAAAGTCATGCTTCATGTCTTCCCTTTTTTTTTTTTTTTAGATTTATTTATTTATTTGAAAGGCAGAGTTACAGAGAGGGAGAGGCAGAGACTGAGAGAGGGAGAGAGATCTTCATCTACTGGTTCACCCCCCCCCCACACACACACACCATGGCCATAATGGCCAGAGCTGAGTCTATCTGAAGCCAGGAACCAGGAGCTTCCTCCAGGTCTCCCATGTGGGTGCAGGGGCCCAAGGGCTTGGGCCATCTTCTACTGCTTTCCCAGGCCATAGCAGAGAGCTGGATGGGAAGTGGAGCAGCCAGGACTCGAACTGGCACCAATATGGGATGCTGGCACTGCAGGCTGTGGCTTTACCCTCTATGCCACAGTGCTGGCTCCACTTCATGTCTTCTTTACTCTCATAAGAATATTCATAAAAGTGTATGACATTGTTGTGTAGCACTGAACTGTATTTAAAAAAAGGATGAAATACATGCATTCAGTAAACCTTACCAGTTGTGTGTTAATGATTAGGGTGGTTTATGTCATTAATAAAATCAATTCACATAAGGCAGCTTTTAAAAAGTCTTTCATCTAAATCTGGATATGGATACCTCTACTTTCATTCCAAGCCATCTGCTGCCACACTGAGTGAGGACTTTTCAATTTAAAAGAGGTATATTGAACAATTTAAAATGAAAAACTTACTTTCTACCTCCTCCTAGAGTTACCCTGAGGACAAAGTACATTCCTGTGATGATGGACACTTTTTGGCCCACTTCCCCTGCTTTACAATGTGTCTGTGCACCACTCACGGTGTCTGTGGACTCCCATCTGTTTCTCGGTTGAGCAGTGAGCCCTGCTTGGGAACTGCACACATTCAGTGTGCATTCTTCACATCCCTTTGGCTCCATCAGTCTAACTTCATCTTCATTTTGGAATTCATCAATCTGTGTAGCAGTATTTATGTTTTGTATGTTAGCCGTTTCTCATGCAGAAATGCACACTTAAATTTAAAAATAAAAATCCTTGCCCATAAATCAGAAGCCCCGAATCCAACCTTGGTTTTCCTGGTGAGAAGAGCTGTCTGCGACACTTCCTTTTACACCTTCGCTTTCCCATCTGTAAAAGTGTTCAGGGAACAGCGTTGCCAAACACGTCCTGTGAAAAGTTGGAGAAACAGATGGTATCAGTGAAAATAACCTTGCATTCCTTAGAAGCAAGCCATTGAGTGACTAGGTCTAGTTTTTTCTAGAATCGCCACCAGGCCAGCAACAGGTCTGATTTTTCCCTGTTCGAGTTCTTCCCTAGTTTGGCATTTCTTGGTGTATCATCTGGTGTGTTGTATATGCTCAATAGTGTCATTCAATGAGGGACTAAATGAAGTTTCTCACGCACCTCAGGAGACTGAGCCCGGGGCTTGTGAGAGTTGATTGCACTAAAGCATTTCTTGGTTTTAGGGAACGTGGAGCACCACCAGAGCCTCTCTTTTCAAAGGATAGCACACCTGCACCCCCGAAGCTGGGAAACCCAGCTTCCCTCATTCAGATGCTCACCCTAGGGTGTGGTTTTGTTGTTATTTAGGTCTTTTGGCTCTGATTTTTTTCTTTCATATTAAACCATAAATGCAAGCAATTTATAAAATTAAATGTGATATGTTTAATTATGTTTTCTATGGCAGAAGGATATTAAACTTTGTCACTCGTGAAGGTATGTGCAAATCCTAAAATGGCAAATGGGTTGAATGAATTCTTTCGGTTATATTTTTTTTACTCAGAACTGTGAGAGAATACCATCTATCCCTGTAATTAAACTAATCAAATAATGGTTAATTGTATTATCACATATGTGTTAGCATATGGTATACTGCTAGACAGAGTACAAAGACATTTCGATAATCCATTCTACAAAAATGCAAACTTCCCTGTTAGATTGTATTGTGGATATGCCCCCTTTTAGACGTTTTCCTATGAATTTGTGACCCCTGGTTTCGTCCTTGGGAATAATTATTTTTGCCCTAAAGTCTACTTCTACCTTCTACTAATACAAAGGCAAAAAACAGTGGAGTAGTTAAGAATGGTCAAGGGTTGTTGAGATCTGAGTTTGAATCCCACCAAGCAGCTGACCGCTTGTTGTAGAGGGACTTGGAACTCTGCAGTGATTGCAAATGCTGTTTTTCTCTCCTTTCTCCGACAGGCATGGGTTATGAAAGGAAGGAAAGAAATGGAAAACTTTGAAGTCACAGCAATGTGGCTACAAATTTCACTCCTTGCACCTGGCTAGGTGACCTTACACAAGTTACTAAATCCCTTCTAGTCTGCCTGTCTCATCTGAGGGTGAGATTAATAACACCCTCAGGAGGTCCTTGTGGAACGTCACAGATTTAATCCAAGATAACTGGTAGGAGATCTTGCGTTGGAAGAACCTGAGTGTTCACTACAGTGTCCACTACCAGCCAAGAAGGGTAGGGAAGTGAAAGTGAAAGGGTGGGAACACAATGCAGAGGCTTGTGACTTGTGAATGAAAATTGTTTTTAAGGTATGTTAGGAAGAAAAAAAGCATATGCTCATGAATCACTTGCAAAATGCAACACTTGAAAGGGTAGTTCGGTATGTACCAGGACAGTTCAAGGCACTTCACATGTATTATCCTATGTAATATACACAGGAACCCTGGGAGGTTGACCCATTCTGCAGATGAGGAATCAGAGGTAGAGCAGGAGCTTGTTAATTTATACAAGGCCACGTAGCCAGTAACCAAGAAAGTTGGTATTGCGTCTCAGTAAGGGGACTTTAAGCCTGTTCTTTCAACTTGTATTTATGTTTTGTGCAGACCAAATTTAAACCAGAATCAACTGTAAGGACTAGATACCAAGAAAGAGGAGAGAGAAGATTGTTAAGAAATTTTGTAAAAGGGGGCGTTGCTTGAAGGATGAAGAAACCGGGTGAAGATGGTGTCTGGGTCCATTTTGTGCTGTAGAACAGATACCTGGCACTGTGTTATTTATGGAGAGGAAGCTCATCTTTTCATAGTTCTGGAAGCTGGGAAGTCCAAGATCAAGACTCTGCCAGATGCATCTGTCTGGTGACAGCTGAACAGAAGGAGGCAGGAAGGCAAGATACCAAACGCTGTGTGAAGCCTCTTTTCTGGGGACCTTAATTCTGTTCACCAGGAGGCAGCCTTCATGGGCTAGTCACCTCTTAGTATGACACATCAGCATCACCTGAATTTCGGAGGAGCACATTTAAACCCCAACATTCTTCCCCTGACTCCCACAAGGTTATGTCCTTCTCCCATGTAAAACTCACTCTTCCCTCCCTCCCTCCCTTCTTCACTCCCTCCCTCTCTCCCTTCCTTCCTTAGATTTAGTCATTTATTTGACAGGTAGAGTTACAGAGAGAGATCTTCCATCCTCTGTTTCACTCCCCAAATGGCCAGAGCTAGGCTTATCCAAAGCCAGGAGCTCTATCCAGGTCTCCCATGTAGGTGCAGGGACCCAAACACTCGGGCCATCTTCCACTGCTTTCCCAGGCCATTAGCAGGGAACTGGATCCAGAGCAGCCAGGACACATGCCAGTCACTGCAGGCAGAGGCTCAGCCTGTTACGCCATGTTATCAGCCCTGGAAAACACTTTCATTCCACACCAAAAGCCCCCAACATCTTAACTCATTTCAGCATCAACTCAAAAGAGTAAATGCAGAGTCTCATCTAAATGTCCTGTGAAATCAAGCTATGTGCTTCCCAAAGGATGTGAGACAGGCATAGTATAGACATTCCCACTCTAATCAGCAGGCAGCAAAGGCAAGAAAACATAACAAGTCCCAAAGAAGTCCTAGGCCTGAGAAGGCAAACATTAAATCTTAAACTCTCTGGAATAACCCTTTTAACTATTAGTTTACTTGAAAGGCAGAGAGAGAGAGAGAGAGAGAGAGAGAGAGAGAGAGAATGAATGAATGAGAATATCTCTCACTGTTCACTCCCCATATGCCCTCAGTGGTGAGGTCTGGACTAGGGCGAAAGCCTGAGACAGAGAATGCCATTGGGGTCTCCCACATCGATGGCTTGAATCTAAATACTTGGTCCCTCACTTCTGCCTTCCATAGTCTGCACTGGGGCGAAGCTGAAGACAGGAGCAGAGCCTGGAATTGAACCTGCATACTATGTGGAATGAGGGTATCCTAACCAGTAGACTAAACTCCTGCCCTCAGAGCTATCCTTTTGACACCATGCCCTCCTGTCTGGACACACTGGGATGGGATTTGGGTCCTCAGGGCTCCAGGGAAACCCACCCTCTTGGCTTCTCTGGGCACACCCAGTGCCACATCTTGCACATGCTGGAGTTGGAGACTTTCCTAGGCTTATTGACATGCTGGTGGCTCTACAGGTCTGGGGTAGACGGGGCCCTACATCTAAGCATTGCCCTGGTAAGGGCTCTCTGTTGTAACTCTACCCCTGCAGCAGGTCTCTGCCTGGGCCCAAGGCCTCCTGTTGAGATCCAGAGAGAGGCAGTCAAGCCTTTTAGATGCTGGAGATTTCTTGACCTGACTTGATGTTACGTGCAGAAGGTTTTTGGATAGCTTCTCATTATGTCCTCACATGACCACTAAATGGTTTGTTGACTGAAATGTTGTGAGTTTGTAGCTCTGTAGCTTTGCTACCCGGAAAGGCAAATATTGGGCTCCTATTGTCAACTGCATCGTGAGCTTCTGGGCAAAACAGGCCATCCACCTGTTATTTTCCATCATGGTCCCTTACAAGCTTAAAAGTGAGAGTGTGTGCATTTAGGTCAGTGAAATAAGCTTGTCTGTTTAAGTTACAAGGGAATTTTGACCGCTCATTTCATTCTACCTCCTGTCCCTGAGCTTTGTTGATGTGTTGGTCATTTCTCCCATAACTGCCTTGGACTCAATAAGAATTTCTTTTGATTCTTTTAGTAGTAGAGTCTGTGCTAATCATAATCTCCAGTGGTTTTTAGACATAAATTAACTTATGGACAAATAATACATATTGAATGTATTTGGCTTACTGCCATTATTCTGTATTTCGTGGAGGTACCTGGCTCATGGGAAGTCATTAAACAAGATTTAAAATTTAAATAATGTACAATACCTCATCTTCTCCTATGGGGCAGTAACAGTTTCTAATTTGGAGATTTTAAGTTTTAATAATGATGCCTATTTGTATGGTTAACTGTCATGTACTGGCACACCTGCCCAAGATTGGAAGAGGTTTGTCCCTACTACTGGTAGAGGGTAAGAAATACTATGTGTTTTATTAGAGTTTCAAGTTGCAGCTCAAAATTTACCATGGGGCTGTTCAATGTTGGAATTCTTTTAAAAATAGTTGGAGTTTTACCTGTCTTCAGGAGCTTGTCCTCAGAGTATATATGGCACAGTGGAAAGAGGATGGGGGCACAAATTAGGGACAAACAAGCTGCAAACTCTTTACTGCTATGGGGACTTCGTAAAAAATACCAAGTGCTTTCACTAGTGAGAGCAAATCATAGACAAATACCATTTAATCCTGTTAAGAACCTAATAAAGTAATTGCTGTTACTGATGCCTTGTACAGGTTAGAAAACTAAGCAACAGAGAATTTAAGTACTTTAGGAAATTCACTTCACTTCCATTAGCCTCATGTGCTTAGATTTATAAAAGGCAGACTTGTGGGTTTAGCCATGGTGCTTATGGAGCTGCATTGCACCTGTTTGGTGACTGAGCTGAAAGCTAACTTCATTACACTGGTTTTGAGCCACTTTTCTTTTTCCTCCATTCTCTGAGGAATATGAAATTTCCATTTGAAAGTGCTTTATAGGTTCCAAGAGAAAAATATGCACTTTGAAAATTTAATCCCAAATAAAAATAATTTTCTAGTATGCAGTTGTATCCTTCCTATTTTGTTTTAAAGTTATGGATAATGTTTAATTTTTTTTTAACCATGAAAACCTAGGCCAGCGCCATGGCTCAATAGGCTAATCCTCCGCCGGCACACCAAGTTCTAGTCCCAGTTGGGGCACTGGATTCTGTCTGGTCGCTCCTCTTCCTGTCCAGCCGCTCCTCTTCCTGTCCAGCTCTCTGCTGTGGTCCAGGAGTGCAGTGGAGGATGGCCCAGGTCCCTGAGCCCTGCACCCGCATGGGAGACCAGGAGAAGCACCTGGCTCCTGGCTTCAGATCAGCGCGGTGCGCTGGCTGCAGCGGCCATTGGGGGGTGAACCAACGGAAAAGGAAAAGGAAGACCTTTCTCTCTCTCTCTCTCTCACTGTCTACTCTTCCTGTCAAAAAAAAAAAAAAAAAAAAAAAAGAAAAGAAAAGAAAGAAAAAACCTATAGCCAGCTTCATGCCATTGTCAGGATTTCTTATTGCCTGTGTGTATTTTCCATGCTGCCTAAATTGGAAGGATTTGTAGTTACACTGACCAAACTGTTTTTTTTCAGTACTTCTTTAAATGAAGTAACCTAATAGCTTCTATACTTCAAGTGAATTGATAATAGTAATACAGTTGGACATGTAACTATAACTTTCATCAGTTTTTGTCTTTATAAAATCTCAATGTCTGCACTAGAAATAATCCTTTTAAAAACTTATGTATTACTGCTGCCAGTTATAAAGCAAAGAAATATTTATGAGTTTTTTAAAAAGAAGCTAGTTCATTAATGTGATAGGTATAATTAATTGCAGCATGTTTTGAAGAACATGAAAGTTATTGCCTCTAATTTTTCAGCCTGTCTGCTTTGATTCTTCCCTCCTCTCCCTTTCCCTTCTTTCCTTCTTCCCTCTCTCCTCCCTCCCTCATTCCTTCCTTTCTTGTAACAGTCAACTAAGTCAATTAAATATATCTCTCTTAGCCCACAAAGGCTATTCATCTGCTTTCATTTTTCCATGTTTTAATCTCCTTCCCAGTACATTTGATGAATAAGCAAACATTGTATAAACATCTTGGCACATGTCCTGGTTTGGGAGGTATGAGGAGAGAGTTGGCAGAAAAAGTAATTTTTGAATGAAAAATTAAGTCTATGCTTACATTTTAAATTCCTAGAAACATCATTGATGTAAACCAAAGTAGCTGTTTTCAGTAAGGAAAATATCCAGGTTGCTTGTTATTTTGATGATTGAGGTGGGTTTTTGTTTGTTTGTTTAATGCAGATAGTAACTGAATATATATGTAAATGTATAGTATATTCATGAAACAAACTGCAAACCATAGCGTAATCTCAACCAATAATTGGAAAAGAATAAACCAGTGGAAACTGTATTCTAGCATCAAGAAGCTGTTACAAAATGCCAATCTATCAAAATTATAGAGCTGTTAAATGCAGTTTAGAAAGATGGC